>NC_067463.1:22207500-22507500 GCF_025434085.1 Hippocampus zosterae
CCGCCTTTGGTTGCAGCATTTTCCGAAAAATTCTTTTCCGCACCGCCACAGCCGCACAGAAGCGGCATCCAAGTGTTTTGTTGCGATGTGCGCGACTCCGCGCCTGAGTAACGGCCGCCGGAGGGGCTCCGCCGACTGGCTACATCTAGACGGATCAAGCCTGCGCCTAATTGGTCGGCCATTATCCTGTTAGCTTAGCGTGCGCGCGTCTGCATACCAGACGCACAGTTGACACCGACCCGACGGCCCGAGGATGGCCCTCGGTGCATCTTTGATGTGAGACGATGAGACAGGTGAGCGGGCCAGATACTAACAAGCCCCACACAGAGTCGACGCGGCGGCTCAGAACCTTGCGGTGGTCTTCCCATGCGGCGCGTCTTGATTTTTAATCGCTCCGGTATCCGTGTGTGTGCGTGCGCGCGCTACATGCTAGCCTGCTTGAGCATCTATTATTCACGAGACACTCTGCTGGCCTAACAAGCTGCTGAAAGCAGGAGGCAACGCGGGTGCGTCTGCGCGAATGCTGCGCCCATCCCTGCGCTACTTTCTTCGTTCACGTGTTCATATTTTTGGTTGAACATGTTGATGACAGGCGGCCCGGTAGTCCAGTGGTTAGCACGTGGGCTTCACAGTGCAGAGGTACCGGGTTCGATTCCAGCTCCGGCCTCCCTGTGTGGAGTTTGCATGTTCTCCCCGGGCCTGCGTGGGTTTTCTCCGGGTGCTCCGGTTTCCTCCCACATTCCAAAAACATGCGTGGCAGGCTGATTGAACACTCTAAATTGTCCCGCGGTGTGAGTGTGAGTGCGAATGGTTGTTTGTTTCTGTGTGCCCTGCGATTGGCTGGCAACCGATTCAGGGTGTCCCCCGCCTACTGCCCGAAGACGGCTGGGATAGGCTCCAGCACCCCCCGCGACCCTCGTGAGGATCAAGCGGTACGGAAAATGAATGAATGAATGAATGAATGAATGAATGAATGAATGAATGTTGATGACATTGATCAAAGACCGCAACGTGGTCAACCGCCAGGGTTAGCAAGGCCTTCTCGCTGGCCTACAGATTTCATTCCGGACAGTGAACGCTCCTTATTTTTTATTTTATCTCTTGGGAGCACTGCTTCCAGTGTATGTGAACGTGAAGATTTTCAAGAATTTTAATTTTTTTTTTGCACACTCATACACAAGCACCAAATAAATAAAAATACTTTACGTGCTAACGTGCTAACCAACCGCATCCTGCTAGCAAAGCAACCATAAAGCCGTCAACACACGTGATGGCCGACGAGACGACACACAGACACGCACGCACACACACACACACACACACACACACACACATTCCTGCACTTGTGGCACAGCGAGGACCAAGTAAAAAGGCCTACAAAGCGAGGACCACCCTTTCTGCTTGACAATGGAATGAAAAAGACACATTTCTAGACACAGAAGGGCGCCCTTAGTCAACACACACACACACACACACACACACACACCGAAGTGCGTTGGCATTGGTCATACTCACTAGAAGACTTTCAACGCGTACCCGTGTCTGTTTCAATTCACGATGAACGTTCCGTAAATGAGGACTAGCGAAGACAAGCGTCACATCAGCCCCTTCAACATTTGTCACAAAGCGCCCGCGCGCACGCACGCCGCATGTGCATGCATACAATGCTGCTGCGGTGACTCATCAGGCCGGTGAATCACGCGGTGAATCTGATTTTGAATCGGACTCTCTCGCGCTCGCTCGCACGCACGCGCAGGGTGTAGAAGACGCAGGGGTGTGCTAACTTTTTCCGCCCTTTCAGAAAAGTGGATGGATGCGAAGGCCGCTTTGAAACGGTTTGATTTGAACTCATCAGACACACTGAAATCAAGACGTGAATTTTCATTTATTTCGGAAACGGCTCCGGCGAATATAAAAAGTCCGCACACCCCTGTTCATATGCCAGGTTTTTGGTGGTCTTTTCAAAACCTTTGCTACAGTTAACGTGACGCGTAACGTAAATGAACTCAACTGAGAAATCTTTCGGAGGTGGGATCCAAACATTTTGGAAATAATTTATCGACACAAATTATTATTTTTTTTGCGGTTCTTCAGACGTTTTTGTGGGTCTTCTCATTTTAGACATTCTTGCCAAATGTCAGGTTGCCAAGCTAGCTTCAGCGGCAACATTTTCCAACATTGATTTTCGCCAAAACGGGTTTTACTTCCCCAGCCATTGAACGAATGGCTTGAACACCAAACTTTCCTATATTCCGTGCAAACGTACAAAATATTCCAACAAGCTTAAATCATTAAAGCTCTTAGTGTCACGCTAACGCCTTTAACGTTCTCAGTTCTGCCGTCCTTCTTCTTTTCATCTCTAATCCATTTTGTGTCGCTGACATCGGCTCCGTCATTCCGCGCGCTAACGTTAAATCCGCATTACACGGGATCAGCCTTGGAAGGAGGAAAAAAAAAAAAAAGAAAAAAACGTTCTCGCCGGTTTCGTCTTCAGGGGAGGATTTGAAAAACTTTAAATGTCATCTCTCTGCTTCCCAGGTGAGCCTCAAATAATTAAGCTGAGCTCGTCAACCCCAAATTCTTAATTAAATGGTGTGAGCGCGCTATGTGTGTGTCCAGAGGATTAAAGACCATAATGATTAACTTTTTCCCCCCCCACCTTCTCCTAACACATTTTTACTTATGCGGCTCCGCCTACGCCCCCCAAAGACCCCCCCACACACACACGCCCACATAATTACCCAGCAGTTTCAAGCTCAATGTTTCAAAGTCTCTTTCACAAACAATGCTAACGCTAGCATGCTAAAGGGTCAGAAAATGAAAGTTCGTTTTGTATATGTGGGTGTGATTTGCCAAATTGTGAGCCAAAGATTCGTAGGCCTAGATTGACAACTTGCCAAATGGTGAGACAAAGCATAACAGAGTAGATTGATAATTTGGCGCGAATTTGCCAAATCGTGAACCAAACATTGAACAGAATTGATTGATTCGTTTTGCTGAGACTCGGATTTGCTAAATGGTGAGACGCAATGTTCAAGAGACTTGATTGATGAATGCTGCAGAGTATTGGACCAGACGGCGTGCTCGTCGACGGCAAATGACAGAGTGACAGCTGTGCAGGAGTGGCTTCAACTTGCCAAAAAGTGAGCCAATGCTGACCAGAGGAAAGCGAGCAGTGTTACAGTGGCTTTAACGTGCCAAATAATGAACCAAAAAGTTTTTTTGTCCCCCTCAATAGGACAGACTCTTATTACAGCGGCCTTGAATTTGTTCAGTAGTGAGCCAATGTTTCGAGAATTAATTGACAAGAGTTGCAGCACTGGCTTGAACTTGCCAAATAGTGAGCCAAGTATTAAGATGCGAGTGCCTATTAGTGCACTGGCCTTGAACTTGTCAAATAGTGAGTCCATGTTCAAAAGAGTCCATAGCCTGGCGTCATCATGGCTTGAACTTGCCAAATAGTGAGCCAAGTATTAAAATGCGAGTGACTATTAGTGCAGTGGCCTTGAACTTGCCAAATAGTGAGTCCATGTTAAAAAGACTCCATAGGCTGGCGTCATCATGCCTTGAACTTGCCAAATAGTGAGCCAAGTATTAAGATGCGAGTGACTAGTTGTGCAGTGGCCTTGAACTTGTCAAATAGTGAGTCCATGTTCAAAAGAGTCCATAGGCTGGCGTCATCATGCCTTGAACTTGCCAAATAGTGAGCCAAGTATTAAGATGCGAGTGACTAGTAGTGCAGTGGCCTTGAACTTGTCAAATAGTGAGTCCATGTTCAAAAGAGTCCATAGCCTGGCGTGATCATGCCTTGAACTTGCCAAATAGTGAGCCAAGTATTAAGATGCGAGTGACTAGTAGTGCAGTGGCCTTGAACTTGTCAAATAGTGAGTCCATGTTCAAAAGAGTCCATAGCCTGGCGTCATCATGGCTTGAACTTGCAAAATAGTTAGCCCAAAGTTGAACAGTCTCAACGAGGGCTCCAGTAAGGTCTTGTACCCACCCAAAAGCTTCACGCAGTACATTTACTCTTGCCAAATAGTGAGCTAAAAATCATCTGGCTTGCATGGCAGGAACGTGCCACAAAGAACCAATGCTGAAGGGAGTTAACTGACCGGAGGGTTACAGTGCCTTGGAATTGCAAAATACTGAGCGAAAGATCAGTGGTTCTGAACCTTTTTAGAGGTACCGAACCCAACCATTTGCAAAGGCTTTGACTTGCCAAATAACAAACCAAAATTGGAACGGACTCCGTTGAACCAGTAGTTAGGCAGAATCAACGGACTCAAGACTCAGACTTGCCAAATAGTGCGTCTTTGTTCACTTGCCAAATAGTGAGCAAGGACTCACCGAGCCGCAGTGGGAACGGCAATACGATTGCCATGGTAACGGTGCGAGTTGCTCATTCCCCTCAGCGACGGCAAAATAACAAGCCCCCCCGAGCTGAGAATTTGACTCCAAGTGCACAGTTGAGGGAGCCTCGGCCTACTCGGCCGCCTTGCCCTCGCTGCCTCAAACAGTTGACCTCTGACCCCGGGCTGTTATTGATGTTGTCGGGTTGACGCCGCGTGTTTGAACCGAGATAGAAAAAAAATATATATAAAATAATCTATCCGGTGCGTGAACGCCATGATTTCTAAAATGATAACTTTGGATCCGTTCCCTGGCTCGGCAGGGCGGTTGAAACCTGACGGACTTTGGACTTTGGACTTGTTTCCCGTTCAAGATGCTTCAACATCGACGGGCCATCGAAAAGGACAAGCGGCGACAGCGCAGGCCGGCCGCGAATAAAAAGCGCCCGTAAGCCAGCGCGGGCAGGCAGCTGCTCGGTGTTTAAGTCAAAGCGTGTCAAAGCGTATTGACGCTGCGACCCCATCGCGCCATAAAAGTCGCTCCTGAAAGCCCGGGCGAGCCTTTACCTAATTAAAGTGTCACTTATCCATCTCCTCCCTTCCTCCCCCCTCGTCTTCATTTCATCCTCCTCAGCGTCTTTGCCCGCCGGGACGCCGTCGTGATTGACAGCCTTGCTGACCTCGGCCCCCCCACGCCCCCCCCCCCCCATTTTTTTTTTCCCCTAGCGAGTGACAGGGCCAATCCGCCGTCTGGTCCCATTGACACGGGAGCTGATGAAGCAGTCGGACGGATGGGTGCAGCCTCCCCCCCGGCGGGATTCTTTGCGTAAAAATGACAACTTATGAACGATATATGCTCAATGGCGTGAAATGGCGCAAATACAACGTTAGCTTGACCGAGACTTGGAACTCAATTTGCTCTCGAATCTCACAACAATGAGACAAAAAAAGGTCTCCGAACGAGCACGTTTTTGAAAACGCGTTCATTCTTGTGTCGCATGTGTGCCTTTTAGGGGCGGGGTCTCGTGAGTACAACAAACTGAAGTTGCTACCGCTGCGTACCGCATACACCTGTTTGCGTTATAAACCTTCTAGAAATGCCACTAAAAGTTCCTCAAATGATCATAGCAAGTTACTTGCCGTTTATTTCACCAAGAGCGCATGTGACTCGCGCAGGTTGACAAGAAAAAAAAATAAACAGCAGCGAATGGGTAAAAAAAAAAAAAAGAGGTGAGAAACAACAGCTACCGCCACCTAAAGGAGTGGAATGGAACTACATCAAGGCAAATTTGCACCAGCTTGGGATTTTTTTTTTTTTTCCTCCCCCAATTCGTTCTTGGTACTCGTTAGTACCCGACTGTGGAACACACCGCTCCTGAGCAACATAAAATCATCTGAATAAACACGCGACATGTGCGCACAAACAGGCGCGGCAGAAGGGGAGGGGGGGGGAGATTGTTGTTGCCATAGCAACAACAATCCGATTGGCAACGGGAGTCATCGTGACAGGATCGTACACGGTTGGCATGAACGAGCGGTGCCAAATAAAGTCACCAAAACCCATCAAGTCGCTCTCCAACACACACCCACACGCACGTACACACACGGTGTGTGTGTGTGTGTGTGTGTGTGTGTGTGTGTGTACGGTGACATGATGGGGCAAAACATTGCACACTGGACCGTAAACACACCAAATGTCCCCTTTTTTTTTGTCCGCTAACATGCTATGTGCACGTGTGCATGTTGAAGTATTATCAACCCAACGTGCGCACACGCACACACACACACACACACACAGACACACACTGCATTTGAGCAGTTAGCATCTAGCTTAGCATGGAATCTTAAATGCTAATCTCTTGTTTACATCTTGAGGAGCAACAATTATCGGTTGTTGCAATACACCGCAGGGATCTGTGATCCGGAGTGCCGGGATGCGGCAGCCATTTTGCATCCACACGCAAGCAGATGGCCAACTAGATGGTGCTATTTCTCAGGTGCGCGCCACTCGACAGCATTTGGAACCCGGCGCAGGGCACAAATCAACTTTCACACGACTAATTAGATTTCAGACTTTGTTTTTCCGAGACGACAGAATGTTCCGACCTGTCCTGTCTTGACAATTAAGCCTATTTTTTTTTTTCCTCCTGCAGGACTCACACGGCGGACTCCCTTATATGGTCACGAGTAATTAGAGAGCACATGCACTCATTTCTTCCCTCTCAGCCTTCCTTAAGCCCGGTACAGTGCTGACCTCAGCACTCAAGCTTTGCCGCTAGCTCGGAATAGTGCCGACGCCCGCACGCGCGCGTTCGATTCGCTTGCCGGTCTGAGCTAAACGCATTGAAAAAGTTGCATCGTGCCTCAAGTAACGCTAACATGCTAGATGCTAAACACACGATTAGATACAACATGCGAAATAAGACACCCTGCACCGCCATTCCGGTTAGCGGTGGCGGATATTTTGAGGAGGGTGTTTCATTTTAAGGGTCAATTAAGGTCAATTCAAAGGTAGGCCACTAAATGAGGAAATACCGCTCGGGGAATTTGATTAGATTATTAACTCCGTAATCTCCATTGCGTGGCAGCGTCGCAAACGTTTGAATTTTGCGATCAGCACAGCTTTTGAGTTGAAGAGAACGATGAGGGAACGTATCATGGGGCGAGGTGTTGAATATTTCTAGGAGGCTGACGCACTGGCGACGTTTCATTTGCTTTAAATGTTTTATTTATATATTTATTGAGTTATTTATTTATTTTGGGGGAGTGAGTCGGGGGGGGGGGCATTGCTGTACATCTGTAGCAAGTTCACTTCACTTTTTCTTTGCATTGGCTTTTTACCTCGAATCACAAAATATTAAAACAGAGATTTGTACTTTCTCGTGTGACGTTGTAAAAATAGGAATCGAGATCACAATAAGGGACGTCCCCGTGCAACGTTGACAAATGTTGGCGTGGAATGAGCGCACTCATTATCAGGGCCCAACCGGCCCATTTGCGCGCTTGCAAAATTGCCCCAAGCGGGAAGGGAAGGCAGCGTCGCATCACTTTGGATTTGAGGTCAGCACAGCTTTTGAGTTGAAGACCACAATAAGGGGCGGGGGGGGGGGTCAGGGGGGGGCATATCTCAGCTTGTCATGCCAATGGGGACAAGTGGGACAGATGGGACAAGTTTTGGCAGCTGACACTGGGGGGTGGTGCTACACGGGGACGAGTTGCTGTAGCGCTTATCCTTATTAGCTTATAATTCAAAATGACTTGATCAGCCCCTTGATTAATTGCTCAAGCTCCAATTTAGCCCCGGAATAGAAAAAAAAAAAATTCCGCCTGCCTCACACGCGAGTAGCGTATACGTCACGGACGTTAGTTTAAAAAAAATAAAATTAAAATTAAAAAATAGTGTCTCGTTACTGTGAAAAGTGATGGCGGTTAAATGATGACAGTTTGTGGAGTGGACGTGAATCACGTTTAACTCGAGCCGGGCAGTGAGTCAGCATAGCTCACCGCATCTGTCGTAGCTGCAGCTGTGTAAATAAATTACCGCCCTTCCTCGGTCTTTTAGATTATTTGACAAAAAAAGCACGCAAAAAAAAATCTTACAATTTCATCATGTTTCCATTAATTAAAAAAAATTCTTACAATTTCATCATGTTTCCTTAAAAAAAAAAACAAAAAAAACCCTTAAAATTTCATCATGTTTCCTTTAAAAAAAAATTTTTTAAACTGCCATTCCGTGAGAAATCATTTTTGGGGTGTGGGGGGTAAACCGATTTCTCCTGCGGAGTATTAACAAAACGCCAAAAACCAGAAAAAGTTTTTTTATCCGCCAGATGAAGAGAGTCTCTCCTTCTATATCGTCACAGGCAACACATTTTCACTTAATTAATCACTTAATTAATGATTAATTAATCACTTAATTAATTTTTTTTGTGGGTCTTAAAATGCCCCCGAAACTTTCCCTACCTCCGTTGGCGAGGAAGAACTCCAACTTTGAACAAGTTGTACAAGGCGCCGAGCAAAAAACACAAAAAAAAACGCCAGAGCGCTAGCTTGAACAAGCCCCCCGGCGTCACGGCAACCGTGGCCGGCACACCCGCGCGAAAGCGACTTTGCAAGGATATGGCCACTCGGTGATCTTTTTGGCGTACTTCCTCACCAGGTTGTCCTCGCTGAAGATGAAGAGCGAGCGGTTGACGGTCAGGCAGCTCTGCCGCACGGGGATGGGGTTGTACAGGGCCATGGTTCGGGCCCTCTGAGCCATGGACTGCTTGTAGATCCGCTGCGCCCCGGGGGCGCCCCCTTGGCGGCTGCCCCCTCGGCCGGCGCCTCCTTGCCCGCCGCCGCCGCCTCCTCCTCCTTGCCCCCCCTGTCCTCCTCCGTACCTGTTGGGGAGCTCGTCCCCGAAGCGCGCCATTCTGCACACAGCGAACGGCAGAGGTTAGAGAAGGGAGCCGAGAGGGACGCCTCCACGTGCCTCCTCCTTTGCTGGAGAGGCTCTCCTTCAGTGGCGGGGAGACACCTCCGTGGAGGTGGGCGGGGGAGGGCGTTTATGTAATCTACTCAAAAAAAAAAAAAAAACATGACAAATAAACTCCGTTTGTGCTGGAGACTGCGTCGCTGCCCCCCCACACCCCCCCCCCCTCGCCTTCCTCCTCCTCCTCTCAGCAGCCTACCGCATCCTGAGAGCATCCGCAGTTGGCTTCCCCCCCGTCGGTCCAGTGAAGCCCCATCCGCCACCACCACCCCTCTTTTCTTTCGTTCTCTCGCTTCTCCGTGGCAGGAGGAGGAACCCCCCCCCCAAAAAAAAACACAAATCGGCAAAAAAAAAATAATAATAATCTGAAGAGAGTTTTAATAATTGATTGACGGTCCGCCTGGCGAATATCCGCAATGTTGCCGCGCCGCGCCAGCTGGGGGGGCTTCCCCAAAATCCAGCTGACATTTGTTGATGTTTGATGATGGACGGTGCGGCACCCCCCCTCCCTCCGCCCGCCCCCCCCCAACTCTCTCTTTCCACCTCCTCCTCCGCTTCTTCTTCCTCCTCCTCCTCCTCCTCCCCACCACCACCACCAAGGCGTCGGTCGTAGCTTTTGGGCGTGATTGCTCGGGGCGCTTAAATCTCCTCACCTCTTCTTCTTCTTCTTCCTCCACCTCCTCGTGAAAAAAGAAGCTGCTTCTCCACAATCATCGATAATCCAAAATGCGGAGAGGAAGGGGAATCCTGGCCGCAGACCGAGCGCAAGAGGACATCGTCCTCAACGGGGAAAAGGGAGCGTTGAAGCCCTCGTCTTCATCATCATCATCATCATCATCATCTGCCGCCAAAAGGTGCGCGGAGGAAGCGGCCCCCGCCCAGCGGCATCGCTTTTCAGACCACAACGTCTCTCTCTCTCTCTCTTTGCCCCCCCCCACCACCACCACTCCCACCCCTCTCCTCTCAATCCTGCTTTTCAATCTGTTTCTTCCTCTCCTGCCGCTGCTGGTGCGCTCGGGGGGGGGGGGGGCCGTGGTGTTGGCGCTGCGCGCACTTTGCATCCGATCTGACGAAAGCAGAGAGAGAGCGCCTCGCGGATCGGCGGACAAACCTGGCAGTGCGCAAGCACGCGCGCACCTCCCCTGAGCGCCCCCATCGCCCCCCACCTCCCCTCTCCTGACATTAAATAAATAAATACATTGGGATTTCCAGGTCAAAAAGTTACAAAAAAAAGTTCATTATCAGAGGCGACCGGGATACAAAATACAAAACTGGAAAAGTGCCCACGACGTAATTCAATTTTTGTTTTTGTATGTTTGAAAGTCTAAAAAAAAAAAATGGTCTCAATATGTTTTGGAAGTGGTAAAACCGAAAATTCCACACATCTGATCCACGTAAAAACGAGGACCTGACTGAAAAAGATTTGATTTGAGGCCAGCGCTGGTATTTGGCGGAGTAAAATTACGATAATACAAAATAAAATAAATACATAAATAATTTCAACAGATTTTTTTAATATATATTTGAGGTGCCAAATTAATGCATTAATTGCGATTAATTAATTACATCACATTTAATGCCTCTTTTGCGGCGTTTTGCAGTCTGTTGTTCGGATATTTATTTAGATTTTACGAGCGTCCATGTTTATTTTCATTTATTTAAAAAAAAACATTTTATTCATAAAATATTCATAAAATATTCATAAAAATTCATAAAATTCATTTTATTCATAAAATGTTTTTTTTTATGTGGGTCATTTTTGCACGATGCTGGATATCACCCAATGGGTTTTCAAGAAAATATATTTTAAAATGTTTAAGATGTGAATATAGAGACAATAATCAACCCGCACTGAAAGGAATTTTTAAAAAACAATAAAGGAATGTTAGACCAGTTTTTGATTTGTGTTTCTTTTTTTTTTAATTGTAAAATCATTCAAACATGTTAATTTTGATATTCGCGCCATCGTGCTGTTTTAAATTTTAAAAACATGTCTTGATTGAAAATGTGAAAAAAAATAAAGGAATGTTATACCAACTTTATATATTTTTTAAAATAAATTTAACCATATTTACAATGTAGGAACATGTGTACAAGGTTTTAAATGCTTCTGACATCACCCTATTTTTATTAACAGTTTTAATCGATTAAAAAATTTTTTTAATGAAAGCTACATACACATACTAGCCAATATTTTCATTTAAAAATTTTTCGATGTATTTTCTTTCTTTTTATCAAATATGCCTCAGTGAGCTCTAATGTTGCAGTTCGTTGGTGAGAGCGATTGGCAGCAGGCTAGTTTGGGCGCGTTTTGTTTGTCTTTTAGCGGACCTGCATTTATTTTGAGGATATTTTTGAACTTTTTGCTGTTATTGTTATGATTTTTTTTTCTCCTCCATCTTCCTCTCCCTTCAACTCCGCCGAGCCTTCTGCCGGTCTGGCTGCACATTTGACTGCTGTTTGAAGCTTCCCAAAGAGCCGCTTGCCAGCAAGCTGTCGCCTGCACCCACACAAAAGTGCAATCTCTCGCTCGGACGCTTTTCTCCTGAATCAAAAATTGAAAAAAAAATGAAAATAGAGGTGGACGACAGTGTTTTCGGCATATTTTCAAAACGCACTGACATCTTTCCAAGGCCTTTCAAGCGGCCTCTTGCCATCTGTCAACAGCTAAGAAAGGTTAGCGGTTAGCGTTAGCTTGGCAAATGAACTTGCATCTTTCTCAGGTGGACTCGGCCGCTCTGTCCCTCAGGAGGCAATTTAGAATTTATAAAAAAATTGTTTTAAAAGTCAACAGAAACTTCCTGGCCAGAGGGAGTTTCCCCTGCTCCTGTTGAAATGAAGCGCCGACGCAAAACCTTGCTAGCTTGAACCATTTTCATGTTGCCATACAGTAGTTAGTATGGATCCTACAGATTTTTTTTTCCTCTATTCTCGCTGCCATTTGGTTTAACTTCAAATCTAGATGAAGTATTCAGTACTCATGGTAGAGTAAAGGATTTTTTTTGGGGGGGGGGGGGGGGTGAAGAAGTAACATCAAGGGTGATACACACAATCGTAAAATGGAAAGAAACGTGTACGAAAAAAAAATGCAAAAAAAACCCCCAAAAAACAACCTTTTTGGAAGGCGAGAGAAAACCGGCGCACCCGGACAAAAGCCACGCAAACTCCACAAAAGAAACTCAGTCAAATCAGAGCATAATTCCATTTTTTTTCTGGTATATGATTTACAAATCAGACCGACGAGCCGTCAGCGCTAACCCGCTCGAGCACCGGTCGGTGTTTTGCAAGTGGTGATGGCGTTGCGCGCTCTGTCTGCACCCGGAGCACCCGGACAAAAGCCACACAAACTCCACAAAAGAAACTCAGCCAAATCAGAGCATAATTCCATTTTTTTTCTGGTATATGATTTACAAATCAGACCGACGAGCCGTCATCGCTAACCCGCTCGAGCACCGGTCGGTGTTTTGCAAGTGGTGATGGCGTTGCGCGCGAGCTGTGTGCGTCATTTGATTCCCGTAAAAAGGGCTGCAGGCGCGATAAAAGCCCCTTGCCCATCGCCGCTACCGGAAGCGCGGCGCGCTGTCGGGAATAACGAGGAAGGGGGGGGGGAGGAAGAGCGAGGGGAAGGTGCGTGCCACGGAGAGCCCACTGCTTGGCGCTGGCATGGCCGACGTGACGCGTGACTTATTGACGACGTTTAAAGCTGACGATGTTTTTTTTTTTTTTTAATCTATGTGAGTGTACGCGTGTCGGCACACAGGAAACCCCCTGCTGGAAGTCCTAGTACCTCCCTGCTTGAGACCGCCCCCTCCATACCGAAACCTTTCTGCTCCATTCACACACTCTGATTTCACACAGCAGACACACACACACACATGAGCTACGTCGGCGCATTTTTTTTGGTGCTTGAATGTTACTAAAATGGAAAGTCAAGGCAAAATTTGTCTTTCAAATTTTAGACGCCGTTGAGTCCTACTCGTCGAAACAATGCGATTCATTTTGCGTTTGTGGAATACGGGGAAAGCGGTTAAAACGCGCCGGCTTTGGTGGCCATTTTGAAACTTGCTGTCGGCTGAAAATGACATCACAGTTGCTCAGGGTAACAACCAATCATGGCTCAGTTTCAGCAAACAGCTGCTACTGTGATCTGTCGCCGACGTGTTTTTCTGTGAAAATGTCGCCAAATGAACATTTTCAGTGTTGCTGATGTGCCTTTTCCCACATGTGACTTTCTTCTGGCTTCTGATTGGCTAAAAGGGCGTTGCTCCAAAATATACTTTGCGGAATCTGAAAGCGACAACAAGCTTTGTTGGGGGGTCTTGGGATCCAACAGGAAGTAAGAAAAAAAAAGAGATCTGATGATTGACAAAAGTCGTATCCTGGCAACCAGTCAAAGAACTGGGAAAACAACGGAGGAAAACGATCGAGTCTTGTTGGCAAATCGCCGACTCGGCTGTCGAAAAAAAAAGCTGACGTGTGTGTGTGTGTGTGTGTGTGTGAGGGGCAGGCAAAGTTTGCCAGCTGACGAAGCGTACAAGTTACCGGTAATTGGACGATTGCTCTTCAATTTTTTTTTTCTGAGGGGGGGGGGGGTGCTTCTCACGCTGCTGTATGATTTAATAAGCTGCTTTATGGAGGATGGAAAAGGAGGAAGAGGTGAAGTGTGCTCACCTTAACTGATGTGAATGAGATGGGGAGGGGGGGAGTGGGGGGGTGAAACAGGAGGTGAACGTTTTTTGGCGAGTTAGGTCCGTTTTTACCTCATTTTTGGTTGCGGAATCCAAAACTGACCTCTATTTTTTTTTCTCTTATCACACCAAGTTTGTTGAGCTACAGGATCCCATTTTGCTTGAAAAAATATTAATAAATGGATGTGAATAAAACACTAAAGATAGAATAGTTACAAGCTTCATTTTGAAAAAAATAAATTAGAGGGGAGGGCATTCGTGGACAGCTGACTGCCAATCAGAAAGCGGGGTGACTCTGAGGGACTTCATCCGAATCACAAATAAGCAGCGTCTTCATCGATCACCTTCAAAACACAACTTTGGTGGTTTATGATCCCGTTGCCTTCAATGCGGCTGGGAAAGTCGAGACTTCCCGACAATTTACGAGGACTGCTGACGTCGGCGGAGGAATTAACTAATTGCTCGGATTGTCGTTGGAATTCCGCAAAAGGCGCTGTCGCTGCACCCAGACTATTAGCTGATTGTGATACGGGAACACAACGCAACGGCATCGACACAACGCCACGCGTCAGCAACAACAAGCAGCAAGATTGAAGTGCCTCCCCCCTCAAGCTGAGGAGGAAATAAAACGAATGTGCTGTCAAGTGACGCGGCCAAATGTCTCATTTCATTTCGTTTGATCGCCTAATCGCACTCAATCTTCAGGCGATGCACTGAAAACGTTTATTTTGTCGGGTTGATTGCCAATCCTCATCTCGTCGTGGCATCGGCACGTGACGTACGGCCTCGTTCGTTACTGTGAGTCGCGCGACATCTGGCGGCCGCGGGCAAAACTGCATCACCACAACCCACCCCTCGATGCGACCAATGACAGTTACACATCTTTCAAATGAAAGATATTTTTTTAAATCACAATCGAATCACCAATAAAATTGCATTGCATTGAATTAGTTAATCACAGATGTTACAAAAATAATAATAATAATAATAATCCAAGAGTGGTACTCACTCCCACTGCTTCCTCCTGGCCTTAGGCGTGTTGAGCCTCTTGTGCTCCTGGTGGGCCAATATGACGTCACGATGGACCACCAACGCCCCCCTCCTGCGCACCGGCGGGACGGAGGTGTCGCCGAACAAGGGCGCCCCCCCGTAGCGGTCGGCTGCCACGTCGTACAGGGCGTGGAAGTATGTGGGGTTGGGCGCCACGCTGCTGCCGCTGATGGGGGGCGGCGGGCGGCGCGGCCCCGCGGCTGAGCCACCAAGGTTCTGGTGGCCGCGGGGCCACATGGAGCTGTACAGAAGGGGGAAAGGGTGAAGGTTTGGTATTCGGGCTACGGTTTTGGACAAATAAAAAAGGCAACGATCATGGTGTCAAAAGGGGAAGTCAAGACATTTGTTCGGTTTCCCCACTCAGTGAACTACGATATATCGCACTCGCGGCTGAAGAAGTGAGCGGACTAGCCCGTCTCCCTCAGGCCATACCGCCCTCTGCTGGCCACTGAAACCAACTTCAAGCACCTGCCCCCGAGCTCGCATGGCGAATGTCACGTGACCAAACCCGGAAAACAGACGGTTTATCCCGGTGGACCGAAATTAGGCAACATAATTGTTTTATATTAATCATTCCACTTTGTCTGTTGGTTTTTAAAAGTAATTCATACTCTTTGGCTTCCGAACACTTCCATTCCCTGTTTCCTCAGCCTTCAGCATCTTCAATGAGTGCTGTAATATTGCTGAGACTGTCTCTCAGGGACCTGGGTTCAGGTGTTTTAACATCAGCATCTTCCCCCGCGTGTAATAAATAATGCCACAAAACTGAAAAAAGAAACACCCATAAACCAGTTACATTAGTTTATGTTGTGAAGCAAAATTCGAATTTTCTATCCATTCGTGAAAAAGAAAGAAATTTACGATCAGCATTCACTTTGACTTACATCAATTTCTTGGATAATGTATTTTATTTTGCTTCCTCCGTCTTTCATTTTGATCACTTTTACCCTCTCTTCAAGGGCCAGAACTCTTCTCGTCTTAGCTGCTTGACATCCAAAGGTCCGTTCTGTAGCCAGTTTAGCAACTTAAGTAACGCTTGCTGCGTCTGAAACTAATACTTCCTGGACTACTGCGCATGTGTAAACCAGCGTGGTGTTTACTGTTGCCGTTTTCCTTAGATAGCAGTAGAGGTCGCTGTTGGATTAGACTTTTGCCGAAGGCTTGTTCTCGGTGTAGTGAATGTCGTCCGAGGCAAGAGCAGAGAAAAAGATTTCGTGAAACGGAAGAGGGGGCTTTTTTCGTCGTAGGGTGGGGGAGGGGGGGGGGCAGAAAAGTGGGAATGGCTATCATGCATGAAAACCTTTTCACATTAGGGGTATTTTCGTTGCAGAGGAGTTTCACTGTATCACTCATGCACGAAAATCATCAACACCAACAGAAGAGATTCCACTTGATACTCGATGTGGAAAAACACATTTTAAAGAAGCCGAAGCATTTTTTTATCATCAAAGAGTGCAAGACAGACCTTGTGTGATTACCCGAAAATCGCCTCATGAAAAATGGCGGAAATGAGTCACTGGTCCCGTCTGTGATTGTACATATCTGTTTTTTTTTAATTTACATGTACATATCGTTTATTGTACATTGCAATAAATAGAAATGGAAAGCTTTTCCTAAAATTTACAAGCTGCTCTCAGCCATGAGAACAACAACGGTGCTGTTTTTTTTTGGGGGGGGGGGAACTTATCGGACAAATAAAGGGCCTGTCGGTACTCACCGTATGTACAGCGACCCGAGATTTGTTTGTTGTTTGTTGAATTATTGTTCAAGTGAGTGTAAATGGGGTCGCAAATATATTTTGCAGAATTGCAAAATCTCAACATCATTTATTACACACGACAATTTGGCATTTTGGTCCAGATTTTAGCAAGCATCATGTAAGTTGACACCCACGATTTGCTTTAGTTTCAAATGAGGGGTTAGAGAATTGCTAAACAGGAGTGAAGTCTTGGAAGTCGGGTTTGGAGACAAGTTGAGGGTTTCAGTATTTGGCTGGGTTTCAAAGGTTGAGGGATTCACATGGCGAGGTCTTGAGTCTCAAATCAGGGTTGAGGACTTTGGAAGTTGGCTTTGAAGTTTCTCATGAGGCTTTCGTCTTCAAACGGGGAAAACCAAGCACAATCTCCAAATGTACGCAGTTGTCCACGTCTTCACTGTCAGCGTTTGCGTCTGGACTCTGTCATTTGGTGACGTCTGCTCTCTGTCGGCTTTCTCTGACAGCGGCCTCGCTGTCGCTGGACTGTCTCAAAACCGAACAATGATGTGGATTTATGGAGAGGGGGCGGACGGCAGACATGGAAAGATCGGGATCATCCGGACTTGTCCCTCAGATCGGGTCTTTGGGACTTTTGACTCCCAAAATAGTCAACTCGTTACTTGTGTCCGAGAGGCCCTTCGGGAGAGAAGCGCAACGCCAGCCATGTCGCTGCGTACGAACAATTCTTGAGGCTTTTTGTCTGTTGACGAATAATCGACATGCCTTTCAATTTTGACGGCAGCAAATTGAAACTGTCTGGGGGCCAAAATGAATTTCAAAAATGCAGCTCTTGAGCCCAAATGACTTTCCAACATGATTTCTGGAGATGTATTTTTTTGGGGAGATGGGGGCGGGGGGGGGGGGGGGGGGGTCTACTCATAACAGACCGAAGTACCAAATTTGGGGACTGAATTTAAAAAAAACGACTCTCTGGATTGCAATTCGATTTGAGTCATCAGACTATCTGACTTTTGTGCGCTTCCCGGCATGGCTTCTTGAGACTTTTTTTGTGGGTCTCCTTATCATCGACATGTCTACCGAATGTCATGTTACAAAGTAAAACTGCCGTTAGTGGCTAAATTAGGGAACCCACCCCCCTTTTTTGGGCACCGCCCTTATTGCTGCTTCTTACCCGTCTGTCAGGTCCTCTTACATGCAGTCCGTTCCAACTTGTCCCCGGTGGACCTTCCTTCTCCTCCTCTTGACGGTGGCGGCAGCGTGGAAGTGATGCAGGGAGCTCTGAAATGTGGCCGCACAGACGAGGCGAACAAGTCCGTGTTCCTCACTTGGGGAGCATCCGGTCAGCAAAGAGGGCGGTCCGGTCAGCACTGGCTGCTTTGCCATCCGGCTCTCTCTCGCCCCGAGGCCCCGTCTGTCATGAATCAAGTCTGACTGGAGGTGGAGGCCACTTGAAATGACAAAGAATCCCGGTTGTGAAGAGTGGACAATCCTTTCTGATCTACAGTCATCCCTCATTTATCGCAGTTAATGGGGACCCAAACCACCTGCGATAAACCAAAATCGGCCAAGTAGCGAAGACCCCCCCCCCCACCCCGTATAGGTACATGTACATGTGTATGAGTAGAAAAAATATTTATAAGGCCAAATTTAATTCTATACGTGCATGGAGAAGTGTTTGTAGTAATTAACGTTAGTTAACACTATACATACACTAATATATTTAAACATGTATATAAGTCTTGGGCGGCCCGGTAGTCCAGTGGTTAGCACGTCGGCTTCACAGTGCAGAGGTAGCGGGTTCGATTCCAGCTCCGGCCTCCCTGTGTGGAGTTTGCATGTTCTCCCCGGGCCTGCGTGGGTTTTCTCCGGGTGCTCCGGTTTCCTCCCACATTCCAAAAAACATGCATGGTAGGCTGATTGGACGCTCTAAATTGTCCCTAGGTGTGAATGTGAGCGTGGATGGTTGTTCGTCTCTGTGTGCCCTGTGATTGGCTGGCAAACAATTCAGGGTGTCCCCTGCCTACTGCCAGAAGACGGCTGGGATAGGCTCCAGCACCCCCCGCGACCCTAGTGAGGATCAAGCGGTTCGGAAGATACAAGTCTTGTATAAATACATGTAGTAACGGCAGCACGGTAGTCCAGTGGTCAGCACATCAACTTCACAGCGCAGAGAGTTACCAGGTTCGATTCCAGCTCTGGCCTCCCTGTGTGGAGTTTGCATGTTCTCCCCGGGCCTGTGTGGGTTTTCTCCGGGTACTCCGGTTTCTTCCCACATTCCAAAAACACGCATGGCAGGCTGATTGGGTTGACATTTCACAAACGTATCTTTTAGAAAGCCTTTCACAAAGCACCTGAAGAGTTCCTTTGACAAATGTGCGATTGACTTTTGTCATTCGCATACAGTGGATGCTTATTTGCCTTGCGACTGATTGCACAAAACTTTCACAAGTCATTGCTCTTGAAAAATGTCCTCATGCACTTTCATATTCAACGAGATTCATAAAAAAAAGGAGTTTTTGAACAATTTACACGTGTGCATAGAACATCCAAATGTAATCCCTGCCTGCACTTCACAAACTAAAGAAAAAACAGTTTTTCATTTGTGTTTGTTCCACCAATTGCCTTTGATTAAAAATACTCATTCGGCGTCTTATGCGTTCAGCGCTGACGCAACCAACGTCACAGTTCAAAGAAGCTTTGATCTAACCAGCCTGAACTAAACTAGACGAAACGACACGACGCTCGTCAGACGGACACGTTTTTCTGATCACGTGTGCTTCCTTTTTTGCCCAAATATATATGTATTTAGTTATTTTTTTCACCCCCAGTAACTGTCTTGTCCACGGCGTCTTCTTTCGTCCCACCAGTGTGTTTGTAATGTAAAGAGACGAACATCTTTGGAGTTCAAACGCCTGCAAAGTGTCAAGGTGACCACAAGGTGGCAGAAAAACATCACTTGAAGAATACAAGGATGATGACGTCTTCGCTCCTCCCGCCCCATTTCAAATGGAAATGCGGACACGTTTTATGACAAACATTTGCTTTTATTCAGACGGCATCCTCATCGTTCAGTCAGTCACATTTCTCTTTACAGTAGTTAATGTGCAATTCTCATTTCTTATTATTTGGATGATGATTTGGGGGGGGGGGGGTCACAGTTAGGAATTCACAAGTCATTGGCACTTAAAACACGTGGGGGGGGGGGGGGGTCGGACATTTTACACGGGCCCGGAGGGGGGCGGATTTGGCGCGCTGAGCATTCGTGACAGGTTTGAGTTCGAGTTGCCCCAAACCAACGGCTTGTTAGATTGCTGTGCGCCCGAGACACGGAGAAGACACCCGGCGCGCTTCCATATATCATCCTGTACACTTCAAATAGCGGGAGAGACAGCTGTATATATGTATATATATATAGAGAGAGAGAGGTATGGGTATACTGTATGTTGATATTTATTACTATGCTTTTTATTCATCGTGCAGAAATGAGAAAGAACGCCCAGAGACGAGGAGCGTCCTTCACGGTTGCTATGGCGACGTGTGAGGTAAGACTGTGCCTTTGCGTGGACTCTCAGCTGGCAGACGGCCGCTTTGCGTCAAGTCGTCACTTTGCAAGGTCGGAAGGTCACTGGGAGGGGGCGTTCATGTACAGGGTGGTTTTTTTTTGGGTGAATAAAGTTGGAAAGACAAAAACAAAAAGGATATTGAATTTGAATATATAATTTGAGAAAAGGATTTGTAAAAAAGTAGTAGTATGAAGTCTTTTTTTTTTTACAAGAATAAAGTCATTACAAAGCAGTCATGGATCTGGAATATCTAAAACAAAGTTATTTTCAAAAATCTATTTTTATATAATCAGTTTGCTTGACAATCAAAGAGATTAGGAAATTCTAACTTGGGATATGAATTTGTTCTGTCACTATTTCGCATTAAAATATGTTTAAAAAAAGATTCGGAGACTTGTAATTCCGCTGAAAAGTGATTTTTTTTTTTAATTGAGAAAAATTTGGAATCAAAACTGAAAAAAATATTTTTACAGTCTGAATTTTACATGAGAAAAGTTGCTTGTTACATTTTTTAATTTTACAAAAAGGCCACTTTGTGATAAAATCCGATTAAAAAAAATGTTTGATGGGGTGACTAAAATAGCTTTTACGAGAAAAATGGAATTCAGCTAGAAAAAGTCATCACAACAGGGAAAATAACAATAAAGTTGTACATTTGCTAGAATATATACGTATTTATATATATTTTTGGGGGGTTTTGTGTACTAATTCTGGGGGGAAAAGGAAATTAGAGTACAAAATCAAAATTTGGTTGCCCTATTTGGAAGGGTAAAAGATGAATCAAGTCACACGATGGATTTCATTTCGAAAATGTTTTCCCCTTGAAAAGTGACGACATGGCACAGCGCGCGCGTCAGCTGCCGTCGCATACAAAATGGCTGAGAGCTTCCGAGGTAAACTTTTTCCCTTTGTAGGAAAACAAACTGCATTAATGTGCAAAGCCGAGCGCGCACACATACTGAGGTTCTTCTGAGGTCTCCGCGTATCTAAACTACGTGTGTGTGACATTTGTATGTGGCGTGCGGAATCAAGGTTGGAATCTTTGTTCCGCCGTTTGACTAGTTTTGCTTTTTTTAAAAAAAAATTAAATGCCACACCGCCACCAGGGGGCTCCAAAACAAGAAAAATCCACCCCACCTCACGTGAATTACAAGTCAATTTGACTTTTGGCAGACTTTGAAGGCCACTTTTGAAATTCCGCCGAGTGGGCGATATTTGATAGGATCGCCCCATTTGTCATATGGACAAATGCGTTGACGTGATGCCAATGATTGTTGGTTAAATTTGGTGAAATTCTTGACAAATTTCAATGAAGGTCTTCATGTTGGACAAAACAAATTCAAAACATTTGAAAGATTAGTGATCGTGTCACAGTGATGTACTTTTTTTGTGCAAAATTTCAGCCTCAATTGAGAAAGAAAGTCACAATACCGGAAGAATTTTAACAACAAAAGGAAAAAGCAAAGATTTTCAAAGAAAATCCTGCCAAGTAGAATGAAAACCTTCATTTTACAAAATCCAATTTTCACCATTGAAAGATCGAAGGAACAAAAGCTGATGGGTTACGCAAAGTCTGGATTGTTTGCGGGGTAGATTTTTCCTTTGACATTCACATCAAAACTTCAAACAGGCCATTTGGACACCCCCACCCACTTACAACAAACACTTCTTTCGAACAGCGGGAAAACAAATTGGGGCGGAAAACAAATTCCATCTGATTTTGTTGTTCAGTCTAAATGACTCTCAAGTGACCGTTTTACACTTAAAAAAATGTCATAAAAGAGGACACAATGCATAAAAAGGAAGAATGAAAATGTACAAAAAACAAAACAAACAAACAAAAAAAAAACGCCGGCCTGCCGCCACCCACTTGTCCCGTGACCCCCTCCAACCAGGAAGTGACAAAGTGAGCATGCTCAGAAAGGTGCAAAGGGCTTGAAGCGCCATCTCGGGCTCACCCAAAGGCGCTTCCTTCAAAGTAATACAAATCAAAAAGACTCCAAACGGTGCTCGCGTTGGTCACTTTGGCGCCTCCCTGTGGATAGCTGAAGACAGACAGGCAAGGAATTTCGGATTTGGTCTCCGTTTGGGAGTTTGTCAGATTGCATTCGCGCTGGGCTTTCAAGGTGCGCACATCATTACAGTGATTGAGACTTTTTTTTTGGTTGTGTTATTTTAATTTTTCCAGGGGAAAAAAAAGACAATCATGGTTAGGGGCGGACGTCGCACTCGGGTTGCGGCGAGGAAAAACATTCAGGCGGCAGCGCCGCTTTCAAGTAAAGTCACTTTGGATTGATTCATTGATTGCTTTCGTTTTGTTAGTTTTTGTCGGCTTTAAAAACATTCAGTTGCCTCGCAGCTTTCCAAAATTTTACGACTTCTTGTCGATGAAGTCATATTTGACGGGGCTAAACAAGTTTGCGAGAAAATTGTATTGAAAAAACTAATAAAAATCATACGATTCTGGCAATTCTTGTTTGGATACAAAACTTTTTTATAAATATTTTTTTTTAATCAAATCTTAGGAAACTTTGAACAATTGTTGTCAAAACGGCAACTATTCGCACAGCATTCGAATCCGGTCACATCTCGATGAAACTCAAGTTGTGAAATTGCCAGAATGACGTCACAATATTTTGTGAATTCTTGCAAGAATAAAGTTGGAAATGTTTTTGTCAATTTCCGAAGAATAAAAGACAAAAAACACTTTGTCAAGTGTCGACAATATTCCAAAAAAGTCATATTTCACAATAGCGTGCCATGATGACGAACACTAGTCAAAATGGGACAAATCCAAATTTCAATGATAATCTGTAAATTTGTAAAAGTTATGAAGAGATTTGTTTGTTTTTTTACGAAGTAATACTGATTTTTTAAAAAAGTCAGTTTTTTATGTGAAAGTCTGAATATTGTGGAGTCATGAGAACAATTCTAACGCGTTTGAAATCATTGAAGTTTTCAATTTTGTGAATTTTTTTGGACCAAGAGGAAAAATTGCCTCTTTTCAATTTTCCATTTCAATGAAAAAAAAGCTTGGGGGGGGGGGGGGGGGGCCGGTGGGGTCGATCTTCCATTCAATACGTTATTTACAAGAATGAAGTCTTTTGCGAGACAAACAGCAGCTTTTTGCAAGAGGACTCTTCACATTACAAGTCATATTTCAAGAAAAAAAAAAGTTGATGGTGAAATTCGGACTATTTTCCTTGCATCTCAATGGCTGCATTTGACAAAATTAAAAATCCAAATTGGAAAGGGGGGGGGCTTTAAAATCTCAATTTTGCATCCTCATAAAATTGCAACCCCCCCAAAAAATAAAAAGTTGCGATGGCAAAATCCCGACTATACTCTTAGCATCCCAATTGCCGCGTTTTACAAAATTAAAAGTCCAAATTGGAAAGGGGGGAAAAAAAAAGCTTTAAAATCTCAATTTTGCATCCTCATAAAATTGCAACCCACCCCAAAAAATAAAAAGTTGCAATGGCAAAATCCCGACTATACTCTTAGCATCCCAATTGCCGCGTTCTACAAAATTAAAAGTCAAAATTGGAAAGTGGGGGAAAAAAAAGCTTTAACATCTCAATTTTGCATCCTCATAAAATTTGCAACCCCCAAAAAAAATATCCTCACCAAAAAAAGTTGCGATGGTAAAATCCCGACTACTCACCTAGCATCCTAATGGCCGCGACCCCCCCCTCCCCCCGCAAAAAAACCCATCAGATGATATTGTTGTCGTACATAAAAAAAAAAAAATGTCTCTGAACACGACGAACCGGGTAGAAAAAAAAAAGTCAAGATATGCGAAGGGTGTCATTTTTAAAAAAAACATTCAGATGCCTGGCGGTGCATCATTTGTGGCAAACGTCCGCATTCTTAGCACCGCGATCGTAGCAAAAGCTGGAAAAATAAAAATAAGCCCCCCCCCCCTCCCCCGGTCATACAACGATGCAAAAATATGTGATTCTCTTTCCCTAAACTACGATACAACTCAAGCCAGTCTGGGCGACTACGTCGTGCGCGCGCGGGTTCATTCTTAGTAGGATCTTGCCTCTGAACAACTACAAGCTCAAAAAACAAACAAACGTGTCATGAAATGTTTACAAACAAAGCTCTTCGGAATTCGAACGTCCCAAAAGTTATTTTTTTTTATGCGACAGCCAACTTTTTTTGAACCCCCCCCAACCCCCCACCCCCGCACGCCAGGATTCTACAGCATGTGAAGACAGAGGCGTAACGAGCCGGTATTGGTTTAGCCGACGCCTTTCCCGCAACCGCTGCGGGTTCACACATTCAGATAATGAGACGCATGGACCTCACAGTTCAATGTCACTGGCGGCGGTTTCTCACGACGTTTTTTTTTTTTTTTAAACCGCATTGCATGGACAGTACGTCCATCTCATCATGAGACAGTCAAGGGGCCCTGCCGGGTCGCCATTTTGGCTCCCAAAGATTTGGATTGAAAGCACTTGGCTGGGGCCTTTCACGCGGAACCCAGATTGGCTGTTATGCCTCCGATGCAGCAATTTCTGTGAGAAAAAGCAGATCAAAATTCGCTTGTTTCTAAAAAAATTTCCATTTTCGTGAGATCCCGCTTAAAAAAAAAAAAACACTATTGCCTAATCATCACCTTACGCTGCCATCGTCGTTTTTCTGTCGTTTGTCGTTTGTCCGACCCCTCGCCCGCGTCCATTTTGGGAGAAAAAACCCAAACCCAAAACAAAAGACTGCAGAGGTGACGTCAACAAACATGCAGCGCAGGCGTTTACATCGGAGACTCTTCCTCTTCGCCTCTCTTTTGTCTCCATTGTGACTGCCGCAGTGCCTCTTTGACTGTCCTGCCAGATTGTTTAACACACATCCCTCCCCCCCATTTTTTTTCCTCCCTCCCTCCCGTCCTCTCCTCCCTTCCTTCAAGTCTGGCATGATTAGAATTCGCTCAGTTCAACAACAGTCTGGTCAATATCGCGCTTAGGATTGGGCGATGGCCATTGGCGGGGGGGGTGGGGGTGGGGGGTGGGGGGAGAGGACAGACAGAGACCCTCTCTTCATCCTCACTTTTTACATTTTAATTTGTTTTTTTTTTTTTTAAACATGGGGTGGCGGGTGGCAACGTCCGCAGCCCCCCCCCTTCCCCATTTTAGATACATGTAAAGCCCATAACAGAATATGACGCTTTGTTTGTCCATTCAAAGGAATATAAACATGACTTTGGTGCATAAGATAGGTGTGTGTGTGTGTGTGTGAGAAAGGCAGACGAAAACAAACATGCCACCCACGCGGGGGGGGGGGGGGGGCAAGCATGCGCAATCAGGAGCCAGACACACACACACACACACACATATATGGAGTGTGTCGATGGCACTCTGGCTGACACGCGCCATAAAAGGAGATGTGGGAATCTGTGTGAGGAGCGGCATTAATATGCGCACACATATTAGGCAGTCATAATGTTTAGGGGGGTGGGGGGGGTAGAGGGGGGCTCACTCTGTCCTCGTCTTCCCTGCCTGCCGACAGTGGTGAATATTTAAGGTGGCGCATTTAAGTCAACGTACCGGAATATATGGGTGCCCCCCCCCCCCCCACCCCACCCAGAAGTGTACCGGAGAGGAAGGGATGGGGGTGTCGGGGGGGGGCTGAGTAATTTCCCCTCTCATATAAGAACAAAAAAAGAATTGTAAACGCTTTCGCTTTAAAGACAACACTTCAGAATCGATCGATATAAAAGACGAGTTCCGATTGGACGGCGCCATAAAGGTCAACTCCAGAGACTCCTCCCACCACCAAACACTTCTACGCTTTCGAACGCAACGCCCGGTTGGGAATAAGGTGCTCAAATGTTGATGACATTCAAAGGTTTAGTGGAAGAGGGGGGGGGGGGGGTCTGTATATAATTTGGTTACCATGGCAACATTAACAAAAATTTGCGTGCGGCACTCGCCCGTCGCATGCGTACCCCCCCCCCCCCACACCACCACCCATCGCCTGCATGTGGGGGTGGTGGGGGCGTGACGGTTGCAAGTGGCAGTGGCCCTTTTCTGCTATTCGAGAACTCGGGCGCGAAAGGCAGAAACGGCGTCTGCGTGTAAAAAGGGGGGGGGGGGCAAAGTCAAACTACTTGTGGCGCACTCAAAGCAAAATGGCGCTGCCGACCGCTTTGAAAGGGGACCGCTCGGCTCAAGGGCCGACCCGACATTTGCCGCTCATGGCGCGTCAAAAGCAATCGTTGCCATTTTAGACGCCAGCATCGAGCGTGATTTCCAAATTGTAGCTTATTGTGGGTGGGTGGGGGGGTAGCATGAAACGGAGTGCCAGGTTTAATACGCGCACTCCTCTCGCGTTGAAAGGTTCGACACTTGCGTTCTGTGCGTAAGGGTGAACAAATGTGGGCCCTACCGCTGTGCAAATTGGCGTGAAAGGGGCGATTAAAAGGGGGGGGGGGTATACGTCCCTGGCAAAAATGCACAAACCATCTTTTTTTTTCTTTTCTTCAAATCAACTTGGAATTAGGCCAACCAGTGACAAGACGATTTCTCAAAGCAACACTGCAATAAAAAAATAAAATAAAATAAAATAAAATAAAATAAAAATAATAAAAAAAACATTTGTTTCAACTACACCAGAGAGAAAAAAAATCGTCAAAAATCATCTGAATTTTTTGTCGATTTTTCTGGAATGGGGGCAAAAGTTTGAATGTCGTTATCCGTCTTTTGTTGTAATGTGGTGATTTGCAAACAAATAAAAAAAAATAAATTAAAAAAAAAGTAAAAATAAAATAAAAACGATTTTAAGGACGATTTTAATTGGTCTAACCTCGGCCGATTAATTTGTTGGAACCTTAAAAAAAAAAAAAAAATCAAAATGTAAGATTTTTAAAGGAAAAAAAAACCTTCCCCACAAGTCGAACGTTCATTCAGTGTGACTTTGAAGGGGAATACGGGATCCATTTTAGTGGGAGATGAACAATAAAAAAAAATATTGCCATTCCTTCGCTGTTTTGTCTGGGCTACTTTGAGCCCCCCCCCCCTCAAGAAAAAACCTTCGTTAGCTTCATTGTGCTCCCAATGACAAAGTTCTCACAGCAAAATCCTGCTGCAATTTTAGCAGAATCATGTAAAAAAATAAAAATAAAATGGGAAGGAAATGTAAACAAACTCAAGTTGTTCTTCGGTGCAAAGCCGACACGAAACCCACGTACATTCACGATGAAGGGAGGGGGGCCGGGGGGGGTAATACATGATCGATTTTGGCGGGAGGAGAACCGCGTCGGCGCTACATGCAGACGGGAGAAGCCCACTTCCTCCCGTCCCGGGTACATGCTGTGTTCTGTGGGCTGGGAAGAGCGTCAAAAAGCGGAAGGAAGTGACGCTCGAAAAGGAAGCAAAAGACCGGAAGCCGCGCCCCCCCTCCCGCCCTCCGCCCGAAAATCCGGCGGTCCGTTCACTCACTCAAAGCAAAGCGCCGCCGTCTCCTCCGCCCCCGCCGCCGCCGCCGTCCTGGAGGGTGTCGGCGGGCGCGGCCCCGCCGTCCCCCCCCCCGGTCGCCGCCGCCTCCAGGGAGGCGGCCTCAAAGCCGTGCTCGCCGCCCAGCCCGTCGGCCTCCATCTTGACGCTGTCGGCCAGGAAGGAAGAGTAGGCGTCGCCGTCGGCCATCAGGAGCTTGAGTTTGGGGATCCAGCTTTTGCGCACCACGCGGCGGGCGTTGGTGCACATGTCGGCGGCGATGGCGTTCATCTCGCTCTCCCGGAAGCTGGGCGCAAAGTTCTGGCAGTAGACTGACAAAAGAGGACCAAGAAGGTTGCGAGCGACCGTTTGGGGGGGATGCGGTTGGCGGCGGCGGCGGCCAGCAACTGACATTTGACGGCGTGCAGCACTCGGTTGTCCAGCGGCTTGCGACTCGGGTCGTTGGTGGACGAGCGGATGCCCGTGCCGCAACTGTTAGCCAGGGTGCTCCTGTGCGCGCGCAATTGGCAAAAATAAGAGCCAGAAAATTCACATTCTAATTCAACGCTTGAAAATGCATCAAATATAGAGATATAGATCTATATTCATATCTATGTATGTGTGTGTGTATATATATATATATATATATATATTATATATATAATATATATACACATACTGTATGTATAAGGCCAATTTGAAATGACATGATCAAATTAAAAAATACATTTTTATTGCAATTTAAAAAGGAATGCATATTCATTTCATTAAAAAATTAATATTTTAATTTCAATTTTTTAAAATTGTGCACAAAAGGAAATTATTACATATATATATATATATATATATATATATATATATATATATATATATATATATATATATATATATATATACAGTATGTATAAGCCAATTTGAGATGACACTATCAATTATTATTTTTATTTATTATTACGATTTTATTGCAATTTAAAAAGGAATGCAGATTCATTTCATTAAAAAAAATAATATTTTAATTTCAATTTTTTAAAATTGTGCACAAAAGGAAATTATTATATATATATATATATATATATATATATATATATATATATAAATAAGCCAATTTGAGATGACACGATCAATTATTATTTTTATTTATTATTAGGATTTTATTGCAATTTAAAAAGGAATGCATATTCATTTCATAAAAAAATGTAATATTTTAATTTCAATTTTTTAAAAATTGTTTGTGCACAAAAGGAAATTAAACACGGGAGCTTCGAAGCAATAATATAACATTATTATGACATATTACACAAACAGGGTGTGTGTATTTTTTTTATATATACATATATATATAAAAAAAAAATTAATCAACCCTAGTTACAAATTATTAATTTCAATATTGAAATAATGTTACGCATTTTTCAAACCAAATTTGCACCGATAAAATGTCATTAGACAACAAAAAAGTATTTGGAGAAAAAAAAAAAATGAAATATGACTATATGAAATATGAAATTGATGACAAGATATCGACACAGCCGTCGTCATCCCCGAAAGCCACATTAAGGTTGGACGCCAGACTGAAGTGGCGCCGTTTCGGAAGAAAGGTGTACATTTTTTTTTTAACTGAATTGACTTTGCAAAAAAAAAAAAAAAAAATGTCTCTGACGTACAAACAGGAAGTTGAATGACCGAAGCGGCGCTCACTCACCTGTCAAAGAAGGCGGCCAGCAGGCGCCTGAGCAGAACCTTGTGTCGCGTGCCGGCGCTGACATGGCAGTTCATCAGCTGCGCCCGCGAGATGAACACGGCCGTGCCGCTCACCAGCTCCAGCTTCTCCGCCGGGTCGCCCTCCTCGTAGAGTTTGGAATGGCAGCGGTTGCCGATCTGGCTGATGAGCTCCGACGGCAGCGACGCCAGCTCCTGCCGGGGGCGCCCGCCTCGGCGCCCTGAGTCGGCGCCCGCGTCCGGCAGCGCCTCCACCTTCTCACCGGGCACTGTCGGGTCAAAACGAGACGTCAGGGCTGAGCAAAAAAATTGTGTTGGAGCATTTCAATCTCAGGGTTCCTACACATTTCGCTAAATCTGGAAGAAGGAGAAAAAAAAAAAACCTCCACCTGACCTGAACAGAAAGTCAAATTTCACATTTTACCTGGATAATTACTGCATTAAAATCTCACTAGGTTAACCAGGATAAAGCATTAAAATGCAAAATGTTAATAATCATGTTACAACATGATTATTAACAATGTTAAAGGGGAACATTGTTAATAATCATGTTTTTTTTTTCTCTTTCTCCTTTCTTCTTTCTACATACATTCTTGCTGCTGGAGGCTGTAAATTTCCCCAGTGTGGGACGAATAAAGGATATCTTATCTTATCTTATGTTATAACATGATTATTAACAATGTTAAATGTGAAGGGCCCGATTTCAATATTTGGCAGAAAAAAAATTCCAACAAACACTGAAGTGGTCCATTCATTTGAAAAATAAATCAGGATATCCAATGAAAAATTTTATATATATATACCTGTATATAAAATGTTTGGGGGTGGGGGGGTTGGTGTCCCTTAACGCTGAACAACAATAAAGGACGAATTAAAGTCAGACTGTTTGACAACCCTTGGTATTTGTTTCACTTTACAACAGAGTAGAAAAATGCAGATTTTTTTGAGGGGGGGGGCGGCTTGGAACAGGTGAAGTTGTTTGTATGTAGCTTTGAAATCAAAGATCCTCTCTCAGTAACGATGCTGTAAAAAAATATAATAATAATAATAATAAGGCCAAGAATCCATATTTGCATAGGGCTGAACCGGAATCACTTCGTTTTGTTTTGAAAGCCAAACTTTGTCACATTTGAACGTGAAACTTATCACAGTAAAAACACACGAGCGAAGACGTTCGGGGCGCAAGTTAAATCAACTTTCCGTACTTGCGAGAAGCGGAAATTGGCACTTCTGACCTGCGGCGTTGGCGTTGAGCATGCCGTACATGCTGTAAATATTGCAGATTTGCCTGTACTGTTCTTCGGCGCTCTCCTCGGCCATTTCGTCCTCTTCCTCGTCGTCGTGGTAGCTGATGGGCGAGTCGCTCGTGTACAGGCTGAGCGCGCCGGGACTCGTGCCGTCGGGCGTTCCTCCGTTATGACTATTATTGTTGTTGTTGTTGTTGTTGTTAGCGGCGCCCGCGGCCAGTAATGCAGAGGCGGGTCCCCGCCCGGCGGAATCCTGCGTAGCGCCGCTGGAGGTGAAGGAGGAGGAGGAGGACGAGGAGGAAGAGTAGCGCGCCGCCTTTCTTTGGGCGGCGCCGGCCGACGCGCTTCCTCCGTTACCCCCCTCCCACAGTCGCTTGGCCACCGGGATGCAGACCACCGAATAGGGGAAGCCCTCCTGAAAAATGTTTTCGTTCAGGTACAAATGTAACCGCGCAGAAATGGCGGGACCAGGCCGGCCGGGGGGGTGGGGGGGGGGGGGTGTCACCTGTTGCGATTGAGGGGCGGTGGCCGCCTGCTCCGTCTTGACCTTGGACATAAGGGGGAGCGGCGTCAAACAAGCGGCGGGTCTGGCGGCCGTGGTGCCAAGCGGGGTAGCGCCCGCCCCTCCCGCCGTCTGAGTGACGGGACTCTGAGGCTCCGCCTCCTCGCTGTGGAGACCCTGCGAGTCGCAGCTCGGGGAGGACACCTGTCCGATTCCCAAATAAACCAAAGAGTGAGACATCGCCGCTTCAACGCTCTCACCATTTTTATAATACAGTCATACTTTGCTTTTCGACCGTAATCCCTTCCGGAAGGCTGTTCGGAAACCGAAACCACACTCTTAAAAAAAAAATGTAAATAAAATCTTGATTGAACACGTCTGCTTACAATGGAACGCTACAGGAGGAAGCGTCACTTCCTCGTGTAAGGAAGGCGAGAGGAGTCAAGCGGTGCATTCAAGTGCGCTCAATTTGGTTGAGAACCGATTTTCGGTTGTAATCCGAGCCCTTAAAAAAAATAATTAAAAAAAAAAAACTAATTTATAATAAATTAGTATTAAATATATATATTAAATATAATAAATATAAAAATAATAATAAAAAGAAAATTTCCACATTTTTGTCTCGACTTTCGAAAACCGAGGTTTGACTGTATTTCAAATGTATCAATGACAACTCAAAATACAATCAATTAACATGCAAATTTTTATCTACTTTGACTAATTCCAATGTTGGAAAAATCAGCGACGTGTTGAAATCAAATGTTTACTTTGAAGAAAGCATCGCGTAATTTTTGGACTAGAGAGCGCACCTGATTCTAAGCCGCACCCGCTACATTTCAAAAGGAAAAAAATTAAAAATTGCACGCATATAAGCCGCGCCCGTCTATAAGCCGCACGTGCCCACATTGCAACTTTCCTTTGCAATTAGTGCCCGTGACGTGGCAGCGCCGCTTACCGCCAACAGGACTGGTTTAAAAAAACCCCATAAAAGTCACTGTTCGCCGTCAAATAAGGCTTTTTATATATTTTTTTGAAAAAAAATCCTCGCTTGCCATAACACTCGGTCGACTGCTTTTGTGTAAATTTTCATGACAATGTACAGTGATCCCTCGCTACTTCGCGGTTCGTTTATCACGGGTTCAGAGCAGCACGGATTTTTTCACATAACATAAAAATAAATTTAAAAAATAATAAATAACAAATAAATAAATTTTTTTTTCAAACATTAAAAAAATAATAATAAAATTAAATAATAAGTAAAAATAATTTTTTTACTTATACATGGAGTACAGTACTTGTATATGTTGCTCGGACTTTCAGCCGCAAACGATCAAACGACATTAACCGCGATAAGCGAGCGATTACTGACTGTATTTCGGGAGTTGTGTTTTGGGGATGGGGGGGGGGCGGGGCATCGCAATCCTTGGTGGATGCAGTGCAACCCAAAACGGGCCAACTGCGCCCTCTCGTGGCCGTTTGTTTCCAGTGTGACAGATGATAGCGTCTTCGTCGACACTTGTCTCGCTCTTACCTTTTATGCTCGCACGCCCCCTGGCGGCCGTTAGAAAAATCTTTACATAGGCCGCTTCATTAAATAAACCGCAGATCTGAAAGCGCGTGACAAAAGTCGAAGCTTATGGTCCGGAATAATAATAATAATAATAAATTAATAATAAATTATACCTTGAGAAAAAACTCGGTGCCCTTCTCCATGATCTGCTGGATCTGCAAGAAGCCAGCGGTGTACATCAGCAGGAACTGGTCTCCCACGTTCATGCTCAGGCGGCCCGTGTAGCAGAAGGCCAAGATCTGCTGGAAGCTCTGCGGCTGCACGGCCGCCGGCAGCTCCACCACCGAACTTTTGCCGCCGGCGTTGAACAGGTCGCGGAAGTACGACGAGCTGGCCGCCAGCACCGCGCGGTGGGCCTGGGAAGGGCAACCGTGGAGGCGATTTAGAAAAGTGGCAAACTATTTCCAGACTATTTATTTAATTTGAGAACTGCATCTTTTTCATGTGAATAGCGAAAGGGTTCGATTTCTAGAGGGCAACTAACTTTTGGTTCAACGTTGTCAGGTGAGCCAAATTTCATGGTATCCTGCACGCATTCAACCAAAGTTTACTGCAGTGCGACATCCGGCACATCTCGAGTTTGTGCAAGATACGTTGTTGTTTTTTTCCCCCTCCATAATTCTATTGGACCACAAAAATAAAGCAATGCCCGATGAGAAACTCAAGTTGTTTCGGTGAGCAGTGTGAGAAAAATTCCATTTTGTTGTCGTGTTCATTTGATGGGAATCAAACCGCCCCGGAGGGTTAATTACGACGCCTTCGAACTTTATTTATTAAACGCGAGATGAAGATGCGAGACGGGAGAGTGTGCGGACAATCGGTCGCCGCTGGAAAAACATTTAAAAACGGCCGCGACGCTCTCGTTTCTTATCTCGGCAATTGAATGGCGCGGCAATCGCCGAGGGACTAATTAAACCCGGCCGCACGTCGTCAAACAAAACGATTTGGTCGAGTGAACTCTGGAGAAAATGAGCATGCGGACTCTGCGGCAGGCACGCTCTTCACGCCGAGTTCGCACCGGAAAGGCCAACGAGTTGAAAAACAATAATTGCACATTTCCTGAAGCGCGACCAAACATGATGGGGGGGGGGGGGGCAACCCAGGCGATTGTGCTCGACTCTGAGATTGATGGATTTGTTTTGTGATTTGGGTGGTCATCATATAATATTTTAGGTTTATATATTTTTTTCCATTTTCTTGTATTTCATTTGCGGCATTCTTTTTTAATTTTTAAAATAAAGCTTTTTTGAAAGTATATTTTCTTTCTTTAAATAGAGTATTTAATAATTGTAATAATTTGATCAATAATTTTTATTTGGCGAAACCGTCAGTATTTTAATTTTTATTGCATTAAAATTTTTATTTAAATATTTTCTTTTTTTTTTATTGTCGGCGTATCAAACAGGATTAAAGAGGAGTGTTTTCATCAAAAAATGCCAAAGTTGGAATAATTTGTTTTTCTTGCTTCCTTTTTCAAATTTAGTGTCAAAGGGTGCTGCCATCTAGTGACCCGGAGCGGAATTATGCACCAAACGAGAATCGATCACGGCGCAACTGTGCAAAAAGAATAATAATAAAATAAATAGATAAAATCTGCAAAATTAGTGGGACCAAGGACCCATGACTGCGGGGGCCGGGAGTGGGGCTAAATGTAATTTAGGACCACAAAATGACTTGACTATGGAAACTGATTCCTCCCTTACCAGTCATTGCAGAAACCAGCATGAACTCGACATCTTCACAGTGAATATAGACACGGTCTATTGATCTGCGACTTAAGAAGAAAAAAAAAAAGTTGAACCTTGAAGGCGTGTCCCTTGACCACCACGGACACATCACAGTAGAGACCCTGCAGACGCTGCTCGTTCAGACACTCCAGGACGTTGTTGCCAAAGTTGGGGATCGCCATCTGTAGCGTCTGAGCCATAACGCTGTGCCCAGCACCACGCGCTCTGTGAGACCAACAAAACAATAATATGAGACGCGATAGCTTATTTTACTGTAAACCCCCCCCCCCCCCCCCCCAACTGCAGTCAAATTCAAGAGTCTGCTTTATTTTACCTCATCGCGACACATCCGCAGTGCAATTCGGAGTCTTTTGATGCTTCCTGGCCCACTTTTCTTCCCCCCCCCCGCCCCCCATCGCGCGGTCAAAGCAGAGTCACTTACATAACTCATCTATTTTTCGACGTCATGCAACAAGCTCTGATCAAAAAGTGGACCGACAGCCGACGTGACGTGAAATAAATCTGTCCCTTAAGAATAGATTTGGTTTACGCGTGACTCACTTCCCGTCCGCGCCGACTCTTTTGGTTCAAAGTGCCGAAGGGCTGCTTCTTGAAAAGGGGGGCGGGGGGGTTAAAATGTACGCAGGAGGGATGAAACATTAATTTATAATATTTATATATAATAATAATAATAATCTATATGTATATATATATATATATATACACACACACACACACACAAATATGCACGCACGTACTTTCTTCCGAGATTGCATTTTACCCCCAAAATATTAGAGCATACGTCATTGAAAAAGTTTGTCTTTTTGTAGAAATTCTAATTTCGCAATGCAAAAACGTTGGCATTTCCGATTTAATATTTCATTAAATATTTTAGTCATAAAAATTGATTTTTCTCTCTCCAAAAAAAAAAAAAAAGAAAAAGAAAAAAGAAGGCCTTTTGGGGGCTAAATTATGCCCACCAGTCGTGGAAAATAAATGCAAGAAGGAACGTCTAATATTTCTTTAAATATTTTAGTCACAAAAATTGATTTTTCTCTCTCCAAAAAAAAAAAAAATCATTTTGGGGGGCAAATTATGCCCACCAGTCGTGGAAAATAAAAGCAGGAAGGAACGTCTAATATTGACTGATAATGTAGTAACATTCAGGTGGTCTGTTTCAAGGCAGCAAGAGCATTTCCGTCACTAAACACTAAATAGCGTTTTGAGAATGATTAAGCAAAGCAGCAGTGAGCTGAAGTAGCACCTTGGCGCTCCATTTGCACTCGCTTATCATTCATTTGGACGCTTTACTGCGGCTAACGACTAGCGATGGAGGCACGCAAAAGAAATAAAGAGGACCAACCACCATTTATCGCGCCAGTGCCGCATTTTACATTGAAAGACTTTACCGGAAATGCTTTTTTTTTAACAGCATCACACGTTTTGCTAGCATTTGATGGGTGACGACGTTAGCCTCGTAATACGAGGATGAGGAAAAAGACGAATCATTTGCTCCATTTACAACGTTTTAGGTCACGGGAAACGGACTCATTTGTCTGAAAGAAGCATTTTGAGTAAAGTTCAATTCGGAATTGGAATTATTCTTCCCGGTGAAGATTTATGACCCTGAAAGAGACAATTTGACTGTCATTGTTTCAAGGACATTGTGACAAATGTCTTAAAATGGGCGTGTCCAAACTTTTTCGTTTGAGGGTAACAAAAAAAAAAACAGAATGCAAGGGCCACTTTAAAATGTGTCAACTTTTTTTAAAACACACTGGAAAGCAAATACTTTTTTTTTTTTTGTCCAGAGGAAACCGGAATACCCCAAGAAAACCCACGCAGGCCCGGGGAAAACATGCAAACTTCACGCTTAGCTGGGATCGAACCAAGTGCCTCTGTACTGTGAGGTCGACGCGCTAACCACTGGACCACCGGGCCGCCCCACCCCTGCGGAAACCCCCGTTTTTTAATTGAGTCAGGTGTTTTGCCTTCGGGGGCGGTCAGAAATCGCAACTTCCCTTCAAACACGAGAGCTTTCAACCAGTTATTTGCAATTTGTATCCCAGAGTACTGAGAAAGCAGCTCTTTCCGTTTAGACGCTCTTTGTTGACGTTAGCGTAGCATAAATGTCTCGTGTTTGTTCCGTGAAACGGATCCGAAAATGTCCCAACGAGTGTCGAGAACGCACCATTTCGCACCGCTGGTGACATTTTGCACTTTGCGTGGCCTCCAGCGACAGTCGAGACGGCGGCGCGGCTTCCAGGTGTAAATATGTGCAGCGGCATGAATAATAAGCAGACGGTCGCCATGGCGACGAGCCATTGTGCCTAATAAATTAAAGCCTGAGCGCGCTGATAACGCGCAGCGAGGAACCGAGTCAAGACAAAAGACGCGTTCCAAGGCGTTGCGCGCGCGCGCGAGGATCATTGATTTGTCATCCGAGGACGCCCCGTGGTGGGTCAACGGGGGGCCGTGGGGGTCACTGCCGCATCCCGAAAACAAAACTTGGGAGTTAATTAGCGTCACTTGACCTTTGAACTGTCAGGCCCCTTAAGCCACCAGTGAACACCGTCTGGCTTAACCGTGTCAAAAAAAGATGAAAGCACGCAGATTTCGAGGGAAGGCGCGTGTCACGTGAACGTGATTTGCGAGCAATCTCACAAGTAAGCGTTTCACTCGGAGAGTAACAATTTGTTATGACTGACATTTTGAAATGCAAAAGCATGTTCTTCGCACAGTCGAGCCGCCCGAGGCCGAGCGGAGGTGGGGGGGGGGTCCTCTCTGATATCATCACGCCGGGCTGCGGCATAACTTTGTTCACGTTCCATTTTCAACTTATCCATCCATCATCCCGTTTGCCCAAACCGGCGTCTCGAGTCGGGTGACGCCTTCGGAGAGAGTCTAAAAATCAAGGTTGCTATCCATCCATTCTTCTATAAGCGTCAGTCTGAAATTATGACACCCCATTTAACACAACTGACTGATTCTTCTTAATCTATTTCTCTATTGCATGCGTTGCCTTCAGGGTTGGTCCAAAACCATAGATTTCCCTCAAATGTGCGGTTATCTAGCTCTAGATGCCATCCAATGACTCTTCTCTGACAGCCAGCTGCCTTTCATCCCCTTGGCCGCAGTTCAACTAGGGTCACCTCAGCATCCAGGAAACATAAGAGGACTAATTGCCACCACTTGACCTTTGAACCGGGCCCCCTTGCGCCCCTTTAAAACAGGTGAACCTTGTCACAACGTAACAAATGGCACATTTCCACTCACTCGAAATGCTTAATATATTACACAGACTCACTTGGAGAAGCTCATGAAGAATTCAGCTCAGTTTCCTGCTTAAAAAAAAAGGTGGCCCGTGCTAGCACGTAGCGAGCTAAAGCTAAGGCTAACGCCGCTGCCACCACACCTCTGGACACATTTCTTAAAACCGCTCGCATTACAACCACAAAAATCCATTTCCGTGGTAGTTTAAACCCAAGCTCCGAGGTGGCGCGTTCAACTCAGCGGCCGGGACTCGAGCACCGAAATGCGGCTACGCTCTCAGCCAACCCCCGCGCCCCCCCCGACGGAGCGCGACCGGAGCTTAAGAAAACTTAACCCCAAAATTCCATCCGTTAAAAAGGGAGAAATCGCCTCACTTGTGCGAGTCGAGCGGAGCCGACCAGTCTCGCCCGAAGAGGAGGCGGAGATGGAAACGAGACGTGGGGAGCCACCGGAGCAGAGAGCCGGAGGACCACCGCGGGGTGAAGCGAGCTGACGGTGCCCCGCAGTGTGCCAGCCAGCCAGCCGCGGGATTTGGGAGTCCTCGGCTGGCCCGGGCCGGCGGGAGGGAGAGCGAGAGAGGAGGGGAGGGAGGGAAGGAGGAATGGGGGGCGGGTGGCGGCGACGACACAAATAAAAAAAAACGAAATGGGCCACACACACACAAGAGGAAAAAGCGATTTTCTTTGCGTTCAGTCAAACGTTCGAATTCAAAATAGACGAATTAACGAGTGTCTCGCTTATCTTCTTCCTCGCCGCGATCCTGTCCTTATCGCCGGATCCATTCCGCCGAAAACGGCCACCATGAAGCAGCATACGGGACCCCCTCCATTTTAATGTCGTTACTTAACATCGATTTAAAACAATTTTAAAAAACCATTCTCGTTGACTCGCTTCGACCAACCGTATCGTTACGACTGTCGATATTTTGAACCGCGACTTCAACAGGTCATCCCGGGACACAGACGAACGAGTCCAACGGCATGGCGAGACAAGCGGCGGGGAAGAAAAGTACACGGGGTCCCCGGTCGAAGCGGAGTCGAAAAAAACCTCACATCGAACGATTAAAACACTTTTGTTAGTATTGTGTATTATGACACGTTCCACAGCTGTCATGGAAACGGATTGTCTCTTTTTTTGTGTGGCAAGTTTATAGGAAGAGTGATGGACTCGTGGAGGCACTCACCGCCAGGACAGAGGCGGGGGCGTCAGGGGGGGTTGTGGGCTAGCCCGCTGCGATGAGTCGGTCGGTGCTATAAAGTTTCTCCACTTTCCCTTCGCCCATCCCCCACCGTACACGGCAGCTCGCTCAACTTCACCTTTCGCCGTGTAAAACAATTAAAAAAACCCCACCCTCAACTTATTGAGGGTCATCATCCACCAACCCCCCCCCCCCTACAAAAAACCTAACATCACCAGGAAAAAAAGGAAGTTCCGCTGGGCATCACACCGCAGCCAAACTGACACTCTCTCCGCGCGTGTGCGTTGCTGCTGGGCGGCGTGCAACAACTCACTCACCCCTTCGGCCGCTGGAACTCGTTCGCGGTGGAGCAACAGCGGCGGCGCCCGAGAAGCTTGCTAATGGTGACGGTGGTGGTGGTGTGTTCCTCCGCCGCGACGCAGGCAGCCATTCATTACTGAGACTGGACGCTGCAGCATCATGAAGGAATGCACGTACACACACGTGCTTGACGGAAAGGAAGAAGGGAGGGGGGGGGGCTCTAGTACTATATGGGCAAAGCGGGGTATGCTGCCTCGTAGGTTGCAGACAGGCTGCAGAACCATCGATTATACACACCGAAAGGGATTTGGTATTACCCGACGTGCATGGCCAAGTGGAACAATCGATTTGTCAGGTGTTGCCTTCAGGGACGATTTGAAATTACACTTTTAATCCACGCTCTGAAATCAAAGTTCTCCCCTCATAAGTAATTGATTGTTCCTAATTTCCCTAAAAGTGCAGTTTTGTGCAGGGGTTCTTAAAGGGACCAGCTCACTCCCCAACTCATTTTTTATGAGTGAAATTATGTTTGTGTGACATTCAATCATATGAATTTGTCTTGGTGAAATATTTGTTCCAAATATTCGTTGACGTGATCATTTCCCGCTTTCTTCGACTCCAATGCAATTGAGTTTTATTCCAGCTACTTACAGTCTGGGTTCAAATGTTTACCAGCCTGCATTTTTTCCAAGATGAAATGAGTTTATCATGGCAACAGGTTGATGAGTTTTCCAGACTTTCGCTGTGAAAGTAGGCCGGGTTGAGCAGGAGAAGGACGTCTCGCGTTACGCCGTTACACCGCTTCGCTTTTTTTCCCGAGCCCACGCGAGCTTCCGTAGGCCGGCCCACTAACATGGCGGTGTCCGTGTGCTAACGTGAGAGTGACGGCTTCTTCTAATGAGAGGAGGCAAAACCGCCCCCCACCAAAAAAAACCCCACTATCAATCCAGACGGAGTTCCAAGTAACACGAACCTGTCACCTTGAGGAGACACACGTATTCCGGTGAGATTTATTCGGCGACGGCAGCCAGTTAATGTGGTCGGGCATTTTGTGGGCATGACGATAACATGTTGACGAATTCGCTCGGTGCCAAGAAACACGTGAAAAGGGGTCCAAATGCGACGTTTGGGAGGAACCACATCTCTCCCAAATCTCACTAATTTGACATTTTGCTGGTTTTAGAAATGCCGCGCGGTATGTTAAACCGGACACAATGTTTACAAAGTGTATTGTGCTCTTGTCAGGATACTTTTCACATTCAAGGATTTTTGGCGGGTGTAAGCACGGTTTCGTCTCGACTATGTAAATGTGCTCATGTTTTCGGATATGTTAGCTAGTGTCAAAATTTGGTTTGAAATGTCACATCACAGAGCCCGATTGTTTCCTGCGTATTTGAACTCTCAATGTGAAACGTAACCCTCATCCTGAAAATGTACATCAGGTCAAAACCTACGACAGACCATGGTGCCAAAATAATTGACCGGTAATACTATATCCTTAAAAATGAATGGTTTGCAGATGATTTGATTTGGAAAACAAAATGCATTTGAAGTGGGAGGAGACAACAAAAATTGACAAAAAAAGTTACTTTTTTTAGTGAGGCGTCTAAATGAAGACGTCGTGCTAACTTGTAGCATGCAACTTTTTACAAAATCATGGAAAAGATAGTGAGTCCTTACAAAATCATGGAAAATATTTTGTAAAAAAGAAAAGTCCTTGTAACATTGAAAAAAAGCGAAAACGACATGACATTTTCATTCCAAATATTTAAAATGACAAGTACAATGTGCTGTCTTTCAACAACAATTTCTTGTCACCCACTGAATTGGGCCGTGCAAAAATCTTTTTAATTTGCTGACGGATATGGAGGGCAAATTGAAAGCATGCAGCAGGCAACAAGTAGCCCCGCAGCCAGATTTTGGATACCGCAACAGTCAATCAAGTTTGTCTGCATTCAGTGTACCTTTCTTGTAGTGTTTGATATTTCCCGTCATTTGTCCAGGTGTTGTAACTTTATGCTAGTGCGGCCCGCTCGGCTGTTCCTGCGCAACTTCACCCACCTTTGCCTGCACCCGCCCACCGCAGCAGCGCGTCGGTGGTGCGCGGGTTGTGCTATGGAACCCCCGAAAACAGCTAATCCCGACCTTGAGGTTAGCGTCGCCAAGCCAGCGATGGTCAAGAGCCAGGAGGAGTCACCTCTTATCGGGCTTCTACCGGGAGAGACGGTGGTGAAGGAGGGAAAAGCCTCCATCTTGTTTCCCAGTGCCAACGAAGTGTTTTACAACCCGGTCCAGGAGTTTAATAGAGATTTAACGTAAGTATAAGTCGTGTTTTTACAAACGACAAAAGACTATTTAGTCGCCTTTAAAAGTAAGATGTGTTTTTGCAAAAGTCAATAAGAATTTCGAGCAGGGGTTTGGTAAAACTAAAATGGAGGGAAGGGGGGGTGGCATAAAAGTCACATAAAATGTTGGTATCAAGTAGGGGACCGCAAAATATCCTTCTGCGGGCCGCAAATGGCCCCAGGACCGCAAGTCCTTGACCCCAAATTTCGAGTCTTTGTTGTGAACATCAACGAATTTAGTCTTTCAAGGAACAGTTCATCGTTGTGACTTGTCCAGTTGTGCGGTGATCACGGAGTTCTCCAGAGAAGTGCTGGCTCAGCGTGGCGTTAAGATCCTGGTGCCCGGCGAGAAGGAGCGAGTTGTGGCGTCGCTGTCGGATGAAGCCAGCGAGGCTGACCCGCAGGAGGGGAAGACCGACGTCGAGGGGGACACCGTTGTCACGGCGACGGCAGGGCAGAAATGCCAGGTCAAATTCCCGTCAACCCCCTTTTGGGATCAGTCCCACCGCAGGTTTTGAATGCGTTTGTGTTTTCTGCCATTTTGTGTTTCCAGCACGGGCTGCGCATCCTGGAAGGCTTAGCGGCGTCGGGTCTGCGCTCGGTGCGTTTCGCGTTGGAAGTGCCGGGCCTTCAGAGCGTCACCGCCAACGACTTCTCCTACAAAGCTGCCGCCCTCATCGCCAGGAACGCCGAGTACAACAAGGTGGGAGAGATCCTTCAGGCCACCTGCAAGGACGCCAGGTAGGACCGCCTGTTACGGGCTCGGCCATTTTGTCGCTCATTTCTCAGGAACTTAATTTTAAATTATTAAATTATGCTCACATTGTATGGGGGGGGGGGTAGTTTTATCACCGTTTTTGCCCGGGTTATTAAAAAGTTTGACAAGTCATTCAACGAACAACCGTCCACGCTCACATTCACACCTAGGGACAATTTAGAGTGTTCAATCAGCCTGCCACGCATGTTATTTGGCATGTGGGAAGAAACCAGAGTACCCGGAGAAAACCCACGCAGGCCCGGGGAGAACGTGCAAATTCCACACAGGGAGGCCGGAGCTGGAATCGAACCCGGTACAACTGCACTGTGAAGTCGACGTGCTAACCACTCGACTAGCGGGCTGCCAAATTCCTTCATGTTCCGATTAATTTTCTCTTAATTTGAAAGGAAATATTTGCAGTTCCTGTCACCGATTTTTCTCATTCCTCTCAGCATGCTTATGTACGAGAAGCGAGGGAAGAACGATCGCTACGACGTCATCGATCTCGATCCATACGGCAGCCCGGCTTCATTCCTGGACGCCGCCGTGCAGTCTATCAGCGACGGAGGTGTGTGTGTGTGTGTGGGGGGGGGGGGGTTGTTAACGATGAACAAGTATTATCGACTCAAATCTTTTTTTTTTTGTCTGGCAGGCCTGTTGTGCATCACGTGCACCGACATGGCCGTGTTAGCGGGGAACAGCGGCGAGACGTGCTACAGCAAATACGGCTCCGTTTCCATCAAAGCCAAGTACTGCCACGAGCTGGTGAGCGTCCGTCAAAAAAGTCCTGGAATGGCTTCACAGTATGTTTTAATCTGTCAAATCAATGGCGTGTGATGCAGTGCCATGAAAACGCACCAGAATTCACTTGTTAGCATTGAAAGCATCTTTTTTAAAAAAAATATATATTTTTTTAAAGCCCGCAATCATTTTTCAAATTTGACGCGACTTGCTCTCCCCGCAGGCTCTGCGCATCATCCTGCACAGTTTGGACCAGCGGGCCAACGCCTACCAGCGATACATTCAGCCGCTGCTGTCCGTCAGCGTGGACTTCTACATTCGGGTGTTTGTGCGCGTCTTCACGGGTCAAGCCGTCGTCAAAAACTCAGCCAGGTACGGCGTATCATGAATGCGATGCGATGCCAAGACAATCGTTGCTTGATCTGGATGGCCCGAGTCAGTGCTGCCGAGATCAGATGAGATATGACTCGATGTGGTTTGTTTGCGACATCATGTGATCACGTACCGCGATGGACGGCAAAAATGGAAGAAAATCAATTATTTTGGCTCATCTAGAGATGTGCGTCTTGTTCAAAAGCAAGGTCGCGGTGGCTTTCTGCGGTTCGTTGTCACGAAGGCCAATTTCACTATTTGGTGTGTCGTCCTATGTCGACTTTTAACTCGATACAGGACAATACGCTTTGTGGGATTTTCAACCGTATGAACAGGCACATAGAGTAATTTTGCCATCCGTCATGGCCCTCGCCGGCACAGTTAAAAGCAACAGGGCCGTCTAGAGGGAGTCCTAAACTATCACAAGTGTTTCATGAAGCTTCAGTGTTTCAGTGTTTCATGAAGCCCATCGCGAGTTGAAAGTGAAACGGCGAACCGATGCGTTGCAGCAAACAGGCTCTGATCTACAATTGTGTCGGCTGCGGGTCGTTCCACTTGCAGAAGATGGGCAGGAGGACCGACAACGGCAAACAGTGAGTAGTCGTGGAACTTGAGACTTGTTCTTCGAGTTTCTTCGGCTGACTGTGATTTGTCCATTTCAGTATGAAGTACTCGGCAGCCACTGGACCACCGGTGGGACCAACGTGCGAGCACTGTGGTCAGAGGCATCAGGTGAAGATTTTGACTTGTTTTTTGTGCAAGTCACTCAAAATGGGTGGCAACAAATGAAACGTCACAGTCACATTTTAGCCTAAAATGACAACAAAAAAGAAAAGGTTCTTTTTGGGAAATCGTTTACTCCACTAAAAAAAATACCGGTATGTATGATTCAATTTTGTTGTGCTCCGTGGTGATTGACAAAATGTTTTTGGCCTAAAAATTATTTATTTATATAAAAAATATATATATTTATATTATATAATTATAATATATATAATATTTATATTAAATTAATTTAAACAATTTTTAATTGTGCCTAACTATTTTTTTTTCAACCTATTTGAATTTCAGCTTTAAATGTATTAATGACATTTTGAAGTTTTAAATTTTCAGTGACGTTTTTTTTTTCATTTTACAAAAGGTGTGATATTTAAAATGGATATATTTTGTGTCATATTTTTTACATGAGTCAGTTTTATTGAATTTTTCCCCCAAAACATTTTCAAATCCCAAATTAATTTTGTAGATTGTAATTTTCAATGTTGAGGAATTATTATTATTATAAGATATTGTGATTTTTTTTTTGAACCCAAAATAGAATTTTGAGACATTTTTCAAAATTAATTATATATTTCTTATTTTTTCTACTATAATTTTTTTTTTAATAATGATTTTTATTTTGAACGAATGCATTAAACTTTGTCGTACGCCCGCACTCAACGCTTCATCTGTCGCGCGTGGCCTCTTCCCAGCTGGGCGGTCCGATCTGGGCAGAAGCCATCCACGACCGGCCCTTCGTCCAGAAGGTTCTGAGCGCCGTTTCTACCAACCCGTCTCGCTTTGAGACGTCCAAGCGCATCGAGGGGATACTGAGTATGGTGACTGAGGTAATTTTATTGTATTTTATTTTTTTTCGATGCGCTGTTCCCAACTTCTCGTCAGCGTGACGCCACCTGCTGGTTTGTGATGAGCAGGAGCTGGAGGACGCGCCCCTTTACTACACGGTGGATAGTCTGAGCAGTACCATACACTGCAATACGCCACCTTTGCTGCAGTTCAGGTACGCAACATGAACCGACCTTTGGGCTTCGCTCAAAAGAATCAAATGAAGCCGGTTTGAAAACAAACCACCGTGAACATTTGCTATTTCGCGGCGGTTCGTTTATCGCCGTTTATTTATTGACTGAGTATCTCTGAAAAGTTTGCCGCCTCATTAAGGAAGCGTTTACTCGTGCTCAGATCTGCGCTGCTGCACGCCGGTCACAGAGTTTCCCTCACACACGCCTGCAAAAATGCCATCAAGACGGACGCACCGCCCGCCGCCATCTGGGACATCATGCGCTGCTGGGTAAGATGGCTTTTTCTTCTGTGCTACCCGTTCATGTTATTTTGTTTTATCTGTCGACAAATCGTCACATCTTTTGGGTGTTAGGATTTTTTTTCTATTATGCCCAAAGATTCCATCAGGTGGCGCCCGGATAATAGGAAAGTTGTAATCGGTGTCAAGGATGTACTGCGTGTTGAATTTGGCGGATAGTCTTTGTATTTTCGGCAGAAGCTAAGTTTAGCTCGGGTTGTTGTGGAGAGTCTTCTCCACAGGTGTGTTTTTTTTTTTTTTTTTTTGACTCGGCTGAAATCAAATCATCGCTAAGTTATGAGTTTTCAAGCGTGTGAAATCTGTCCGTGGATTCTGTAGTCTGGAACTGCAACAGATGGTTGCGTGGCTTCATGGTAGCTTCTGCCAGCTAGAAGAGCATTTAATTGTTCCGCCTCTCATTTACGTCGCTGCCACGGAGAGATGAACAAATGTCGATTTTTTTTTTTTGCTTTTAATTATAATAAGCAGACTGTTAATTGAAATAGAATCACAAATCTTTTGTCTACTCTCCCATGATTCTTAAGCCTTGGCGGAGGGCGTAAAAAAAAAAAACGTTCTTAAGCTAATTTGCATCCTGTCCGCAGGAGAAGAGCAACCCGGTGAAACGGGAGAAGCTCTCGGAAATGACGCCCGCCTTTAAGATCCTGTCCACCGAGCCCAGGTGAGACGAAGTTCACCGATGGGCATTTGCTCCGTCTGCCGTTTTGTTCACTGTATTTATTTGTTTTCAGCTTTGAAGCGTGTTTCACCGTCCGGGCCGACGCCAACCCCCAGTCCCGTCAGCGCCACCTGACCCGCTTCCAGGAGAACCCGCAGGCCTTCTGGGGACCTAAAGCCAGAGCAAAAGCAGGGTAATAAAACCATCCCTAGCCACTGTATTCGTACTGCAAGGTGGTTGGGTCCCCACAAAGTACAAATGTGTCTTTTTTGTCCTCTGCTTGGTTGTGTTTGGGGCCCCCTAGTGGCGGCATCTCCAACAACCTGCAGCAGAGGCGCATGAAGAACCAGAATAAGCGCAAGGGCCAGATTACAGACTCGTCTCAGCTCAAGAGCTCCCCCTGCAAAAAGTTCAAACGGGTACAAGATTGATTTGTCGGTGCCTTTCACACTGAACTCGGCTGGTCAACGTTTGTCTTTGTTTCAGGGCACGTGCACGTATGGCGACGAATGCTCATATTCGCATGACCCCGATTGCATCACCCAAGAGAAAATGGAGTGAATGGCGGTAAAGTCAGTTGAGTTTCACAATCAAAAAAAGTTTTTTTTTTTTAATTACCTTTTTTTTGGGGCTCTGACTGTTGTAACGGTCCAATAAAGCCTGACTTATAACTTGAAATTTGTCAGTGGTCATTTTTAGGATACCTTATTGGGTAACATTGCACAAGCAAATATAAACATTCTGCCTTTGTAAAGATCAGAGTAGTACTGATTTTTTAAAAAAAACAATATATATATATTTTTTTGTTTAAAAAGAAACCCCTCCAGAATCTTTGGTTCTCTTTGATCCTTATAGTGTATTCCAAAAGTGGAATATGTTGGGCAACAAACAAGTACCGGTAAGAATGATTTGACTTTTATTTCCCACTGCATTTTTTTGAATGATATAAAATCAATATAAAAGCATTTATCACATTAGGTGAAACATGGTAGCCTCATGGCACTTTTCTTCTCGTGTCTCATGAGGTTTTGTGGCGGTGTAGTTTTTCCCCCCCAGTTTTGTGGCTCAGGAGTTGCTGGAGAATGGCCGCCACGTTTTCATCTTGACCAAGCTGGATTGGCTATCTGAGATTCGCTCTGAGCAGGAAGGTTCGGATTTCCATCGGGCGCAAGGTGACCTCCCACATGGAGGGGTCCTCCAATGACTTTTTCATCTGCTTTTCAACTACTGGAGAAAAAAAAAGGAAGTGTGGGGGGGGGGGAGGACAAGATAGCCTCAAGTCATGCCACCACGTACCAGTCTGCGATCTCCAATCGAAACGCTTCATCTCTTCTTTCCACTGATTAGCTGACAGGTTGAGTTCGGACACGCCCGTCACCTCCAGAGTGGAAAACAGCTTCTGCGCCGAAGCAAAAATCACCAGATGACGCTATCAAAGTATACTTTCAGAATTCAAAGTACCTGAGCATGTGTGTCGTTTGTCAAATGTCGGAATTGGGAAAGTAGTAAATAACCTGCAGGTTGACCGTGACCGGTTGCGAGTTGGCTTTGCTTTCCCAGCTCTGGAACTGATGCTCCAACCTGAGCAGGACCGACTTGTCGTCCCACTGGCTCAGTGTTAGGAGATGGACAGCAGGGGGCAGTGCAGCCTGTAGTCCTGAGAACTACATTTGGATTTCTTGTTTTTCGTCAAAGTAAAAGGGGGTGAATTCAGGAAATCATAACTTTATGCTGGGGGGGGGGGGTGCGGGGGGAGTATTCTGAGACACAATAGCCGGTGATTAAAGAAAGATATTTTCCATTTCCGTCTCTCACCTCCAGTCTCGTATTTGGGTGCAGGTGGCCCTCAGTAAAAGTGAGCAGCGGCTGCAGTACCACCTCCTCGGCTAGGGGGCGGTGCACGTCGGCGGCGCTGGCCGGGTGGCTCAGGGAGAGCAGCAGGCGGCCGCGCACAACCAGACCCTCTGGGAAGACGTCGGAAGTCTCGTTGAGGGGTTCGGCCACGCCGCGGACGTCGTCGTACAACAGCCGGCGGTGGAGCTGTGTGTTGTTTTTCGTTTTTTAGGTGTGTGTGTTTATATGTGTATCCGTCTGTGTGTTTATGTATGTGCTTGTGTGTGTGTGAGATGTGACCATGATCTCCAGGGAGCCGTTTTGGATGCTGCCTCCACCCTGAGAGCGATCCGTCACCACAGTGAGTTGGTCCTTGTCATCCTGGCAACACACACACACACACACACGGACATGTTTCTACAAAATGTTCCAAATGATTGTGGATGCGTTATGGAAAACATTTGAGGACTTGCAGATGGTTACCATGTCCCAAGCGAGGTGTCAACGATTGACATGATCATGCCACTTAATTAAAGCCGCGTTTTTTTAGATTCAATACAGTGCTTTTCAAGGCTTTTTGAGTATCTGTTGAAACATTGAGGATCACTCAGGTAGAGAGAACAGGAAGAGGAAGTGACAAACCAGGAAATGAAACTGACAATCTGCTGTGTGAGTTCCTGGTTCAGGAAAACTCAAGAAACTTGACTGTTACCCCCAAATGGAAAAAAAGCATTAGCATTGTGCTAGCATTTGCAAAAAATACTTAAATTTCAAGTTGCGATGCCAACGTAGCACCTATAGCCTAGCCTAGCTTAACTCATTCAATGCCTCAGACCTTTTTTTTTTTTGTTTTTTTAAGAATCCAGACATCCAATGCCGCGTTTTTTAGATTCAATACAGTGCTTTTCAAGGCTTTTTGAGTATCAATTGAAACATTGAGGATCACTCAGGTAGAGAGAACAGGAAGAGGAAGTGACAAACCAGGAAATGAAACGGACAAGCTGCTGTGTGAGTTCCTGGTTCAGGAAAACTCAAGAAACTTGACCGTTACCCCCAAATGGAAAAAAGAGACGTTGATTCAATATGACTAACTGGGTACAAGCTAATGCTAGCATTAGCATTGTGCTAGCATTTGTAAAAAATATGTGGATTTCAAGTTGCGAAGCTAACGTAGCACCCATAGCCTAGCTTAGCTTAGTTTAACTCATTCAATGCCAAGGACCTCTTTTTTTGTGTTTTTTTTAAAGAATCCAGACATCCAATCCCAGGTTTTGTTTGTTTTAAATTCACATGGTTGGGGAAAGTATGGTCTGAAAATGGCTGGCATTGAATTCTGATGTTCTTTAGCTAGCTATGCTTACATAGTTTGCTAACATTTAATGATGTGACTTTGTATCCATTTCAAAATTATTTTCTTTTAAGCTTTGGGAAAATTGAACAAAAACATTCTACTGAGCACACGCAACGCACCTTGATGAAGGCACGGGAGTTGATCGGGTAGTAGTTCCCGGCGATGGGCTCTGACTGTTTCAGGTTCCAAGTGGGTCGAAAGTCTTTCCTGCGGGCTCGCAACAAAAGTCGTCACCGTGAGCACAATCGAACATCTTCATTCAGTGTTCGCTGAATTAACCACAGCTGAGAGTCACTGGAAAGAAACATGACGACTTACTTCCTCTGCAGAACTTCTCTCCCGTTGGAGTCGGTGAAAAAGATTCCCGAAGACTTGATATCCGTGTCCAAGCGAGTGATCACCTCCTTGCCCAAGTCGTCGCTGATGAAAGAAGATGGACGCGATTTCCCCAATGAATCCCGCGGACACAAATCGTAAGGCCGGCCATACTCACTCGATGGGAATCGGGCCCACGGTCCACTCGAGTTCTAGAACTCGGCTGTCGGTATGGAGACGAACCACCTGAGACGCCCACGGGGAGAACCGCTGCCTCACCTCCTGCATCACTGACGTCTGAGAAGGGGAAAGACCATGCTGGTAGGACTTGAGCTGAGGTATGTTGCTGTTTTTTTTGGGGGGGGGGGGGTTGTTTTGCCATGTGACCAAGAGACTTTTTCACGGGGCTCCTCTTGATTGTCATGCCTCCCAAGTTTCATGTTTCTCACCTGTATCGCTTAGCTTTGAGGGAAGAATTTTCCCAAAAGACCCCGAATGGCATGACGACACCACGTTCCCCCCAAATGGAGCCCAAAATGGCTGCTTCGAACCACAATGCCAGCTTTGCTGTGTTTTTTTTTTTTTTTTTGGTTTAGTTTTTTTTCCAGGCATGGCTTGTTGAGACTGCCAGGCTCCACCCACAGGCAATGACGAAAGTAAACGATTACGTCATTTACAGTTGCCAATAGGATATGTTGTTAACATTTCAAAATGGCAGACGTGTGTGTTTTCCAGGCCATGGCTTCTTGAGATTTTCCTGTAGATCTGTTGACTAAATATCACGTTAGCGACATCAAACTGGCTTCTGAATTCAAAATTTGAAAAAAAAAGCGTAACAATCCGTGCCTGTATCGTCTCCGTCTTGGCCGTCTTGCTGATGACAAACGGCGTGGAGGAGTTGGGTCGGAAGATGTACGCCCCTGAGGGCTGTTTGCTGTTTGCGTTGTTTCCGTCGCTGGCGTTGTACCTGCAAGCGTTGAGGTCACACAAATATTCATCATTTGCTTCACTTGATGATGATGATGAGCTTTCAGAGACCTACCAGTAGAAGTTTTGTGTCAGGCTGATGCTCTGTTTGGTCTCCAAGTTGTCCAGGCGGCTCAGGAGGCCCGTCGTTGGGTCAAAGGTCACGCGTAGATACTGGAGATATTTTTTTAAAATCTGTTGTTCTGGTTGGACTGTACCGACATCCTGCTTCAAGTACATGACAGGTTGGATCTCATACTGTACCTTGTTCCAGATGGATTTGGGCACATGGTAGCTCGTAGAGGCCAGCGGAGGCCCGTCCTGGAGCAGGGACACCGAGTAGGTACTGAAGCCCAGCGGCGGGGCTCGGACCCGGAAGAGGAGCTCGTTGACGGCGAAGCCGCGGTTCCTCCTCACGTCCCTCGTGGACCCCGAGATGGGAATCACCTCGCAGTCCACAGCCTTGCCGTTAGCGTCAGCCACCGCATACCTTGTGCCGTTGACCGGAAGCCTGACGGGCCAGGAGACGGGCCGAGCCAGGGGGTTGAAGACGTTCACGGAGAACTGGAGGAGGCAGCGGCGCATCAGGAAAGTTGCCGGCAAAAATCAAAGGGTTTTTTTGGGTTTTTTTGGACCTTTTTGCTGGACTCGGTGATGGGACACACGCTGATGTTGAGGCTGTTGCAGTACACCCGCTCAGCAGTGGAGCCAGTCAAAGCGGCGAGACTGTTGCTGACCACAACCTGGAGACGGGAAGAACCATCAACCGTCAAAATGGACGCCACGCATAAAATAGTCGACTGAGGGGGGAAAAAAACTCAAATTGACAGCTTCAAGGATGCGCAAAACCTCACCCAGACCCGAAACCCATCAAGAATCGTTGGATTTTTACAATGTTAGTGGTTTCGGAGCCACAAAATTTCATCCAGACCCGAACCCCATTGAGAGTCCACATTCCCACGATACTCAAGAAACCGATACCACCAGAAAATTCCTTTGGATCTTACCCGTCGTCATGGCCTTTCAAACCGAACAGCGAAATAGAGGAAAGAAAATCCAGTAAATGCACATCTTTACTCAACGGGGATAGACCTGACACCTCCCAGACCTGAACCCCATTGAGGATCTCCATTAGCGTGCCGCTATTCCTGAAGTGCGACGTCCACCGTACCTGACAACGTTGCCAGCCGTTGGCAAGTCTCCGGGCGTAATCGTTGGCGACGTGCTGCTTTTCGGTTCCTGACACGGCGTCGTGGTGCTGAGCTACCGCCATGGCTCTCTCTGGACCGGGAAGAATGAGCGCTCAGATTTGACAAAAGGCAAAGGGAATCATTCGGACTTACTCAAGGTCAGGCTGTCGCCCTGGCCGAAGGGTCCGCTAGTGGAAGCCTGGCCGCCGAGAACCTCCAGCTGGTTACAGGTCTAAAAAAAACAAAAGATCCTCACATTTGAGTGGTTTCCATTTTCCAGAATCTGGATCTGATCCAGGAACCCACCTGCAGGTTGCTGTTGCTGAGCCTCTCGTAGCGTTTCAGGGCCGGCCTACTGCTGAAGTAACCCGTCCAGAAGTCGTGGGCGTCGTCCGCATACGGAAAGAAGTCATCGGTCTTGAGGGCCCTGTGCGGAAAAACCCAGAACGGTTCTACGCCGCTGCCCCCCTTGCTTGTGGGCTAGCATTTGGGTCTTACCAGGAGAGGTTGGCCCGATGGAGCTCTTGGAGGTAACAGGAGGGCGTGGAGTAGAGGACGTTGACGCGGCTTCCGTCGGACTGCCGGGCGTTGACGTAGCGGATCAACTTGTCCAGGTTCTTGTACCACAGGTTGGCGTTCTCGTACTGGAAGTCCGAGCCCATGGTCATGATGATGTGATCGGACTTGTACGCCAGAGACTGGGCCGGGAGGAAGACTTGATTCTCACCTCATAGCGACAGTTTCTCTCCATTAAGACTTTTGAATTCCTACGCGATCCATGGTCGTTATGCGCGATAGTGGGTTAGGATTTGGAGTGAGCCCTCAGAAAAACCGCTCGGAGGGGGTTTGCGAAGCCCCGCTTCAAGTGCTCTCACCTGATTTTTTGCAACGTTGAGGAAGCGTTCCACCACGTCATTCACGTTGTAGTCCTCCAGGTCGGGATCATCCTTGATGGGTGGATCGTCGCAGGACTGGTCCCAGCAGAAGCCCTCGGGTGGGTTATACCCATTGGGAAGGATCCCTGTCAGGGCGGTGAAGACCGGGGGTGTCAAAACCCATCGGATCACGCCCACAAGCTGCCAATTTGTTCCGTTACCGGTGAAGAGGTCGGCCAACGGTGGGCTGATGCTGTCAGATGCCCTCCACAGAAGCTCCTGTTCTTTGGCCCGCATCCGCCGGGTCCGGTCCTGGTAGTCCACTCGCCCGAAGAAAAAGCCATCGTAACCCATCTGGAGCAGGACATGGGTGAATTGTAGATTTAAAAAAACAACATCAAAACATCGAACCGGTGACATTTCGTTTTTGGCAATGCTCCATCATCCGCAAGTCATGTTAGCAATGTAGCAACCTGCCTTGCTGTTTTTGGGCGAGGCTATATTCAATCTTAAGACATGTGATTTATTTTTTTTGTTTGTTTGTTTGTTTCTACCTGCGCAAACATGGAGGCGTGCTCTCGGGCGTGTCCAAAGGGATCAATGTGCCAGGCCACCCGGGGCCGACCACAAGGCCCGAAGGTCTGGTTGAGAAACCGGAGGCCCATGGTCATCTGGTCCACAACGGCGCTGTAGTGGGTGGTGGCCTCGTCGCTCATGCACCAGCCGCCGTTGACGAACTCCAGTCGGCCTTGGGGTAAGGAAGGGGATGCAAGGTGGGGAGGGGGGGCGGTGGGCGAGAGGCGTTCCCCGGGTCAAAGGAATCCAAGCGGGGACGCACCTTGGTTGACCAGCTGCTTGACCGTCCGTTGCATGTCGGAGCTCTGGCGACGCCACCAACGGTAGAAGAAGGCGGTCTCCACGTAGATGAACCTTCGGTTGGGGTTCTTCCTCAGTTCTTCTACCACAGAGTCCAGGATGTACTGCACGCCGGCGTGCTGGATGTCGTTACGGTCTACACACCAACAAGGGACCGCCTGAAAACGGCCTGCATTTTGCGCGCATCTCTTGCTAAAAGCACGTCACTCTACTGGGAACAACTTTCAACTGAACTTTCAGTTGAAAGTTGCAGTGAAAAAAGCAGGGAAAAAATATATACAAATGCAACCCCCCCCCCCCACCCCCCCACAACCTCCATGTGAAAACATAATGACGGTGTTGTTGCACAGAGGATAATGATCATTTTATGGTTCGTCTTTTATCACACAGGTGCATGTGCGCACGCGCTGTTCAGACCTCCGTAGAAGTACTGGTCCACGGTCTTGAGCCAGCCCACGTCGTCGTGCGTGTGCGGAACCAGGTGGACGTTCAGCATGGACGCCTTTGTAGCGTGACAGGACTGCAAACAAACAAATGAGTATGTACGCACATCCCAACATAAATGGCAATAATGCACATACAAACAACTAATAAAGGAGTTTTTTTTTTTGCACAACAAAAACAAACGAATTGACCTTGCCGGCTGTGTGTTAAAACCTCACACGGAATTTGTCCCTGTCGTTGGAAGGGACAGTATCACAAAAACATCACTTTGGTATGTCACAATGTCCAGACACTCATCGAGCAACATGATTGGATCATTTATCTTAGGTCACGCTGGAGGGGGAAGGTTGGTCAAACAACACCTTTGACTTCTTGACACTCCCTTTCGGACTGTTGCTCCTTTTTTTTTTGTTTTTTTTACTGCATAATAAACATTTATTCAATCAATATAAAGTATGCAATAGTGCAGTCATACTGATCAAGAACAGAATCGTGCAAATTCATCAAAAGTGATGGTTGTGTTCAATATTCGACGTTCGCACTGTTTTATTTAAAATTTTAAAATGGAACTCTATTGTTATTATTTGAGGAAAAAAGGATGTGTGATTACACATCTGATCTAATCAGCGATCAAAATCATCCGCGACAGCATTATTTTCATAAAATGTTTAGACCTAACCGAAAAAAATGAACCGTCTGCGTGTCTATTTCCAGTTCACAGATCTTGAATGGACGATTTTAGTCATAAAATGACTGAAAAGTCGTTTTTTTTCCCCCAAGTTTCCTTTCAACTATATGGCCTCGAACGCGGCATGATGTCACAAAAAAGCGCCCAGAAATGTCTCACCTGATAGCCGCATTTGTCCTCGCGTAGATTTTCCTTGCGGTCGACTGGCAAACTCAAACAAATTTCGCAGAGTAGCAAAAGGAGCGAAAGGAGCCGACAGCCGCCCGCCGCCATGTTGGCAAATGAAAGTCAAAGTCATGTGATGAGCGTTTACGTTCCAGGTGTCACGTGACAAGCGAATTCCTGACCCCCAATCTTGTCTGGCGGGCTTTAATCGGTCGATTGTTAATGACGTGATATTTTTTTAATGACCTTTTAAATTAAAAGAAACAAGCAAAGCGCGTTTCACGTACATATTCACGTTCGTTAATGTTCAATAATCGTTTGCTCCCTGTCTACGAAATGCCACACGGAAAACAACATATTTATACTTTGAGAGAAAAATGTAATTTACGATATTTGTCATAATTGTAATATCTAGACAATAACGGTTGCGTTTGTTCCATCTCTCAGAACTCACGTTACTGACTTTATTTCAACAAGAATGTCATAATTTCCTTTTGGAGAAAAAGTAGGAATACCGTATTTCACGGGTTCATATTTTTCTTTTGAAATAATACCGTTACAAGATTTTTTAAAAAGGAAAGTCACGCCGTTACGAGAAATCGGTTTGCATCCAAAAAAGAAAAGTGTCAATTTCATGTCAGAAGTTGTACTTTTTTACGTAAAACGTATTATTCCAGAAGTCTTACTTTTGAAAAAACAAAGATGAGCGATTTTAACCTTAATTACAAAGAACAACATACCCCGATAAAACACTATTTTATTCTTGTCATACTCCTTTTTTCAAAAGGACATGACACATGTAGCCTCGCCACATTCCCGCATTTTCCTTGAAGATTTGACTCTCCTACTTTTGCAAATTTTTAATCTCAGAAACTATGTGACGATATAAAAAGGCACAATTTGGGAATGAAGGCAAAGGGAATGTATGAGAAAATATTTTTTGGGAGTGGGGTGGACAAAAAGCCGTTTTATTCCAGAAAAGTAGCTATACTTTTAAAAGAAATTACATCATATGTAATTGTTAAGTAATTTATTTGACAAGTCGACGACGCGAATAGTTAGTTAGCTTCAGCGTTAAAAAGGTCGCAAAAATAAGATTAAATAAAATTGAGGAAATTTATCTTCCTAGAATAAAGCGATGTGAGAAAAAATTTTATTACATTTTGATCAAGTCGTAATCCTAATGGAAAGAAAAAAAATGCCTGGATTTTTTTTTTCTGATCACACGAAAATAGTCAGAATTTTGTCCGACTTCCGTGTGGGATTTCAGAGGTCCCACTGAACAGCCTTTGGATTTAGTTTTTTATTTAAAGCGAGCCCTACTGTGACGCAAAGCAAATATCCGCATGTCATTGACGCCATTCCGATAAGATTTGAAATTGTCTTTGCATGCCACAAAACGGCAGCAAGGCACTTTTTTCCCCCCATGAAACAGGGTGAAATGAAGGTCCTCCTCTTCAGTCCAACATAGTTACCAAGGGGCCACCAAAGCTAAGCCAAAAGCAATATTTTTATACAAGCCATGCCAAACCGTGACTGCGGGGATTGCCAGTAGTTTGAAAAAAAAAAAATCGGAGAGATGGTCACGGCCGTTTAGTACGCTGGAGGAGGGCAGAGGAGCAGAGTGGAGTCCAGATCCAGGCGGAAGGCCGGGTAGATGGGCTGCAAGAAGGCACATCTGAAGGTGTGCAGCAGCACCACGCTGTCTGACACGCTGTAAAAGGACAACGCCCCCTTGTGGCGCTCCAGGAAAACGCCGATGCGCGGGCACGGCACCGCCGCCACGGTGGTCTTGCGGTTGTCGTGCCATGCGGCGTAACCGGCGTGCGTACAGCGAAGTCGCCACGAGTTCTCGTTGCGGCCCAGCAGGCACGGTTTTCCGCCGCCTTTGCGTCCGATTCGCCTGGAAGTAGGGTTGAAAAATATCCCTTGGCTTAACTTCCAATGGAAATTGACCAGAAACTTTGCGGAAATATCCCCTCCTCCCACCCTTTACAAGTCTACCTGTAGGTGGCGCCTATGTCGATCCATCCGCCGCCGTGCCACTCCACCTCCCAGTAGCTGGCGTCGCCAAACTGGCCCTGACAGCACAGGACCTGAGCCACTGAGTCAAAGCGTTGGCTGTGCGCCGGGTACGACTGAAGCTCCTCGCCGCAGTGGGCCCCCTGCCCCCCGTCGAACAGCACCAGTGTGGGGTGGGCCGTGTCCGGGTCCAAGGACAGATGACAGCAAACTGAGATAACCAACAAACAGGAAGTAAGCAAAAAGGACAGCCCCAGCCCAAAAACCGGAACACCAACCCTAAGAAGACTCCAACAACCCCCCCGCCACCCCCCACACACTTTCCCTAAGAACTATAATAGCCAGGACAAGAACCTGAACACCAAGCCGAAGTAAAACCAAATGAGAACTCACAAAAACCAATCCTCACCCACCCAAACCCCAACAAGAACTTGAACCTTGACAGCCAGCTAACCCCAACAAGACCTCAGACTGAACCAGGCATGTCCAGCTCGGATCCTCGAGAGCTGCTGTCCTTTTATGACTTTTATGACTCATTCCCCATCAGCAAGCAATGAAGACACCTAATAATGAACCTGGTCATTTGAATTAGGTGTGTTGAGATTGCGAGACAGCCAAAATAGGCTGCGAACCTCAAACCCCTCACCGAACAACCCCAACAAGAAACCCAATCGTAACCAAACCCTGGAGGAGGACTTGTTTACCTTTGGGCAGTTGAAGAAAGTTGGACTCGACAACTGAACTTCTCTAAGTATCAAGTTTTATATACAGTTGTTTTCAGATCTCGCATCTGAGCACCCGTGGCGGCATCACGAGGTCCAAACAACAGGATTTCAGTCTTTGTATCATTATAAATCAAAGCATTTTAAATACATCCGTGCCTTTGATTACCCGACACACACTCAAGAACGTTTGTACGTTTGCGTGTCACATGAAATGGGATGTTTCCAGAAGACTGCCCCAAGAGAAAGAAAAATCAGAGGCTCAAGAATGGAACCTTGCGGTACTCCAAACCTGAGAGGAGCCCCAACTCGAACACTCCATTTTCTACCTGTGAGGTAGCACCGAAACCACTGCCCCGAGACAGAAGACTGGGATGGTCTACCCCGACCTTTAGCAACAAGCCTGACCTCAATGCTAACAGGACAACAGGACAACAGGACAACAGGACGACAAGCGTAACACCATCCTTAAATAAGTAACCTAACCCCTTGCAACAAGCTTGCCAATGAGAACACGAAACCCCAAGCCGCAAAAACATTCCCAGACCATTCAAGAACCCGAATTCGAACAGACCACTTGATCACCTGCCTGGTGACCAGACAAGACGGCCTCACCCCAAAAGCACAGACCGGGGAAAAGCCTTTTGGGACCCCGATGAGGTGACAATCTGCAGTTGTGGGGGACGAGAGACACCCGCGACGTCATCGTTTATTGATGAGCGACACGGTGTCATCCTATCAGCACAAACGCTGGGTGACTTTCCTTAATCCAGACGTGACATTCTCAGGTTCCCTCCACTGCGGCCACGGATAACATTTAATCATAATGAACGCTCACACCCCCCCCCCTGTAATTTGAAAAACAAAACAAGTTTGTTTCCAAGAAAAGTTGGAATCTTGGTCGGATACTTTCATATGAATTAAAATATTCGGCTGAAACAGTCATCATGCTTTCAGAGGAGGAAGAACTGTTGGACGCTCCCCCCCCAAAAAAATTTCAAAATAAAATTGGTAAAATTGGTAAAATAACAAAAGTAGTAATAGCATCCTCCCCCCTCCCAAACCAGTTTTTTGTTTGTCATTTTGGGGGTTTTTTTGTCCAAGAAAAGTAAAAAAACGGTGGTGATTGGTGCCTTGACTTACAAGGAAAATTTTGAACTTGATGACAAGCATCACTTTGTCAGCTCGTAGGAAATTCCTCGAAAACGAGGTCAAGTGTGCTTGCTTCAAGCCGTTTCTTTCCACTGCCGTCGGATGTTTACCGTCAAACTAAATGTCAAACAAAGAAAATGACACGTTGTCTTTTCAAGCCTTATGTGAACATATGCGAAACGTCAGACCGGCAAACCAAACAAGCAACTTTCTTGTGGTTGTACATTAGCATGTTTGAACACAAAGAGTGCAGCAACACCTCTAGACAGACAACATTAACCGGAGGCTTATATTATTATTGTGATACCTTTTTAGGGTGATGAAGAAGAGAACTTACACCTGAGGAAGACGGCCCTCATCCTTTGGTCGGCCGGCTGCAGAAGCGGCAAGGACGGAGAGATCGACGAGGCAAACACTACGCACAGGAGGAAAAGTTTTTGAACAGGGCAGTTGGTAGCGCGAGAGCGCACGCAGTACTCACCCTGTGTGTCGTCTTGTCGTGAATGGCGAGGGGAATGCTTAGGCTTGAAGTTCTCGGCGGCCGTATTTACTGCGCCTTCAAACACACACGACTGACATTTTTATTCGGTGCTCCTGAATTTGAAAACCTCACCTTTGTTTCAAGCCCTTTTCCCAACCGCTTAAAGTTCAGAAAAGTGGTTAGCACTGTGAAGACGTGCTAACCACTGGACTACCGGGCCGCCCTCCCTAATTTAATTCCAACCCTAATTGGAACCCTTAAACGTGGCTCAAAAACCTCATTTCAAACCTTAACCCTGGCTCAAAACCTTAATTTGAAAGCATAGGCCTCGTTTCAATTGCAAACGACGGCCTGGAACCTGAAGATCAGAACCAAACTTGAAATCCTAACCCAGGCTTGAAATCGCAAGCCAGGATCAAAGCCCTAAAATTCTAAGCATGAATCCTCGTTTGAAATACGAGCCCGAAACCCTACTTTGAAACTCGTCTTGAAAAACTCTTCACCAAATTTGAAACCGTAACTTCACAACTAACCTTCTTGAAAGCCTACTTTGAAACGCTGCCCAAGTTTGAAACCCTAACCCAAAACCCTAATCCAAACTTGAAACTGAGCCGTTGAAACCTTATTTGAAACCCAACTCAAATTTTCACATGCTGACCCAAGGCATCCAAACCTAATTTAAAACCCTAACCCTGGTATAAAATGCTAACGGGGGGGGGGGGGGGGGGGGTTTGAATGCCCATTTTGAAACCTTACCCCTGTCTGGACATCCTCACTCAAAACCTTAACCGTCGATGAAAACAGTCATTTGAAATCGTTGGATTGCTGTCCAGTGAGTGATCTCACCTTTCGCGCACTCGCCACCTGACCCGTTGTTCTCATTAACTGCAAGACAAACGCAAACGGTTGAGCACCCTACCCTGTTACCCGCGCGTATGTATGGGTGTCATGGTCGTCCGCGTTTTACCCGCCCTACTGATGGAGTCCATCTCCTCTCTGCAGACTTCCTCCAGGCGGCTGCGAAGTCTCCCCAGGGCCCCCCTGGCCCCACTGAAGGCCTCGGCGGAGGGGCCAGACGTCGGCGAGGGCCGGGCGGCGGTCGCCACGGGAAGGCACAGCAGCGGCGCCACCTGCTGGGGAGAGAGAGAGCGACACTCAAACAGCCGAGGTGCGCGATGGGCTCGGATTGGGGTCTCGAGGTGCAAAAATTTGGGCAAAATGTTTGTGCTGAAGAACCAAAAATGTTTTTTTTTTTAAAAGGGATAAGGTGCCATTTCTCGCGACGACATCACCTGCAGAAATTGCTCGCTGTCCTGGGTCTGAAAAAGTTGTTCGATCTCCCGATCTCGCCGGCGCAGTTCCTCCAGATCTTTCTCCAGCGTCTCCGCTTCCTGCTCGGCGCGAGCCGCCAACGCTCGCGAGCGCGCCTCCACGCGCGCTCGTACCTTAGGCCACACCCAGCAGGCAGCAACTTCATGTTGACGTTTCCAACCGTGTTTTGAAATGCTACGGCAAACTCCATAACCCAACTCTCATTTAACATCACAACCCTGGCTTAAAAAACTGAATTTTTAAAGAATTATTTAAGGCGCTAAGCCTAGCTTCAGAAGCTAATTTGAAACCCTACTTTAAAACGTAATGCCTTGTTTGAGACCCTAACCCGAATAGAAACCCTAATTTGAAACCTTGCCCTTGTTTGCAACCGTAACCCAAACTGTCTTTGAAGTTCTCACAACTCACCTCAGCCTTTGTCTTCTCCAGTCGTGTTACCATGTCAGCAAAAAGCGACTCGCTGTCCTCCAAAACGGCCGATGCCGACACCTGAGACACACCCGTACACAAACACGGGTAATTTACTCCTTTCCAGGGTTCCAAGAATCTTTTTGGGCCAGGGTCTGCAGCATTGAGCAAACCTTTTAGGAACCTTTTTTTTTAAACCCCAAGAACTAAAAGTACCAAAAAGTGTACCTTGAGGGACTCCAAGCTCTGCTGGAAATCCTCCAGCTCTCGGTCGCAGCTTCGGATTTTGCCCTGAACCATCCTATGAAAAACTAAAAGTACCAAAATGTGTACCTTGAGGGACTCCAAGCTCTGCTGGAAATCCTCCAGCTCTCGCTCGCAACTTCGGATTTTGCCCTGAACCATCCTATGAAACTGCCGCAGTTGAACCTGGACGCCAGACAGACAATTTGGTGGCTCATTCAAATCACCGTGGGAACCATTTTCAATTTTGTAAAAATTCCTAAAATAACAATTTTTTCATCAAACCCAAGCTGCCCGCACCCAAGCCAGTTGAGTGCTGTACGACTTCACCATCAGCGGCACTCACAGCTCAATTCCAATAACTATCGATTATCATCCCGTGTCCTTCCGCGAAATAAATCGAGGCGCAGTTTGACAGCATTCAGACCCGTTTTTGAATTGTCTGGTCGTCGCCCGTACCTGTCTCCGCGCCCTCTGAGCCTCCCCGGGGTGCGCCTCCTCCCGGTCGGCCTCGCACAGCAGACAGTCTCCGCTCCACTCCACCGCGGCCTCCTCCGGCTCGACATCCCCGCCGGCTCGCGGCCGCAGTCCGAGGCGGTGCTGCGCGCAGAGCCGCTCGGCGGGACACTCCACGGCGGCCACCAGCTTGTGCCGCCGTAAGGTGTCCACTTCCCGGTGGGGCAGCACATGAGCCTCGCAGAAGGAGGCCAGGCACACCAGACACGACTTGGCCGCCGCCAGTTTGCTCTCCGGCGGGCAAAAGTCACACGGCACCTGGCCCGCGGTGCCCAGGTACAGCTCGAGTGGCTCGGAGAGCACCGAGGCTTCTCTCGGCTTGAGCTTGGCCACCACCTCGGCCAGCACGGTGTTCCGGCGGAGCACCGGCCGGGGGCTGAAGGCCTCGCGGCACTGCGGGCAGCTGAAGTGCGCCGGCGGCTCGGCACTGTCCCAGTAGCCGTCGATGCACGCCATGCAGTAGGTGTGTCCGCACGGGATGGACACCGGGTCCTGGAGGACGTCCAAGCAGATGGGACAGCGAAACTGGCTCTCCGTCACGGAGATGTTGGCATGGTGGGCCATCGTCGCCGGACCGGGGCGGCTCGCGGATCGAGTCCGACTTTCGGCCACGCTCTCCGGGTTTGTTTTGACACCACGGGAGGGGTCGGACCAGAGCTTTGGGAGCGACGAAAATAACTCTTCCGCTCCGAATCCACAGAATTTTACCCTTATTGTTGACTGGCAGGTACGTAATTGTTGAAGATCATTATTGACATTTTAACGCAGAGAAAAGTAATTTCATTGTCAAATTGTTTACTTTTCATACTACACGTGTCTATAAATAAGAAGTGAAATGTCACACTATGTGCTTTAGTCATCAGGTGGAATACATCATTTGAGGTCGCACTGTCCTCTGGTGGCGACGATGTCCGTTGACACTTGGAAGGAAAATAATTTTGCCCGAATTTTTGACTGGACAATTTCCAGTCATTGTTTATTTCTTTGTGCAAGGTGAAATTTATCGTTAACACTACGATCATGAAATAAAGGATGTCTCACGTACAACTCTTTTTCCTAAAACCCTTTGTAGATTATTTCGAGTTATTTAGTTTTATTTCTTTTGTACAAGGTGATGGTCAACATGAATAACCGATGAGAGAAGAAAAAGCATGAACCGTAATAAACATTGTCCACCGGGAAAATAACTTTTTTTTACGTTGTGGACTATTTCAAAATTTTCTCAGTTCTACAGCACAAGCCCCAACATCAAACACGTTGTTTAACTTGTTAAACAACGCGCGCGCGTGCGTGTGTGTGCGTGTAATACACTGTAGTTTAATTTGGTATGATTTGGTCTGTTTGTGTGTGTAGGTGCGTGTGGTGACGTCACGAACCCCACGCAAAAAAAAAGAGGAAGGCGATGGAAAGCACTTGTGACAATGTCGTATACTAATTCCTTCTTTTGATTTTGAATGAATTGCTCACGATGAAGAGATGGTTCGGTCGCAGGTTGCCGCTCTTCATCCTCGCCCTCATCGCAGTTCTTTACGTCCACTTTGAGTGGGACGTCGGCCGGCTCTCGGGGCTCTTGCCAGCGGCGGCTCGTCGTCGCCTCCCCTCCGGCTTCCGAAGCCCTCGTGCCGTCACAGCCGTCACCCCCGAGTCGAGGGCCACCACCGCCGCGCCGGGGCGCCGCCGAGCGTCTGGGCTGCGGCTGGAGGACATCTTCATCTCGGTCAAGACCACCGGAAGGTTCCATGGGACGCGCCTGGCCCTCCTTTTGAAGACTTGGATCTCCACAACCAAGACGCACGTGAGTGGCTCTTGATGAACACCAAATTGCGCTCCAAGATGTGTGTCGCATTCCTGTACTCGCAGCCCTCAATGAAACAAAACTACATACAAATAAAATGTTAAAAACGGAATGTAATGTTATGAATAAATTCATTCTACATAGTACTCATAGCAAAAAAAAAATGAATACAAAGAGTGAATGATGTTTTCAATTATGTAACATTGATTAAAATTAATCTTCTCCTATAGCCACTTGTCACGGGATAAAAAGTGGAAATTGCGAGCATTCATTCAAATGAAGTGAATTGTCTTTAATTACAAAAAATAGAGAGAACACACACACACACACACACACACACACACACACACACTAGAGGAAGTGTTGTCTGGGCTGACAGGAAGCATAGCCTCTCAACAATATGCAAAGTGGAAGTGCAGAACAGGAAGTGAAGAAGCAGATTACACAAGCGAACGACGCACTCCCTTCTCACACACACATCACTTTTACCAGCGTCTAAATATTCCACACGTCTTCCATATAGCATCAGGCTTTCTCTTTTTCCTTTTGCAGACGTTCATTTTTACCGACACGGACGACGACCACTTGAAGGCCGAAGGTACGAGAGGGAGGTAGAAAAAAAGTAGCCTCTGTCAAAAAGTGATGGATTTAAGGTATGAGGTTTGGGGGGGATTTATGACACGTCCTCAATCAACTGTCAGACATCAAAAAATAAATGATGGAAAATTATCAATCAAAAAGCGCATGTCCAAGCCATAAAATGCACATTAGTGTTTTTGCCATCCTGTTAGTCAGTGCTCGAAATGAAAATGAAAAAAAAAAGTGCCAAAGGCTTTTTCCAACAAAATGTGTCATGAATCTTCACGGGGTCACAAACCCAACACTCATTGTTGATATGAACCTGGTGATGTACGCTAGGCTACAACATGGTGATGACGAGCTGCTCTCCGGACCACAGTCAGCAGGCTCTGGCGTGCAAGATGGCCGCCGAGTACAACGGCTTCCTGGCGTCCGACAAGAGGTGAGACATGAGCTGGATTTTCCTTCGGTAGATTTCAAGGACTCTTTTGACACGACCGGCGTAAATCCCGTTGCGGCTTAACTTCACTGCATCTTGCAAATGAGCACAGCCATCGGGAAAGCTGCGCCGCGGTGGGTGTGATCACAGTCAAATTCAATCGTGGCCAATCAAAGTGGCTCCTTTTGTTCCCTTTTAATGCAGCGCGCAAAATTGTGCACTCGAGTTTGACTTGGTTGACAGAAAAAGATGGGAGCCTATAATATTAATATATATATATATATACAGTATATACTGTATATATATATATCTGCTGTAAAACATTTGTCTGTGCCGCACTCCTCAGGTGGTTTTTTCACGTGGACGATGACAACTACGTGAACGGCGAGGCTCTGGTCGCCACGCTCGCCGCCTTCCCGCAAGATGGCGACATCTACGTGGGCAAGGCCAGTCTTTACAAACCAATCACAGCTCACGAGCTCATGGAGGGAAACCAAACGGTAACGCGAGTTCCGTTTTTAATGGTGCGTTTGAATCGCAATCATAAAGTCTGCGTCGTGGAAAATTTTCATGTGCGTTTCTTGAAAAAGAGTGAAAGTGTCAGAATTAGATTTTTTTTTCACGTTTCAAGCAATATAAAATATTAAAAAAAAAAATATATATATATATATATATATATATATATATATTAAAAATAAAATAATAAATAAAAACAAATACAATCATTTTCAAAAACGTTATCTCTCTCTGCGTTTAGTACAAAAATGATTGTCATGAATTCCAACGATAGTCAATGTCAATCGTCAAACAAACATGAAATAAGTTTTGCATTTTGCCGGGAATTCTTCAAGAAAAATTCCAAACGCACATTTAGCTTGTGAGCAAACAGCTTTGCTCCTAGTCGTAACTCGTAAATTGAGATGACAACAAATGATAATCGCTCACGTTTTTACAATCGGGGAAAGTAGATGGCGGGTCTTTTGAAATGCGACCGTTACAAGCAGCTTGTGATTGATCAAACTGTTTTGTCATGTCAAATCTACTACAAAGAGCATCACGGAAGAGAAAAAGTTACAGAGATCATTTGTGTGTAGAAGTAGAAGCGATGGCATGCTACAGCCATGCATGCTCACACACTACAAAATACTACTACTACTAAGGAGTGTGCAAATCGTTTGTAAAGTTTGTCGGATTTTAAATTGTTTTTTTATTTCTCCGTACAAGAATGTGTGTGTGTGTTTGTGTGTGTGTGTGTGTGTGTGTTTGTATGACTATTCTTGTGAGGACCACTGTGATTATAAGACCAACGTGAGGACATTTTTGACAAGTGAGGACATTTAGGCCAGTCCTCACAAGTTTTTCATTCTAAAGTGTGTGTGTGTGTGTGTGTGTGTGTGTGTGGTGTGTGCAGAGGGAAGTGAAGTTCTGGTTCGCCACGGGAGGAGCTGGATTCTGTTTGAGTCGGCGTCTGGCCCACAAGATGTCGCCCTGGGCCCGGTACTTGAGGACTCTTCCATGGCATCTCACTTCTGCCGGAACCACCCTTCAATAAAAACCCGTGTCTGCATTTGCGCATATTCAGTGGCTCTCGCTTCCAGGAGACATCGGCGAAGATCCGTCTGCCCGACGATTGCACGGTGGGCTTCATTGTGGAGGACCGCGTGGGTGTCCCCATGGTCCACTGCCCATTGTTCCACTCGCACTTGGAGAACCTCATGCTGCTTCGCCGCGCCAGCATCCCGCACCAGGTATGTGCTTCCCTCTAGTTGAGCCATGTGGAACTGCACCAAATCACGAATAAAACAAACATGGACATACTGTACATGTGTGTGTGTGTGTCAGGTGACTCTGAGTTACGGCCTGCTAGAGGATAAGTTGAACAGTGTGGAGCTAAAAGGAAGTTTCTCCAAAGAAGAAGATCCATCCAGGTCAGCCAAATCAGTCGGTCAGTCATTGAGCAATCATGAAAAAAAAAAGTGTACTTTGGAATCAGGTTCAAGACCCTGCACTGCTTGCTACACCCGCTAACCAGTTGGTGTCCCTGAACCACTACCAAGGAAAACCAGGATCAGGACTTCAAAGCCTCCCAGTACAGTCTGGTGATCATCGTGACTTGGAAAGAGTCAAATTTGAACAGCACTTTTATTCAGCAAATGTTCAATTGTTTATACATTTGTCGTATAACACCTTTCAATCCATTTTAATACATATGACATTTTAAAACAAAACAAAAAAAGCTTTTCCCGCCTGGCGGAAGTAGGGCGTGTCCTACCTCCACGGACTAGCCAATCATACGGCAGCTGGGCGTGTCCCGGCATCGTCTCCAGTGCCATTCGGACGAAAAGCCTGAGCGGCGAAAATCTTCAGGTGACTTCCTGATACAAGTGGCGGGGAGAGCCCCGCATTCATTCACTCACCTAAATTCATTCACTCTTCTCTCGTGTGAAGCAGCTGATTGATCAGCTCTTCCGCATTTTAGTCCGTGTACAGCAAGCACTTTGTAAGCAGCCGTGGCTGTTTTCATGTGCTCTCGAAATACGGTTGAGTTGAGCTGAGGATTCCCGAGTTCAGGGCAAGTCAACGAAATCACAAGTCACCCGGACAGATGTTTTAATCAACCCGTGGACGTGAATAAATCTCGCACTGCGCTTGCATGTGTAAAATGTGATCGTTTTTGTTCATTTGAATATCATGGCGAAGTTATCTTGTAGCCAGAAGCAGCCACGAGGTGGCAGTAGCGTGCCATGTAACGCCCCCTCCCGGGAGCCCAGGCCAAGTTTGGAAAGGAAGCGGGAGATCAAGCTTAAAAGTGTAACTTTGGGCTAAATGTTTCTCGGACATATCATTTGTGGCGGTTATTTTCGGTACGAAACCAGATTTTGTGGTCAGTTGAAATAATTTGATGAATTGACCATTTAAAAATCTCAATTGTGGTAGTTTTCTTTGTAACATTTACAATTTTATTTAAAACAACGAAATAGCTTTACTGTAATTCGGTTAATTTCGTTTTAGTTTGGTTAACTATAGTATATTTCTCTGTTGTCTACCTTTAGTGTTTGTTAAAGGGGAATTAAACTCAAATATTTATTTGCAAGAATATGTCATTTGTGCCCCCAGTAGTCTCAACATGATATTTACGTTGTTCATAGATTAAGAAGTAAAAAGATTATTGCATCCATTTTAAGCCACGCCTATGAGGTCATCGTATTGCCCAATGGCGACTGAAATTGACATGCCACCTGCCTTCGGACTTGCATCACCACCGTCACGTGACCAAATAAAATCAAAGCAAATCAGGTGAAGTAAGTTGAGTTGAGGTTGTCGAGGTATCGCGAGTCTGCAAGTCAAAGTCAAAACAAGTAAACTCTTCCCACCCCGCACAAATACAAATGAGTGTCAATGCGTATGCTTGAGAGTGTGTCCGGCGTGTGCGCGCGCATATGGATATGGATTTGTCTGTGATTGTGTTTGTATGTTCACAGCTCACCGGCTCAGTGATTCACCACCTGCCCGGTTGTTTGCCTGTGTGTGTGTGTATACTGTCATGACTCCACGCTTCATCCTGAATAAGACCACCTGAACACATGCGCACACAAACTCAAACACATGCAGGTACACAAGCAATGCCCGCACGCATATAAAAAAATTGGGACCCCGCCTGTGATGTTATGAGTAAAATAACAAAAGAACTACATTACCCAGCATGCCACAGTAGTTTCAAGAGTACGAGCAGTGTTTCGGCTGGGAGCGGGTTATCAAGACGAGCGGACAGCGAACGTGAAGGAGTACAAACTGGGAGTAAAGAGAGAACGAGTTCTATCCAACGCGCCTCGTCTCGTTGATTACATGATAAGAGAGACAACACACCGCCTTCAAATTCAACAGCAGACGTGTTGCCTTGATGTAAGCACTTGTTTGGGTTTAATTGTCTGCCTTTCTTGATGTAATTGTTTTGCTATCTCTTGGGGAATTTAAGTCAAACAATACGTTCTTTGCGACTCCACTCGTCTAAACACATTGTTCTGATCAATATCGCGTGCAATCAATTGTCAATTAAGCAGTAAAATCCACTTGTTTTTTGTAGCCATCTCAGGGCGGCCATTTTGCCTCTTGCTGTCGACTGAATATGACATCACACTCAGCTTGCGGACGTCACATGACCAAACCCAAAACACAGGTGAGCTGTGATTGGTTGAAAAGCATATTCCAAACCTGCGCATGTACTCACACAATAATAATAATACATTTTATTTATAAGTATAAAAAACTAACACACACAAACACATACACACAAAAGAAACTGGTACACACACCTATTTCCCCAAAATATGACACAAAAGTGTTTACGTGCAAACACGCGTGTACACAAAGCAATACACGTCCACACAAACGCACGGATGCACATGTAGAACAGACACACACACCCATCTCCCCACCCCCAAAAAAATCAGTGATCTATCTGTCTACCCATAATGTAATGCACACACATCCACACACAAATGATTCACACAATTACATCTGCGAATCAATGCATACACGTGCACTCATGACTCCCCAAATATGCACACACACACACACACACACACACACACACACACGAGTCATCCACAACACACGCATATCATGTATCGTCAGGCCGAGGAGAGACCGCACTTGCCTCCCTGTTGTTACCATGACGACCACAACCAGAGCCGCGCTTGATATTCTCTGCGTGTTCCAACCCCTCCCTCCCACTCCCCCCCTGACACACACACACACACACACAGAGCGGACCAACCCCAGCGCCTCCTTTTCCCCCATCTTCATGATTCCTGCGCTCCTTCTGCCCCATCTTCCTCTTTTCATCTTTGGAAATGACATCATAGGTGAGATGAGGTCATCATTCTCTCTCCACCAATCGGCACGCTGCACTGTGACTAGCTCCACCCCTTAACCTGCTGCCTTGGCAAACTAGTATGTAAATCTCCTTACAAGTTTATGGGCCACACCCCCCCAACGCCCTCAAAACCTTTCGTGTCGGTCAGCGCGGGGCAATATTTAGACAGCCCCCCCCCCCGGCCCGCGGCGATTGGTTGATTCATGGCTATGCCGGCGGGTAATTGGACACTGACAGCGGGGGGTGCAAGTGTTGCCCAGCGATGATTGATGGCCCATGCTGCCGCCAGCTCGCCTTGTTGTGGCCCAGATGTATGCGCTCCTGTTGCACAGTGTGTGCGTTGCGTGTTGCCACCTAACTTTTTTTCTCTCCTCGCCAGAAAAATTACACGCAGTCCTTTTCGACTATAAGACAAAAAAAAAAAAAAAATCATGCGCGATGTGGAATGAGCCTGAAATGTAACTTATCGATTGAATATTCAGAATGTCCTAAAAAAGAAATTCCTGTATGAAATTCTACAATTGTTTAAAAATTTTGCACGGTACCGTATGATATATATATATATTTTTTAAATTTTTAGTCTGATATCCTACTAAATATTCAGCACCGGATGAACGGACCGCGTGAGGACCTGTGCTTTTAACTTTCCGACATGCCTTCAAGTGTACCTAATGAAGTGGCCCTCAATTGTGGACGCTCGCGGTTGTGATGTGCTAACATCAAGGGAAATTTTTTCTGACAAAACAGCTGACCGTGGCTATAAATAACTCAACCGCATTTCCACATGCATATTAATCACAATGCCGAAGGAGAAGGAGAACAAGAGAGAGTGAAAACAAAGTCTTCACTCACAACTCACAGCAGGGACGAACGACTTCAATGGGGGCCTGCGCGAGCCGGTGGTTTTGCTGGTGTGGGGGGGGGGGAAAATTAATCCACTGCGAAAAAAGTGACAATTACGAGAGTGGTCTACTCAGATTTAAACGTTAAGAGTGTATTTTTTTTTAACCTGGAAATTATTCACCCTTTGAAGTGTCTTGGATGTCTACACACACACAAAAAAAAACAGAATTGTAAACCCCCCACCAAAAAAAAAAAAAAAATCTCTCATTGGCACGTCTTCATGTGTATTTGTTGCTCACAAATACATGAAAGTAAGGATCATCGAAGAGTCTAAATTTGAAAAAAATTGTCATTGATTTTTACAACAACAAAAAAAAACTCACACCAAGATTGTCGAACCCTTTACAAAATAAAAAAAAAAAAAAACAGACACTGTTTGTCGAATCCCCCCCAGCGACAAAAAAAAAAAAAAAGCTCTCGTTGACACCTCTTGACGGGTCTTTGATATTTTCAAAAACAAGAATGTTAGCATCGTAAAGGCGTCTAAATTTACTGATTGTGAAACAAAAACACACGCCAGTGCTCGGTACATTGAAAAATTAAATTGTCTTTGATGTTTACGAAAAAACACACCGGAATTTCTCTTGTTGACTGACACCTCTGAATTTGTCTTTGATGTTTATGAAAAAACACAGCGAGATTGATGATTCTGCATTTGTGTTCATTCTAGTGATGGGAATTCCGGCTCCTTTTAGAGAGCCGGTCCTTTTGGAGCGGCTCCCTAAAAAGAGCCGGCTCTTTCGGCTCCCAAATGGCTCCTCAGTTTTTTTGTAGCTTAAATTAATTTATTACCAAAAAGAACGTAATATTATGCGTGTGTGTGTGTGTGTGTGTGTGTGTGTGTGTGTGTAACCCTCCCCTTCCGGCTCCCAATGAGGTGGGAGCCGAATCCCATCGTTCACTTCAAAGAGCCGGCTCTCGGAGCTGGCTCGTTCGCGAACGACACATCACTAGTTCATTCCTCGTTTGCGTTCTTATGTCGTCACCTCTTGCGTATTTCGATCATTCACTCTCCTGCGCTGTCTTTGTTTAACGTCTCGATCGTAATTATTCGGTTCATATAGCAGAATAGTTCTTGAGTGACGTGATCGTCATCGCCGTTGCTGTCGCTTTTCCTTATCGTTCCGCGGACGGACGAGTGAGCGCTGCGACCACTTGACCAAATAAAATTGACTCAATTCAGCAAGTTTTTTTTCCATCCATCCATTTTCCGAACCGCTAAATCCTCACTAGGGTCGCGGGGGGAGCTGGAGCCTCTCCCAGCCGTTTTTGTGCAGTAGGCGGGGGGGGGGGGACACACCCTGAACCAGTTGCCAGCCAATAGTTTTTTTTCCAGTGTACGTTTTTTTTACGAGTCCATATCATTTTTGAATGATCACAATTGGAAAAATTGCTTCTTAACTCATTCAGTACCAGCCAATTCTGGACTAAGTCTGAAAAGACGTTTAAAACCGTCTTTGGGAGTGAATGAGTTAAAAAAAAAAGAATGACGATACCTCTCAGGACAATTGTCACATTGTTTTTGGAAGTTTTCGAACGGATACGGCATTTTTTAAAATAATTTTCCGTTTTTTTTGGTCATGTTTATTTTCATTCCTTTTGTTTCTCTCCCTGTAGACATTTTTAACCTTTCGGTTTCTCTCACTTGATTTGGATTAAAAAAAAAAAAAATGAAATTCGTATTTAAATATTCATTTATTTTTACACACGCCCGGAGCTAAAAAAAACCCAAAAAACTTTTTTTTTTCTTTCTCCAATGCCGGACTGTATGCTGATCACTGATGTGAGTTCGGCAAAAGGCTGTTAGCCCCAGTTCACCAGCAGTCCCCATCCATAACCCCCTCCCACTCGACCCAGTCCCCCCCCCCCCCCTTTCCCTTCCAGCAGCACACCGCCTCTCTCATCACTCCTCCTTCCTTCACTCTCGCCTTCCTCCTCTGCTGGAACGCACCGAAGCTCATCATCCGTTGTGGATCCTACGCCGGCCGCCTGCAGCCCAATCGCACGACGACCCCCCCCCCAAGCCCCCGCTTCCCCCCCTCCTCCCCACGGACGAGGTAAAACCATGCTCATCTTCACATTTCGGCACTTTTGGGCGGGTCGGAGCATTCGGTGCATCCACACGGCGGATCGGTCCGCTTCTTTCGAGTTGGTGGGGGTGCTTCGTTGGGTACTTGGGGGGGCTCTCCTGGCGGGGGTGGTGGGCGAATGGGGGTGATGTCTGCATGGGTATGCGTGTGCGATGAAGACGCGCGGCGAGAAATGGGTAAAAAGAAAGATACACGTGCACGCGTTTCCCATATTGCGGCATCGGTCAAGTGGAGGCGTGCGAGCGTGTGCGCCTTTTGATTGACAGATGAGGGAGGGGTGACGGGGCGGGGGCGCGTCCCCTTCAACTGACTTGATTGATTGGTTTCCGCGCACCCTCCTCTTCCTCACTGCGGGTCACATGACCGGCAAGGCGCCGTCAGCTGCTTGTCGGATGACTGATGAACGGAGTTTTGGGGGGTTTGGCCGCTGAAGTTGTTTCACGGTGGGGGGGGGGGGGCGCGAGTCATTTCGCAGGGCTGGTGGAAGAGGGGGTGGGTGAGGAGGGAGGGTGAGATGGCGTCGGATCAGGGTGGTTGTCAGATTCGTCCGGTTCGGCTTGATTTAACATCCAGTGGAGAATGACTCATGTCCTAATTGGACCCAAATGGGAGTCCTCAGGGTAGTATGCTAAGTACATGTTTATTTGGTATTATTTTGACGTGTAAACAATCATTTCTTTTTCAATAAATTCCCATTTTTTAAAAAAACATTTGAACACACCCCGTACACGATCTAATCTTTGCGAGCAACAGTTTTGACCTTTGAGCAAATCATTTCTACTTCCCCCCCCCCCCACCCCCCCGGATTGCATTCCACCTTCCACTGTATTTGTCGCCTCCAGATGACTTGCAAAGCGTGAAGAAATGCATCGCCCCGCACAAAATGGTGTCTTTATGCGTGTGTGCGTTGTTGTGTTGTCGCCAGAGGGAAGGATCGAGGTTTCCGGGCTGCGATTTTTTCCCGGCAACTTTTTATGATGAATGATTCCTCTTGTAGACAAAAAGCGAACGAGTTCAGCGTGAGCGTGGCGGCGTTTTTTTTTTCCTCCAGACGTGTCTTTTGTGTTTAAATCCCCGCGTGGGGTTGGTAATCCAACATTGCGAGACTGTCTTTGCCCCGCAGTGGTTTTCCCGCCGCCATGTTTCCTGAACTTCACTTCAGGACAACTTTCCTCGCCGCTCGCAATTTCCTCGTCTTCCTCCCAACTTCCTTGTTTTTCTTCTCGACTTTCTTTGATTCCTCCCTTGGGTTGCCCTCAACTTGCTGGTGCTCTTCCCTATTGATCTGTTTTCTCTCTCCATTTCTTTGCGTTCCTCTCGACTTCCTTGGTCTCCTCTCAAAGGCCTCGTTTGTCTCCACTTCCTGGATGAGCATCTCCAAACACCTTGTGTTCCTCTCAGCTTCCTTCTCTGACCTTTAGCTTCCTTGACCTTTAGCTTGACTTACCCTTCCATCCATTTTCTACCACCTATTTGGGGTCGGGTCACGGGGGCTGCATCTTAAACAGACTTCCCTCTCCCCAGCCACTTCTTCCAGCTGTTCCTGGGGGATGGCGAGGCGTTCTCAGGCCAGTTGTGTGGCATAGTCTGGGTCGTCCCCAGGGGGCCTCCTGCCACCAGGGAGCCGTCCATGAGGCATCCTAATCCGATGCCCGAGCCACCTCATCCTAATCCGATGCCCGAGCCACCTCATCTGGCTCCTCCTGCTTGATTTATTCATTCATTCATTTTCCGATCCACCTTATCTTCACAAGGTCTGGCGGGGGGCGCTGGAGCCTATCCCAGCTATCTTCGGGCAGTAGGCGGTGGACACCCTGAACCGGTTGCCAGCCAATCGCAGGCCACACAGAGACAAACAACCATCCACGCTCATACTCACACACCGAGGGACAATTTTGAGTGTTCAATCAGCCTGCCAAGCATGTTTTTGGAATGTGGGAGGAAACCGGAGTACCCGGAGAAAACCCACGCAGGCACGGGGAGAACGTGAAAACTCCACACAGGGAGGCCGTAGCGGGGATTGAACCCGGTACCTCTGCACTGTGAGGTCAACGCGCGAACCGCTGGTCCACCCGAGCTTGATTTAGTTCCTCTTATTTTTTATTTTTTGGGGGGTAGTCCTCTTGATTTACTTGCTTTCCTTTCAACTTTTTGGGTATCCTATCGACTTCAGGGCAGGAGATTGAAAACGTTTCAAATTACTTTCCGTCTTAGCCCCTCGGTAGCCGTGGCCCAATTTCTCCGAGGGGGACCATAAAACTTGCATTTCATCTAATCTAAGAAGCTTGTAAATGGAAATCGGACATCCCCCACCCCCCCCCCCCCCCCGTTGAAAGTTCCAAATAATTCAAGGTGTTTACTTCCTGGGGACACATGCAGGGTCATGTATTGATGTCTGTGTCATGTATTTATTTTTTAAAATAAATATACCTCATGGACATAATTGTCATCTTGATGGCGCTATAGAGCACCAGGATGGATTTGCAGCGTATCCTGCATCTCTTTCCCACGGGATTGATTTTTTAAAATTTATTATTATTATAATTTTTTTTTTAGAGAACGAGCTCAGGCCAAGAAAGAACCCAGGTAGATTTTTCATTCATTTATTATTATGTTTTTTTTTCCCCCGATGGCATTTCTTTTCTCATTTCCAGTCACAACTCATCGTGGACTTCCCCGAAACGTTCAGAGATTTGTTTTTCCACCGTCAAAACAAGATCTCGATTCATTCCAGAGAGAGCGAAACAAATTGAAGATGCTTTCAATAGCGGAGGCGCAATCGTGCTTCGCGTCACCCGCCGAAACGTCGTTGACGGCGCGGGGATGAGATTTGCGCGGCTAGTCGGATGGCGAGTATTTAAGACCTCGCCACGGTCCAATAATCACGGGCTGCGAATGGTCGCCGTCGCCGTCGGCCGGTTCCGCGCTCAATCTGCAGAGAGTAAATAACTGGGCGCGCTCGCTCGGGCGGCCTCATGTCGAATGTGGAATAGTCTGGTTAGCCGTCATAAAACATTTATGAGCTGGTTGGGCCCCAAATAAAAGTGTGTGGGGGGGGGGGGGGGGGGGGAGTTTGTGGTTACCAGGCAGGCCTAAGACGTTGATCGCAATAGATCGGTAGCCCGCGGACCGGTTCCCAAGTCGATCGCGAGGGGCATCGGGGGAAATGGGGGGGCCAAGGGGGGGGGATACAATATGTGTGTCTGTGTGCGTGTTATTAATATCACAGTTGCACCTCTTTTCAATTTACTAACGTTCACATTTCTAAGTCCTGATTCACGTCATTGTTTTCCGTTCGCCGATTTTGCCAACGGCGAATACCCGAATGCCGTATTATAACGGACAGATTTTTAAAAATTTTTTCCACCCAGGGCGGCCCGGTAGTCCAGTGGTTAGCACGTCGGCTTCACAGTGCAGAGGTACCGGGTTCGATTCCGGCTCCGGCCTCCCTGTGTGGAGTTTGCATGTTCTCCCCGGGCCTGCGTGGGTTTTCTCCGGGTGCTCCGGTTTCCTCCCACATTCCAAAAACATGCGTGGCAGGCTGATTGAACACTCTAAATTGTCCCTAGGTGTGAGTGTGAGTGCGAATGGTTGTTTGTTTCTGTGTGCCCTGCGATTGGCTGGCAACCAATTCAGGGTGTCCCCCGCCTGCTGCCCGAAGACAGCTGGGATAGGCTCCAGCACCCCCCGCGACCCTAGTGAGGATCAAGCGGCTCGGAAGATGAATGAATGAATGAATTTTTCCACCCACAAAAGATTGAAAAGGCCTTCGTGACAACGAACCGCGAGATGCCCACTACCGCCGCGAGCGTGCTAACCAAGAAAATGGACGGTGCGGATCACCCTCCGTTGCTTCGTGACATTGCCGATTGATCCGATACGTATTTTGTTGTCCTTCCAGGAGCACAGCAACCCCTAAAATTTTGTTTGGCAATGTCGCCAGTGATCTCCGTTCAAGTTCCCGTCCAATCAAAATAAACAAATTGGACTTTCAAACTTTGAGCTGAGCTCCCGAAAGCGACTAGCTTCGTCGTCGTGTCATCGTTCCATCCGCGAGTCGACATATTCGGGAACAAACGCTCCATTTTTGTCATCTTTTTGACTGTTTGTCTCCGCGTTGTTTTGCGGCGAACAAAACGCTCTCTCCCGTCACGTACTTGAAAAGCGCAGCCGTCGTCCCAAAAATAGTCGCCGTCCGCCAGGAGCCGACGCGCTTGATGAAGTTTTGATCCGGGGGAGATGACGAGCGCCCAAGCCCCTCCCCCCAACCCCCCCGACACAATTAAAATAGTGACATCATTAAAACAGTAGAAAACAAAAAAACAAATCCAAAGCTCTGTATTGTATGAACGGCAACATATGGCAACATTTTCATGTCCGGTTTTTCTGATATGTGGCATATTTTGGATAAAGGCCGATCGAGCTCATTGTGGCTTTTTGTGACCAAACATATTATTTTAATGGCACGGGGTTGCATTTTTGTGGGAAACGGACACTTTCCTGGACTGGTATATACATTTTAGGTGGCATTTTAGTGATTTTCTTGTCTTTGTGTACAACTATATTTGTACACACTTTGTGTGCGCAATACATTTACAGTAGCATTTTCTTAGTTTAAGTTTGCATTTCATGACCAAATATAGAGTTTTATTTTGGGCCTATTGGAGCCTTTCTGTGGAAAATGATTTTTTTTTGGTGACATATATTGTTTTTGGGTGAATGTATTGCACTTTCAAAGCAAAACGCGGCCGTTGGTGATCAAATCTACCTTTGCGAGCCTAATTCATTTTTTTCTGTGATCAAATCGCTTGTTTGAAGTTGCATTTTGGCTGGAAATTGTCAGGTTCCCGCTCAATTATATTGTTTTGGTGGGCTTATATCGCATTTTTGGTGCAGCGCTTTGTGTGAAAAGATGGATTGTGTAAAATCTGTTGGACTCTCTATTAGAAGGTGATGCAGAGTCAAATTGAGACTTTTCATGATCAGGTAAAGCAGGGGTGGGCAATTATTTTCCCGGGGGGGGGGGGTGGGGGGGGGGCTAATGAGAAGCAGAAAATATTGTGGAGGGCCGGACCAAAAGTTAGAAATAGAAATAGAAAATAAAGAAGATAGCACAATATCTTTGTATGCCAGTAATAATGTAACATTCTCCTCCACCATCACACTCAGTGATGGTGGTTCTCCTCAAGGATCCGTACCGAGCCCCCTGTTGTTCACACTCTACACATTTGACTGCTCTCCGACTCTCATTAGCGCTCCAGTTAGCGGAAAGTTTTTAACATGATAACAATCAAACCATTCTAGGAAATGTTCATTGACTCGAGCCACAAGCAATTCACTCTGAGCATGGAAATCGGACCAGAATCGGACCGAGTTAGAATCGCTTCCTTTTTTTTCCAAAGTCTCGTAGATTTGAGTCTTTCCGACTCTGGGCGTCTCCTGAATGTTTCGTACTTTGTCACCCGCTTCGTTTAATCAGATACATATCACTTTCCCTTCCATGGTCATTACTCTCTCCCTCTTTCTTCGTCTTCTCCCCCCCCCCTCCCTCCCTGTGCTCTGCAACTTGAAGTAACGGCGCCACCTGGTGTTGAAATACTTGTCATTACAAGTAAAAACGAAATGAATGCAATCAAACCTTAATTGCGCACCAATCTTCGGCGGGCCGGATTAAAAAGACCAACGGGGCCGGATCCGGCCCGCGGGCCGTAGTTTGCCCACTCCTGAGGTAAAGTGTTTTTGTGGCCTAAATTCTCCTTTTTGAGAGCACCTACAGCACGTATATCTGTAGCCGTGCAAGTTCTTTGTTGGGGACAGAATTCTTTTCACTTCACAACGTCCAATTCGCTAGGCGTGCTCCTCGTGACTCGACCTTCCCAAAAAGTTTCAAGCGTCTTCACTCTGAAAGTCTGCCATTCGAGTGGGCCTTCTCGCACGGAACTTGGCGCCAAAATTTCACCCCATGTCCACCAAATTGATGAGACAGACGGGCAGCGCGAACGACGGAGTCTCTCTTCATTTGGTGCGAGGGCGGCAGCAAAAGTTTTACTCGCCGCAAAAAACAAAAAAAGAAAAAACCCGGAAACTTGATCAATCACCTCTGCAAGGTTCTTTTCGATTATTTGACTGAAATAATACCTGAATATTGAGACCTTCCCCCCCCCCCCCCACTTCCATTTCCATATTAAAATCTCGCAATTGCTGTGCGCTCAGAGCACAGCAGATGGCTGAGCGGAATCCAGACAGACGTCCGCTTTCATGGCCGCTTTCCACCGACGTTCGCTTTAAATGGCGCCTCAATAATTCAGCCGGCTGCGTGGGAAGATGCCGTGTGTGCGTGTGTGCGTGTGTGTGTGTGTGTGTGTGTGTGTTTTCTCATGCATTTGGGATGAAGACAACAGAAGTTTTGCTCAAGTCTTCCGGCAGGATTTTTTGTGGCCATAAAATGAATTGATTTGGCGTTTATCTACAGCAACGATCCTGGGGATCATCTTTCTGCCCCCCCCCCACCCCCGCCCCCGACAACACCAAACAATTGCCGCCTTCTTATCTTCCTTCCTCAAACTGGCAAATCAATTAGGTTTTGTCGTTAACATGTGCACAAGATCCACGTTGTTAATGTCACGCTCATAAATTTTATGGCCCAACTCGTTCGAAAGACGGTAATTTCGCATCGGTCGGATCTCAGGGTGCTGCCGTTTTGTCCTGTGCCGCCCCCTGCTGGCGATTGAAATTGTTGTCAGAGTCACCGACCTGTGACAAAATGGCAGGTGCCTCACATGAATGAAAATGGCTGGATTCATATGATTCATTTGTTTTTCCTCAAAAGCGATATTCATTTGGAAAATTGGTTCCGTTGTGAAGTCCGGCTTTTTTCATCACTTTGGAGTCAACCGATCCTCCATCGAGCGTCTCCAGTTGGTCCCGAATGCTGCTGCTCAATTCTTGACTGATGCTCGTAAGAGGGAGCCGACTCTGTCCTCCCTTCACTGGCTCATTTGTGACTTCTTTTGAAGATCCTATAATTGTTTTTCAAATCTTGAAATGACCCCCCCCATCCCCCCACCCCCACCCCACCCCCTTGACCTTTCTGAACTTCCAACCCGCTGCCTCCGCATTAAAAAATCCTGTGGAAAAACCCTAGTTAACGGTTTATCGCCCCCCCCCGCCCCCCCCCCCCTTCCCAAGAATTTTCGTGGCTATAAAACCAGTCGTCGTTCAAAGGCTTCAGGCGTTTGTAGTTTGGTGGTGAGAACAGGCCTTCCGCTGCGTGTTTTGTCAAGCATCGTATTTCGAGTCGCATCCCACGGGGGGTGGGGGAGCGGGGGGGTGTAAATGGCCAAAAAAGCTTGCCAAACTGGCCGCGAACTGCACCTGGGGACAGAAAAACTTTGCCTGGCCAGGGGGCAATTTTACAGTGCTGCTCCAATGTCAATTAGCAAGCCATGAAATGCTTAGAAAAACTGTAAAGGCCAAGCTGTCCAACGCTGATGGCCTCACGTCTGGCCAAGTGATCGCCAAAAAGACAACAACAACAACAAAAAAAGCCCTCCATGTATGGAAAATATAAAATATCACCTATTTAATTTTGGATATTGATAAAATGCTTTTTCATGTTTACTCATTTCGTCAAACAAATGGGTCGGTTTCCCCCCCCCCCCCAACTGACTGATTACAAAAGAGTTTATTTTGAGTGTTTTAAAACTAACATGGAATTTATTCATGTACAATTTTGCCAAATATTTGGTTTTTTTAAATTTGGTTTTTTAACATTTAACTGATTACGAAATGCTGAGATTTCCAATGAGCTGCTCAGATAATCATAAAATCATCTTTTTAACCCTCATATTATGTTGAAAAAAAATCACATTGATTATGTTGTGGGTCATTTTGACCCGCACTGTAAAAATCCACACAAAATAGTCAAAAAACAGGTTACACCAGTAACAACTTTGTTTAAGATGATGTAAACATTCAGATAAGAGACAGACAACAGATTTTTAATCCCAAAAGTATATTTAATCTTATTTAAAACGCACGGACAAGGGGGCAGGAGGACGGAGGGAGCAAGGCGAAAGAGAGACCGCAAGACCGGACGCGTTTCTGCTTTTTTTTGCATAAATGTGCGTTGTCCTGGAAAAGAAAAAAAAATAGCCCCCAGCGGGCACATGTTAGCCCCCAAGGACATCATGTGTAGCCCTCGAGCTCTCTTCTCAAAAGAGCGTAAAGGTGAAAGGACATTTAAGATAAGATAAGATAAGATATCCTTTTTTCGTCCCACACTGGGGAAATTTACAGCCTCCAGCAGCAAGAATGTAGGTAGAAAGAAGAAAGAGAAAAAAAAACAACAAACATCTTTCAATTAAATGCAATATGAACACAAAATGGATAAATCGCAGTACTATTTACAATTTTCCTTCACATCATTGAATTATTATTATTATTATGATTGTTATTTTATTATTTATTATTTACTAAGCAGAAATAAAACGAAAGAACGTCGACATGTATTTATTTATCTACTTCAACTTGACCTGGTGCGCATTTCTTCTATTTGAAAATAAAATCGATAAAAATTAAAAATCGATAAAAATCTAAAAAAAAGCACTTTTTAACGATCCAAATATTTCCCAAAAAGGTCTTTTTTTCCCCTTTCTTCTTTCTACCTACATTCTTGCTGCTGGAGGCTGTAAATTTCCCCAGTGTGGGACAAATAAAGGATATCTTATCTTATCTTATTTTGCAGTTGAAACCTGTGATATTTTTTTGCCCACCGTTTCTTTATTCTTATCATAATCATCAACACAATGCAACGTCCACATTGTAGCCCGCCGTCACCCTTCAACAAGTTTGCCCCCCCCCCCCCCCCCCCCCCACCGCATCATCCCGCATCAATGTCATTTTTATTTTTTTTTCTCTCGCCGACTTTGACTTCATTTAATTTTCTGCGCCATTAAAACCGTAGCCCAGGCGGTGCGGACCCGATTTGCCAGCCATCTTTTTTCCGGTCTTTTCTTTAAATCACAGCAATAGCGGCGGCAGGTTGACGGGGAGGAGAAGCTGATGGATGTCAGTGCAGATGGAAAAATGGGCAAAAATGAGCTTGGCCTAAAGGAAGGCGGGTGCACACACACACACACACACACACACAGCGGCTAGCTGGCAGACTCAGCCAAGCGGGGTTCTGGCTGAGTCGAGATTCTGGTAATTGACAGTCCAGGGTGCAGCATCCATCCTTGCATGAAGTGCAGCTTGTCTTCAACGAGCTGCGCTCGGTTCCGATGGCGCCTCACACAAAAAAAGTCAACTATCGGAAGGCCAGGTTTTAACGAGCTTTGGGCTGGATCCAGAGCAAGGCATCTGATACTGTGGCTCTGATACTGGCAATCAAGAGTCGGGGTGTTCAAATTGGGCTTTGAAGTGTTTTGTCAGGATTCAAATTGCTGTCGGCTTTGAAGATAAGGTTTCAAATTAGGGCTTTTGGCTGGAGATTAGGGTTTTCAAGGAAGGGTTAGGTTTTCGGGGTTTCCAAAGTAGGTTACGAAGCCAAGACTTTCAAAATAAAATTTGGCTTTGAAAGTTTTTGTTAGGGATTCTACTGCGGGTTTAATGCGGGTTGGGGATTTAGGTTGATACATTAAACTTGGGTTGTGGTTTCAAGGAAGGGTTTTAAGGTTTCAAGAAGCATTTGTTAAGATTCCAAATCAAGATTTGATGTCAATGTTAGTGTTTCAAAGTCATGTTTCTCGTCAGGGTTACGGATTTATCAGAGAGGGATTAGGGATAGGATTTCGAGGAAGAGTTACGGTTTCAAACCTGGGTGAAGGTTTCAAATTTGGTTTGGAAGCCAAGGTGATAGATTTAGGTTTGGGTTTCAAGCTCCGGTTGAGTTTTAAGGAAGGGTTAGGGCTTCAGACAAGGGTTAAGGTTGCAAAATTAGACTTCAAAAACTTTTTCAGTTAAGGTTTGAAGCCAGGGTAAGGTTTCAAGCTCGGCTTCAAAGCATCTGATAAGAGTTTCAAATGAGTATTTTGAAGACAAGGTGAGTGTGTCACATTTGGGCTTCAAGACTGTTAGTTTTCAAACAAGGGTTCCAGTATTGAACTAGGGATGAAGGCAAAGTTAAGGTTTCGCGGGAAGGCTTCTAGCCAAGGTTTGGGTTGTGTAACACAAGGTTTCAAGACTTGGATTAGGGTTTGAAAGAAAGGCTTAGGTTTCCATTAGGGTTTCAATCATCGGTTAGAGTTCCAATTTAAATCTAAAATCCAAGATTAGGCTTTCAGGTGACACTTTCAAACAAGGTTTTCCAATGAATCCCAAGTTTTCAAATGAGGCTTTTACGCCGGCGTTAAGATTTCAAATTAGGGTTTCAAGCCAGAGTTATCAAGCTCTTGGGCTTGTTGTCATAGTGAAAAAGTATTGACAGCGCCCCCGGAGCTCCTCAGACTCTTAACGGCGCGAAAGTGAGAAATGTCGTCCGATTTTTCTCACTGACACAGCAGAACGTTCTAATCTATTAGCTCACAATTGATGCGCTAATTGCGGCCGCTGCGTTCGTCTGAAAGCGCTTCAACAGAAAGAGACCAGAGAAATGTCACTAGCCGCTGTGAGCTAAACTAAGCTAAGCTAAGCTAAGTGAGCTAACGCAAGGGCAGGTGGCAGGGAGTCGCGCAGTAAAGTCCAGGCCGGTTAGCGCTTACACGAGCGGCGCCGGCATTAGCTTTAGCATCTGCGCTGGCCGCAATGTCTTTGCGTGAAAGGGCCTTGAAGTACTTTGTGATTGCTCGAGTGCGAGATCAAAGACTGGAAAAGGAATTAATCCTATTTAAATAGTATGAACGTGTTCAAATGTCCGTGTGTGTGTGTGTGCGCGCGTGTGGCTTGTTAGGCTAGAGGCAAGAGTGGCTAATTGGACGTGGATTACTCACGCTTGGGAACGCCGGCTCCAAGGGCACCGAGGGAGAGCGACATGCTACCGATATTATAGTGCGACTTCCTGAGAATATAAATACTAGAACAACATACATGAATGAATACATTCAGGCGACAAGAAGGGATTGTTGGTTTCAAAATTAAGAACCTTGTTGAATTTTAACGACCAACGACCCTGCCGACCAAGCTAACTTAGCTACCGACCGAATGTATTCACCAAGCGACATGCTACCGATATTATAGTGCGACTTCCTGAGAATATAAATAATAGAACAACATATATGAATGAATACATACAGACGACAAGAAGGGATTGTTGGTTTCAAAATTCAGAACCTTGTTGAATTTTAAGATGGCAACGACCCCGCCGACCAAGCTAACTTAGCTACCGACCGAATGTATCCACCAAAACAGCGTACCTGTCATGATCCTGTTTCTTTATTCATTGTGTGGCAGGAGTGGCGGGCGTTCCCCCCCCCCCAGAGCCACACCCATCTGCAAATCTGCCTTGATAAACCCAGCCACGTCAACAACCGGCTGTCTGATTATTCCGCCGCGCTCACGACTCTGTCCAAGTTCCCTGTGTATTCTAGACATTCATAACTCTTCCCTCGTAGTTTTCTCGCCATAATTTTATGAGTAGGAAGTCGTTTGTTATTTCTCGGTTTCTGTTTATTCTGTATTGGATTCCCGCGATTAATCTTTGGATTAATTGGATTAATCTTTGTCTTTATCCTTGCCTTTTGCAAGCGTTTTTGGTTGGTCGTGTCCCGATTCTTTGTCACCAACGTCATTTGTTTTCCTTAGTCGTCCTTTGTCGGTCTTGCGTTTTTCCCCCGATTCAGCATTTTTGTCAACGATCTGCGTTTGTGGGATCCGATTGTCCTCCGGACTCTTCCGGAACGTAAAGCGAACTGCTAGCTAGCATATGTAACAATCTTCTTTCGGCCGAACCACAGATTTTTTTTCTTCCTACCGACCAACTTTCACAATAATGTCATCTACTTACTTACATACTACCCAACCGACCGAAAACCACTCAAGCACTCAACCGCCCATTGACCAACGGACTCACCTACCCTTTCATCCCCGCCTCCCCCATCTACTTCCCTACCTACCCACCCTACCTACCCTACTTGGAACGCTGTGACTAAATGAGCCTCGTTTGTTACGCTACTCTTGAACGACCCATCGAGAGGCCTGCCAGAGGGTCGTTTCGACCGGTCGTCGTGCTTCCATTTGTTCAATGTTTGACTTCAATGCTTCACACGGAGTGAATAAGACCTACCGTATGCTTTTTCCTCCTCCGCGCTATTGTTAGTTACGACGCTAGCGCCATTCATCTTCATTTGTTTGACACAGACACACACAAACAAGCAGCCCCTGGGATTTCTGGGATCCCCGCAGAGCCCCCCGAGCCGATAAGGAATAATTTCCCTGACAATTAGGACGGAGTGGGGGTGGGGGGGGGATAAAGACGCAGCAACTTATCAATTTATGCATCCCTGGGCGGGGGAGGATAGGGCGAGCAATCCCACTGAGCGGGACTAAGTGTGCTAGTTAGCGGCTAGCATTTCTGTGCTTAATGTCGTTGAATTCAAGTTCCCTTATGTGCGTACTAGATAGCCTACTAGCATTTGGTTCTGCCGCTAAAAAGTGCCGCTGAGCGTTTTAGCAACTTGTGATGTCACAAAGAGAAGCTGGAATTAATTTAGAGTGTCTGAACTCTCTCGCTGGCCAACTAAAATAGTGATTTATGCCCGCAATTTAGTATGCTACCATACGTTGCTCATCTTTCTAGAAAAACGAAGGTTTTAATGACTTGGACTTCATCGGCCATGTCATGTGTGCTAACTAGCCGACTAGTATTCATTTAATTGCTTGAGGAGTTCACGTCCCTGGGGCGAACCGTGGTAGTTAGCATGCTAGCATTTGCCTCACTAGTCACTAGTCTGCGTTATCGTCACCAACTAGCCTACTGGCATTCAGCTCTCCGCACCTCTGGATGCTAAGAGTACTAATTAGCACTCGAACAGCACGTGACGACTTCCCAAAGGTTAATCTTGTCATCTGCTTCCAGTCGTGATGTTGAGGCGGCTCACAAGACCGAGCGTGCTGCATTCCCTTCCTCTGCACGTTGACAATTTCTCTCTCCTCTTTCTGTGTGTTTTTAATCCTTTTGTTTCCCCAAACTCATTTTTCCATCTTGCCTGTGAGTGGTGTGTCTTGTTATTGCTTTGATTTCCCGCAGCCTGGCACTCACTCACACATTCTGTCTCTTCCCGGACGCCCCCATCAATATTTCATGACGTTTGGCCACCGCCGAAGGTCCGGAGTCACTGCAGGGGTGCCGCCGCCTTCTTGCTTTTATGCCCACACATCACATATTCGTCAAGGCAACAAGTCACCCCAGAGACCCCCCCCCCCCAAAGCCAGCGCGCACAACCGCGCGATCTTGCCCCGACACAATTAAACCTCTATTTATGAAGGGCCTTTCACACTCGAAGATGATTGTGTTCATACAACAGGAATATAAATATATATATATATATATATTAGAGCTGTCAAACGATTAAAATATTTAATCTAATTAAAAATTCACCTGTCATAATTAACTCAAATGAACTAAAAAATTAATCGTGATTACTCACACATTTTTATCGTTTCTGAATTTCCTTTTTACATTTTTTTTGTCCTATTTTGTCCCCATTTTAATGCTCTCATCAACATGGAATCATGAATCTGTTTTCTATGTGCCAAATGCAAATATTTACTGAAATAACAATTTCGATTTTCAACTTTACGTGAACAATTTTTCACTCGGTGCAGTTATTCACACATAATCTCTCACACAATATTACTGTCCATCAATAACGGTGAAAAAAATATTTTGTCACACAACAGCTGCTCTAACAGCTTATATATATATATATATATATATATATATATAATTAGAGCTGTCAAACGATTAAAATAGTTAATCTAATTAAAAATGCAACTGCCATAATTAACTCAAATGAACTAAAAAAATTAATCGTGATTACTCACACATTTTTATCGTTTATGAATTTCCTTTTTACATTTTTTTGTCCTATTTTGTCCTCATTTTAATGCTCTCATTAACATGGAATCATGAATCCGTTTTCTATGTGCCAAATGCAAATATTTACTGAAATAACAATTTCGATTTTCAACTTTACGTGAACAATTTTTCACTTGGTGCAGTTATTCACACATAATCTCTCACACAATATTACTGTCCATCAATAACGGTGAAAAATACGGTGAAAATATTTTGTCTCACAACAGCTGCTCTAACAGCTTATATATATATATATATATATATATATATATATATATATATATATGTTCTGATGCTCAACATGTGCTATTCGTTACTCTGAATTGGAGGGAAGCCAGTGGGCGCAGTAACAAATTGGTTAGCATGCTAGCACGCGGTCCTAACTTTGAATAGCTGCCAACAGATATGCTTATGCTGAGTTCTAGCGCGCTGTAAGGCGTGAAACGGTTAATGGTGTGGCTGCCATTGAAACAGAAGTACAATGCTGCTTTTTAAAAAAAAAAAAATCTCTTGCTACTTTATTCTCTGGTGCAAAAGGGTCCTCCGGGTTATTGGCGGGCAATATGTTCCACACCAGCTAACGCTAACGGCGTCCACCGCGGCGCCGCCCGAGCAGCGATTTATTTGACGTGATGGCAAAAAAGAAACGCAGCAGTATGAAGCGTGGCTCTTATTGGAAAAATGCCGGGCGGACCGACACACCGCAAGCTCATTTTTACAATCTCACTGCTGGCTGGCAGCTCCGTACAAACTGTGAAGAAAATAAATGGAGGCCATAAATCCAATGAGAAATGTCTGTTCGCAACTAAATAGCGAGTGTAACCCCGAGGAATGATGTTGTTGAGATGGGGGTAAAAAAAAAAAAAAAAAAAAAGAATGTCGGCTAATACTCTGTAAACCTCGCTAGCCCGCTTGACCATGTTATGTGGATCCAATTTCCGATCTGATTCATTCGTCTCCATTTCAACTTCACTCCAATCAATTTTTTATTCATATTTGCCAGGCTCATTGACAACACTATTTTCTATATGTATGTATGTATGTATGTCAAATTCATAAGACATTTTATTTTCATTTTAAAAGGACCTGTGAGCCCCGACGCTAGTAGGCTAATTCAAGTCCAGATGCTATTTGGCTATTTAGCTTGGTTAGCATCTTTGTCTCTGAGACATCTAGCATCAAGTGCGCCCTTAAAAAAATTCCATGCTAGCATGCTAGTTAGTAGCATCGATAGTGACACCAAACAGAGGAGAGCAACAAGGGAACAGCTAGCGCCCACTCAGGTGTGTGTGTGTGTGTGTCTTGAAAGTGTGCCTACTTGTGAAAGTCACAGCGGATGCTGGAATCAGCAGAATGCAAATGTGAGGTTTGTACTCGCGTGTTGCGTCAGCACAAGCCTAACCCGCCATTGTTTATGTATGTGTGTTGCGAGTGTGTGAAATAAACGAAAGCCGGCGACATTCTATACACGCACCGGTGTGTGTGTGTGTGTGAACAGAACACTTTTGTCATTAATCGTTTTATTAGAGCCATAGCTTGTCTGAAAACGGAAGAGAAAGTCACTTTGCGACTCGGGATGTGTCTTGTTTACGGCGCTGGGGCGGCAGTCTCGACTATCATTTCTGGGTTTGTTTAGTTTTTGAGAAAGGAAGACTCCTTTGGATCTTCAAGGCTGTCAAATACAAAGGTGGCTAGCTACGCCGGTAAAAGGCTTCCTTTTTTTTCTGGCGCTCGAGCAGCAGTGTCAACTATCATTTTTTTTTATTTTGACAGAGGATGATGGTTTTGGATTTGGATTGGTTGTCAAACGCAAGGAGAATAGAAAGGTTTTCTGTTGCTGGCTTTCTGTTTGTTTCCTTCTCGGGCCCAATCAAGTAACTTGTCGGTTTTAAAGACTCTCAACCACTTGGGCTGCGGCCTCAATCATCTTTCCTTGCTAGCTTCCGTTTTTTTGGACAGATGAAGACTCCTTTTGATTTTGAAGGCTGTCAGCCGGGGGGGATAGCGAAGTCATTTAGTTTTTTGTCCGATTATGGTAAGAGGAAGAACGCTTTTCGTTTTAAAGGTTGCCAAATGCACAGGTTCTACGGGAGGTGCTTTCTTATAAGTCTCAACTATCCGTCCTGGCTTTTGTTTAATTTTTGAGAGCGGAAGAATCCTTTGGATCTTGAAGGCTAGCAACCATGGGAGGACTGAGCGACTTTCTTTTCGGCGCTCGGGGCAGCAGTCGCTAGTATCCGTTTGTGGGTCTGTTTGTTATCGTATTGGCGCTCTCGCTGGGTGTTTACCTCAGTGTCATGCATGCTAATATGCTAATATTAGACGTTAGCCACCGTATTGTTTGGCGTGTGGGTCTATTTGTGTGTGTGTGTGTGTGAGTGACTCACATGCTGGCAACTAAAGTGCGACAAGAGGAAGCTCACTCGCACTCCTGCTGTGCCAGGTCTCACACACACTCACACACACACAGAGCGTTAGCAGTAAAGACCTAGCATGCTCGCGGACGCCGCTTGATTGACGCTTGACAGGAAGTTGAATTTCAAAGCTTTCAAATGTCACCACGCTGACCTGGTGGCATTTGTCGGTAAGCGCTCGGAGGCTTCTCGCCCACTTGTCATCCTCCTTCCTCTGTGTTGTTGTTGTTGTTGTTGTTTTTGGGGCACCCCACGCCCACCGCCCACCACATCCGCTGCCCAAGCCGACACCCCCCCCCCCCCCCTGCCAGGGCTTTGGCTGATGGCGCTGGGTTAGCGTGCCAACACGCTTGGCCGGCGACCATTTTGTGGAGATGGGAAAGACGCGGGGAGGTGGCTTGGAAGAAGAACAACAGCGACAACAAAAATTTTTTTCATTGTAGGGGGTTGGGGGCTCGGGGCGGTTGATAATGTTGGTATGAAAACATTTTTGTTTGCCAGTCAAACTACCGCTTAGTAGTAGTTTTACAAATGGAATCAACAAATGAAAGAACTGTATATTTCCATCCAAAACAAAAACAATCCTATTGCAATTTGGTTGACAAATTTTGGTTTTGGGACCAGGGGGGAAAAATAATAAAAACGGAACAAAACCACGATACTGCTCACATACTGGAAAAAGGCTGAAACAGCTCACATTGAAATAATATCGATACATTTTTCTGTCTAGTCAAGCCATTAAAAAATACAAAACTTACCGTAATCTTTTTTTTTTTTTAATTAAGAGAAAATGCTGAAAAATTAGGGAGAAAAAAAAAACAATCGACCAAAAACGGAAACAAAAAGCCGCATCATTCTCGCCTGTATTCCGGATTCACCAGAACAATTTACAGCCCGGTTTGGCTGTCATAAATCGGGAAGTGGCCGATGAGACCTTTCGTATGAATCCGGGCGACATAACACAACGAGCGACGTAGCGGCCACTTCATTAGGCGCGGCATCGAATGCCCTTACGGGGACGCGCTCGCACCGCCGCGGCCGTTTCTAATCTTAGCACGTGTTGCTAATGACAGCCAACAATGCGCATTTGTCACCGTCGCATTGATCGCGCATAAATTAGCCGTGGTGGAATGTCAGGTCCAAATAGATGAGCGTGGAGTCACGAAATCGCGTTCCGGCCCGTCTTAAAAATTTCCGCAGCCTCGTCAACTTGTTAGCTGTCAATGCCGACTTCCTCCGGCGTTTTCAGAATCTTCCGCAAAGTTATTTTATATCCGAGCCCGTTTGGTCGCTCAGCTACATCAAAGACCAATTTGTGTCTTGGCCAAACCGAAACCTGTGTCGAAGCTTCGGTTAGCGCGACGGGTGTGTTTTGTTCAAGTCATTGTCCAACGTGGCGCAGTTGTTTTTCTGAACGCAGTTAACAATTTTAAGTCGTTGGTTAGCTTAGAAATATGCGTTGGTACTTGACAAAGCTAGCCGTTTGCGATTTCGTTCACTTCATGGACAATTCAGGCTCCTTGATGAACATCATCCATCGTGGAATTATTCAGGAACTCTTACAACAACGATTGAGTCAAAACTTGTGAGTGATCCAACTTTTGGGGTGATTGATTGAACGCAAGAAGGTGGGTCCAAATGAATAACTCACAAAACCAAAATTTTTTTGGTACAAAAGAAACGTTTTTTCCGTTGTTGTTTTTGTACAAAACATTTGAGGCGTTGAGAACGCGAATTGGCTAATTTTTAAGTTTGATCCGAGAAAACGCATCTTTCAGATCATGATTGATAGAAATAAAGGTTTAGTTCCATTTTTGACATATAGGGGGCAGTCTGCTATTGCATTTTTTTTTTTCATTTTTAAATTGCTTGGGCGAAAGTGAATTTTACGTTTGATTTGCCGTGAAATCTGAACAGCTAAAACAGATGTTTGGACTTGGACCACGATTACGCTCAACGTTTACAGCCGTTTTGCGGCAGTCGTAAAATTGTTAATTAGTCCGCTGGCAGTGGGCATTGAAAGTTGCTGTAACTTCAAATCCTATAATGGACAAAAAATAAATTGTGAACCCAAAGTGAAAGTTAACACAAAGATTTACATACCATACATGCCCCCCCCCTTCCCCCCCCCCCCTCAACATTGATAATGAGTCTTCCAGCAACCTCACGTAGTTTTCGTGGCCTTTAATTTCCTGAACCACGCCCCCGAGCGTTCTTCCCCATGAGATTTGCAGGAGTCACGACACGACGCAGAACGTCGCCGAGGCTGCAAGAAATCCAACTTCCGCTCGGCCGCTAGCCGCTCCGCTTGGCGCTTAAACGTGACGAGCGATGCTGAGTCACGGCCCTAGACGAACCGCATCTGGAGCCGGGCCAAAGCGCCACGATGACCAGAGCGTGAGCGAGATGCTTCTCAAATGTGCTAAGCACTCACAGCTCTTCCCTCAAGTGTCTGTTACTCCCTGAGAGGTGCGAAAAAAACCCCAAAATGGTGACAGGGAGACGACGTAACGAGAGGAAATGGAACTGTAAAAGTGTAAAGGAAGCAAAATGGCAGTCGCGGACATCTGTCAAAGCCACGTGACTTTTATGGACGTTGACGAAAATGTTTTTGTGGTGCTTTGTTCTCTCGTTGACAAACTACGGAAAGGAAAGGATAAAAACCTGATAACCAGGAAGAGATAGTGGACTCACGGAAGAACCGCAGATTCACATGAGTCACTTTGAGCAGGTGAGATGACTGTAGTTAGTGGACTCCGATGAATTTGGTTCGCTGACTCGGTGGACCCACCAAAAACACAGAAGACTCAGATGATTGCATTGATTTCAAAGACTCGATGGAGCGGCGCTAGTTAAAGTGCTTGACGGGCTCAGAGTCGGCACTGTCCCCAGAATAACCGCGGACTCCTGTGAATTTGGTTCATTGACTCAGTGGACCCACCAAAAACACCGAAGACTCAGATGATTACATTGATTTCAAAGACTCGATGTCGCGGCTCTCGTGACGTGGCTTGACGGGCTCAGAGTCAGCACTGTCCCCAGAATAACCGTGGACTCCGCTGAATTTGGTTCATTGACTCAGTGGACCCACCAAAAACACCGAAGACTCAGATGATTGCATTGATTTCAAAGACTCGATGTAGCGGCGCGAGTTAAAACGCTCGACGGGCTCAGAGTCAGCACCGTCCCCAGAATAACCGTGTTCTCTGATGAATTTGGTTCATTGACTCAGTGGACCCACCAAAAACACCGAAGACTCAGATGATTGCATTGATTTCAAAGACTCGATGTAGTGGCGCTAGTTAAAGCGCTCAACGGGCTCCGAGTCGGCACCGTCCCCAGAATAACCGCGGACGCCGATGAATTTGGTTCACTGACTCAGTGGACCCACCAAAAACACCGTAGACTCAGATGATTGCATTGATTTCAAAGACTCGATGTCGCGGCTCTCGTGACGTCGCTTGCCAGACTCCGAGTCAGCGCACTGCCCAGACTAACGTGTGTTGGATTACTGACTCAGTCATGGGACTCGCAAAAAATCGTTTTTCACCGACCCTCACTGAAATTAAGGGAATCGGCGACCATAACAGTCCTGGCCGATTGATCGGTGCACCCCTGATTTTATGTCCCGAAGGATGCGAAGTTGAGCCGACTTTATCGCACAAAACTACATAACGGCCTCGATTCCTTTCTCTCGGACTGACTATTTTGCCGGCCAAGTTGGATCCGGTGGTTCCCCCCCCCAACCCCCCATGAGGGAGCAGCAGTCGGTGGCAAAACAAAAACACAACCGTTTGCATATTGAAACAACAATGAGGGCCGATTATCTGGCGGCGGCATGCGGCGAAGCTGTCATCTCAGGTGAACGCCTTTGACAAAAGTGCAAGAGAAAAGCGCTTAATTGGACCGAAAGGGATTTGAATGGTCGCACTTAGGCAGCCCGAGCGCACAACAAACGGCGCTTGACTCGCGTTTACCTCTCGTTTGTTCGCTTGCTCAAGTGACAATCAACCGCTGTTGTTTTGGTTAAACCTTCGAGACAGTTTTGTAACTTGGACTGGGATGTGGAAATTCCCCAAAAAAACCCACAAAAACCCCTTTGGGTGCACTTACACTGTGACTGTGTGAACATGAAAAATCTTTCGGGGGAATTTTATGCCCGTGTTTTGTAAACATCAAAGAAAACTTGAAAAAAAACAACAAAACAAGAACACAAGTGAGTCTAAACTGAAACTAAACTACACTCCCACCCCCCCACCTCTATTCCATCCCATAATATCCATCTCCCGCCCGGTGATGGATGTCGGCCTCCAGCTGACTGCCGAGCGCGACGCTGGATCAAAACATCATTTTGTTCATTTGTTTTGGCCCCCCCATCTAAACGGCTTCTTTGCCCATCCGTCATTTGTTTGCTTTTTAAAAAAAAAGAAATATTGCTTTTCGTTCCCATCATGCACCTGTCGGCTGCTTTTTTTTTTTCTAGTGTTTTTTTTTTTTTTTGCACAGGGCTAACAAATAACTTGTAGGTGGCGGCGTTATAATGGTTTCAGGAGTGTCACTTTCAAAACAGTCGTGCAGCAGCACATGTAGACAGCCAGTAGAACTAACACTCACATGCATATATTCTTTATCCTCTGGGGAAAAACAAACACTATTACTGCAAATTAGTGACAGAAGTTTAGAACTACTCTTTGTCTACTTGTTACATTGTCCAAAATAGTTTTCATTTAAATGTCATGAGTAGTTGTTTTTAGAAATTACGATATCACTATTAAACCCCCCCCCCCCCCAAAAAAAATCACCCTTTTTTCTTTCTTTTTTTTTTTTTTCGTTGGCATGTTGAAACCGATTAATGGCATTCGCATTCATTTCAGTGGGGGAAGATGATTTGAGATATGATTGCTCTGAAATATGAAGTGAGAGAACTCCCGACGATAGTTTTGGTGATATTATTTCTACTATGCGTGATGGGTGTTATGATGAATAATTTGCCCGAGAAGCGCTCACATCACTACCATGCACACTTATTTAGTTCTTTTGACTGTGTGGTTTATTTTAACCCTCGTAGTGCACCGCTTGCGATAAATGTAAAAATGATGTCTTTGAATCAAAGGCAAAGGCCTTCAGAAAAACACAAGAGAGCTGAAACTTATGGAGGGGTTGTAAAATGGCCTAAATTTCATGACGTCACCGGCTGATAATTCTCAGTCATTGCAGCAATAATAAAAAAGGTTTTGATTCCGTAATCTTCACAATTTACATATTTTGCACCATAGAGACCCATTATAATTCATATTTTTGAATGCATCGTAAACCGAATGTGTAAACATGCATTTCACGCGATTTTTTGCGTCAATCGCTTTGTTTTCGGTCGGGATTGTTAGTAGGGCTTGGTTGGGACCTCCAGACCCAATTTTTTTTTTTTCCTTTTGCAAAAAATAAAGAATAAAAAAATCCCAAAGTAAAACTAATAAATAATAAATAAAGTAAACTAATAAAAACTATAAAAAAATATAATAAAAACTATATATGTATGGATAGCACAGATGCCTCTGAACATTTTGAGTGTTTGAAAAAAAAATGTTTTTATAACACAAAATACATCATTACAAAAATTGTAAAATGCGTAACTTAAGGCCTTTTTAATTTGGAGCACACAAGGGTTAAATAGTCATTGTGTTTATTGTGACCGTGCGGGGTGGAGATATTTCCTTTCCTTGATAAGATAAGATAAGATAAGATATCCTTTATTCGTCCCACACTGGGGAAATTTACAATGAGCGCCTTCGGGTGCTTTTGGCTGGCTGCGTGCTCCCGCCCGCCGCCCCGAAGTGTTTTTGTGGTCAGTAAGCTGACATTTATTCACAATTGTGCTCCTGCCGCCCTTTATCTCCCCCCGCCCGCTCTTTGTCACGCTAACGCTCCCGGCCACCCTAACCTTTACGTTAAGGATCTAAATGCAGATGGTGTAAGAGGGGGGGGGGGGGGGGGGAAGAGGCAGAAAGAAGAAGAAAAGAGCAGCTAACACACGGGGGCCGCCCGTGTCGCCGTTGACCTTCGTACGTGCCGCCGCTGACATTCTCCCAAGCGGGATGGAAACTATTTCCGGATTTTTTTTTTTTTTATCCCGCCGGTGGGAAAATGTTTGCACGGATCAGCTGCCGTCGCGAGGTTAGCGTGAGATGACAGACGGGATGACAGGAAGGAGCGGAAAGGTTGTCAAAAATCTCGATGAGAGGCTTTCTTTTTTTTTTTTTTTTTTTTGGCACTATGTATATTATTTCTCGCCATTGTATTTATTTCTCTTGCGCCAGGCGCCGTTTCTCATGAATTAGGAAATAGCGATTACTTTTGGGGGAATGACGAAATGAATCTGGATGAGAGCCATTGAAGTGTACCCGTCATGACAAATCAGAGATTTGCTTCAAAATGTATTTCAAACGCTCCATCTTTGAAGACGATTGCGAACGACGTCACACTCGGACACTTGCCCACCTAAGCCCCCCCCCCCCCCCGAGAGTTTCTTTTCGCAGTCATCAAATGTAACAGGTTACGTGAGTACACAAAAGTAATGGAAACAGTCAAACTGTTTACATTTTCAATATATAATAATCCAAATGCCATTAGTTATTTTTGTCTGTAAATATAAACCAGGCTTGTCCAAAGTCCGGCCCGCGGGCCAAATCCGGCCCGCGGTCGAATTTCATCCGGCTCTCGGCCCCTGTCATAAAATCAGTGCCGTCTGGCCCGCAGGTTGGGCGCAATGGAACACGTGTTGCATTGACTGAGGTCTCGTAGACTGGTGAGTGATGTTTCATAGAGTACTGCTTCCCTCTAGTGGTTAAATGAGTAATAGCATTCACTAAATGAGTAATAGCATTTAGACACTAGAGGGCATCACTCACGAGTTAACAAGACATCACTCCGTGTTTATATTGACTGATATGTCATATTTCAAATTCCTGTTTCAAATGAACCAAAAGAAATTCTTAAGATTGTTGAAATTAAAATAAAAATGGAAATGTGAAACAGACTGGCTTACTAAAATTTGTTCAACAATATTGTTGTTCAATGTAAAGAATGTCAGCCAAGGTCGGCCCCCCGACATTTTACCACATAAAATCTGGCCCCCTTGGCAAAAAGTTTGGACACCCCTGATATAAACAGAACTAGCTAGTACGTTTACATGGTGACCTGGTGTTTTGAAACACTTCTGACACTCAATCGGTGTGAGTGTCAATTTTAATAGGATCGTTGGAGATAGGCACTCAGAAATAACGACAAGACACTTCTGGCTACCAACAAGAGGCACTTTATTGGTCCCACACAGAAATGATAACACAGTTCAAACAAGTTTTATGAAGCTAAAGATGATATACTCTTACCGTATGCCAGTAGGGTGGAGAGCCAACACCCTCAGCAGAGTGAGCTTCAATACGAGCTGGGCGTTCGTACGGTAACCCACAGCGGACTCTGCTGAAGTAGCATCGCTCCCCTCCTTTTATCCTCTAAAGTGTGTGCATCGGGAGGGGTGAGTGGCCATTCTCATCCCTCCCTACGCCACACTGTTTGTTGTGTAACCAAGTGGCATTGATCACAATCAAGTTTCGAGTGATTGAGTGATTGAGTCACTTCTGGAATTTGCACCACAATCTCGTATTCGCATCTGCTCCGTCAAACGACGTTCATGTCTTTTTACGCGGGTAGACCGGATTTTTCTCTCTCCCCCCTCCTCAGCGAGGCGGAAGCACGGCCTCCTCCATCGACGAGCCCGCTAATTTGCCGCGGCTAATCTGCTTTTTGGAGTTTCCTGGATAAATATTAGGACCTATTTGACCAGCGGCCTCTTTTCAATTAGGCGCGGGGGGCGCTCCCCGCGTACCCGCTGCTTAATTTCACTCCGCCATTGATTTGATTTTTATCTTCAGCTGCCAATCTCCTGCCTGCGCCGGCTCGGCTGTCCTCAGACTTTTATTAATAACGACTCCTGTGTCTCGCTTTCTCCCATCAGGCTCCCGAGACTTCCTGCTCTCGTTCCGGCTTTCGTTCGGAGAAGCCGAAAAGGGAAAAGTTTGCCTGAAGAGGTAGAAAGGTGACATTTCAACTCATGTATTTTTTGGGGGGGAAGATAATCCACATTTTTTTTGTTTCTCAAATTCAAACGGTCTTTTTTGAAAGATCATGCCAGTCCGTGACTGCTCTCAAGGAACATGTGGCGATTATGCTAACTGCGTTAGCTTAATTGCTATCAAATGGGATCTTCATGTTCGAACTAATAATTGCCTCGCAAGTTCGGAAGATGCTTTGCCTAATGGAACCGGCGGAGTGAAGTAAAGGAAGGCGCGCCGCTCCGGGTTTTGATCTCGGCTAGCGCAGGTTAGCGATTGCTGCTATTCACGAGCGTTTCTGCAATGGCGTCATCCAAACAAGCCTCGAATTCAAAATCGTCCTTTCACTCTCCAAATCGCAACCATCCCCCCCCGCCCCCCCACACCTATTGTCACCGTTGGCGCTCTCAGACAGCTTATCAGTGACAAACTTTTGTCAGCCGCGACTTTGCTCTTTCACTGTCGCTAATGAAAGCGAAGCTAATTTGAGAGTTGAAAAACTCATTAAGATCAAACCAGCCACCATAGAGAGGCAAATACTGTCTTATTAGACGGACGGCAGTGGCTGCTTTGTATTTGATTTTTTTTTTTGTTGAAGTTTTCCTCCCGTCGCTCGGCGCCACCTGTCAGATAAAACGCGTTTGGGATTATTTGCGTCAACTTCAGCTCACGCGGAAACTGTCTCGGGATAATGGAGACTGAAATCAAAGTCTTGTCTTGAGGCACTGGCGGAACGGTGGGCTTGACTCTTTCGGTTCATTCACACTCTTTCCCCTGACTCGACGGGCTGCTGTTGACATCGGAACCGGAAATGAACGGCTGGTAATTCTAAATGATAAAGAGCTGAGTGTTGAAATCCAACTCATATGAATTGGAAGGCCTGCTTTGTCGGCTAGATGGGGCGCCGTACGCATGAGACGGGAAGTAAATACGATCGTTGTGCATTCTAGAGGCTGATTGATTGAGACATCGTCACGTGCAACTGGTAGAAGAGCAAATTCAGGCCCGACTAGTTTGCTATCTCGGCGGTCTATCTCCAAACAGGAAGCAGATGGGAAACAAATAAAGGTTGACTTTGAGCCATTCTACTCGACGAGTTTGCTACCTCGACAGGCTGCGGTTAACCATTGAAACAGGGAGTAAACGGGAAAAGTTTTTTTGAGGGCCTTCCCAACTACCTACCCTCAAAAATGAAAATTACTCTGAAGCCACAAGTAGAGCAGAGCAGTAATTCAGACCCAATTAGTTTTATGCCTAGATGGGCTGCAGTAAAGGTTGACGCGGGAAAGTAAACAGGTTTGGGTCGGATATTAAAGTTATCATTGAACACCCCCTCCGATGCGAGCGGCGCACGCGTGCAAACAGGCCCGTCTAGTTTGCTGCAAAGATGGGGTGCTCTTCCCCCTGAGGAGGATGAAGAAAATGCAGCAGACATGCTGGCGTGACCCGGGTCACTAATAAAGAGACGCAAAGGTCAGTTCACCTTGGACGCCACACCCACACGCACCGCCACCCGTCTAAGCCCTTTTTATATGGACTGCTTTTCATAATTTTCTTGAATTAGTGTTTCTGATGATCTGATGATTGTAATAATATTTCTATTTGCGTTTTAATCGTTTTCTATTCATTTACACCCTTCCCCGAGTAAACCTTTTATCTGAGCGCCATCATCCGATTTTTGTATTTAGTTGGGACGACTTATGCTCATATTATGCAAAACGGGATGATGAATATTCAGTGACTGCGCTATTTGCATACCCCCCCCCCCGCCCCGGGCCCCCCCACCCCGCATGGTTACAGTAAATGATCGTTGCCGTAATGCGATTCAACAACTGGAAATATCTGTTATCCTAATGTTTATGCTGATTACGTGTTTAACTTGCGGTAATATATTCCAAGGAATCGCGCGCGGGCTTGCTTCATCAAGGCCGAGCTACTTTGCCGCCGTCGAAAAAAAAAAGGAGGTAAACAGGAAGTCCATATGAAGATTGTTTTTCGGACCGTTTCCAACTAACTCAAGCAGCAGAGGGCACACTCAACAGGCTGTTGTAAAGGGGGCAGGGGGGTGGCCATTTTGTCACTTTCTGTTCACATTCCAGTTGCTCAGGTAATGACCAATCATGATTGGTCGCTACCTGAGCCCGTGAGCAACCGCAACGTAGATGATGGGGAAAAAAAAACAAACCCGGGTGGATTTGACTGCTTAACTCATATTCCACATACGCAATATTAATCTGAATGCCGTTTTTAGACTAGTGGGGTTCCATAGAACATGTTCATTTGGGGGTTGACTCCTCCATTAAATCGAAATAAATAAATACAAAATAAATCACGAGAATGTTAATGTCGATATCTCCCGAGGCCATCTCGCATTGGACTAACTAGCATGAAATGCTAGCATGAGCCTTCTCGAGAAGCTAGCTTTGATTGCTCCCCGGCGTAGCTCTTTTTCGTACGCCGAATCATTTTTCGCCATCGTTTGTCGATTCGCAGCAAACCATAACTGAGCACGTTAGCGTTTGAACTCATAAAGGTCTTTTTTTTTTTCTGAAGCCAAGAGATTTCTTCATAAATAACTATGGAGGACTTGAGCTGATATGTACGTTAGCACTCGTTAGCTTCTTCGCTTCTCTGATAAATCAACAAATGGTCCCGAGTTACCGAGCGTTAGTTAGCCGCGCTAATGCTCACAACGAGGGGACGGGAACGAACAGGGGGGCGGGGGGGGGGGGGGGGGGGTACTCCTCCCATCCCGCGGCGAGAGAGCGAGCTAGCGAGCAAAGGCATTAGCCGCGCTAATCTCATTAAAGCGCACCCGTGAGTGAATCCCGCGGGAGTGTGCCAGAGACGGATGAGCCGCTTTATTATTAAAAAGGTTCGGGGGATGCGGCGGTCGGAATTGGAGAGCGGGAGAAGAGGGCGTAGACGGATTTGACGGCGGAAATGTGATGGACGGACAGGCGGGCGAGATGGGCCCAGAGGATTTGAGTGACGTGGTCACTCAGGCTTTCTGGAAAAAACAACTGAAAACTCACTGGATTGGAGAATCAAAAATCCAAACGCTAGCTGGCTAGCTAGCGTCTGGCTTCTCATCTTTTCAGTCGATCCTTTCGTTCCCATTCCTCATGTCCATTAACGTCCCGTTTTTTTTTTTTCTTTCCGGTTATCCTCCAGAAATCTCTTGGGCGGTTGACACTTCCTGTCTGCTTCTCCCTTTTGTCTGCTTTGTCTTTTTCACACCGTCTGTCTGTGCCGTGTCCCGAGGGCGTTTCCTTATCTTCGCGACCTCCTCAAGCGACACCTTCAAAGACAAGAACCCCCCCCCGCCCCCACCACTCCTCACTCACCTCCGTTGTCGACTTTTTCCCCGATGTCTGATGGCATTTCGCAGGCTCACATGGAGACATTCCGTTATTTTTAAGGAGCACTGACTTGAACGGCTACTGCTGCGTTAGCCTGTTCGCTAATGCGTCGAATGCTAATACAGCCCACGGCGCCGAACATACCACCTCGGATTACATGAAAAAAAAAAAAAATTGCCCCGATACTGTAGTGCGCTTTATAGTTTAGAACAGGGGTGGGCAACCCGCGGCTCTTTGGCTGTTTCAATGTGGCTCCTAGCGTCGAAAAGGCGTCGGCAGTGGCGCTGCCATTCAAACTCGGGCGCGAAAAACACAGACATACTTCGTCAGCCTATCATCAATCCCGTTACTTGATTGACATAGAGGGCGACCAATCAGATCGTGGGAAGTTGGTCGCTCCGAAAGTCGATCTATGGGCGAACGCTAGTTTGACATGAGAACTCCTTTCTGCTAGCGCTATCTGAGATAGCGCTGCTGAAAATGCGCGGACGCCCGTCCATATTTCAATGAATCACTCGCCTCCAAATGTCAGCCTCGAAAAAAGGGATTGACATTTGTCCGATCCGGTAAGACTCGAGGCCAGATCAAGTGCTTGGATTGATGCTTTCATCTGTTTGGGATGCAAAAGAGCTAGTTTGCTAAGCTGCAAGAGGCACGACCATCATCATCATCATCATCATCCATTTGTAATGCGCGGTCCTTTTTTTTTGTTCTCCAAAATGTGTTCCAGTGATATTTAATCCAATCCAAATATTTTTCCAATAGCCTAAACAATATTACCACAGTGACTGTATGAATATATATATAATATAAGATAAGATAAGATAAGATATCCTTTATTTGTCCCACGCTGTAAATTTCCCCAGTGTGGGACAAATAAAGGATATCTTATCTTATCTTATCTTATTTCGCTGTATTGTCATCGCAACACTTTTAGAATGATGGTATGACGTGACAATATGACAAAAATAAGAATCCCTATGGTATGAAATGGTGATCGCGACTACGTCGACGACCAACTCGTTCAACAGGTCATCTGACGTCATCGGTATCGTTCTTGCAGTTTTGCTTTTCGAAACCGCCTCATCTCCCGCCGTCCCTGCAGGCCGCCTGCGTGTGCTAATCGAGGTCGTCCGTGACGTCAGAAGCACCGTGGCGGCGTCCCGGTGAACCGGCGAGGCTGGAAATAAGCGCTTTCGACTCAAAATATTAGCATTTCGCATCTCATCAAAACTCGTTGAATAGCAAAATACATTGAATAAAAATACAAGACATTGACTAATGGCGACTGCTTCTGGTGACTAGTCGACTAGCAAACGTTGACGGCAGCCTCCGAGTTGCTGTACCTGACTGCTGAACCAAATCCACAGTCAGTTGCAGTTTCTCAAGGGGCCGCACAGACTGTGAGTTTGGTGTAGCGGCAAGAGATAACGACACACACACACACACACACACACACACACACACATGCTGTGTGTGTTACGTGGCAGCTGATAGGGAAAAGCTTACCCAGCCTGGCAGTCCACACGAGATCAGGATGGATGATACTCTGCCGTCCACTCGGGTAAACATTTGTCAGAACTTTTCAGAGCCGGCACACTGTGATTATAGGCAGCAAATCTTCAACTCGTTTTAAACTCTAATCTAAAGTCGATTGAGTGGTTGAATGAAAATGTTGACCCCAAGTTTCCATCTTAATAATAAAGATTGTTTTTTTAGTCGGACGTTAGCTTTCAATGGGGGCCTAATTATCGGCGCAATTTTGCGGTATCAGACCAATCAAAGTGACGTTGTTGCCCCCCCCCCCCCCCACACACACACACACACCCACGCCGTGAGCCCGAGGACACATGATGAAGCTCAGACGGAACGAAGCTGGTAAAAACGACAAAGGGATCATGAAGATTCCCATATAGCGCGATATAGTTCAAACGGGGGCAACAATGATATCATGATACCGTACGATATCGGGCGATATTTTTCCAATGGACTAAAAATCACGGTCGTGTGGTGATAATTTTTCCAACTCTAAAAATCGCGATATTACAATACAATACGAACAAGAGATGTTGATTTCACTACAATCGGTTGCGATAGATCGCTCCGCAGTGTAATCCGTTTCCAGTCGTATCATGATACAACGTTAAAGGGCAAAAACGCTTTTCCGAGGATTTTTGAACGTTTTTGCACTCCGGAAAATCTGGACCGCCATTTGTGTGTCCCCTCGGCAGTGGTGCTTTGGTTGAACGTGCATCATGATCATTTGGGGGACAAAGCACTTATTATTTCCGTTAGGAAGAGCAAAAGAATACCAGCCGCCATTTTTTTTTTCTAACCAGCCATCTTAATGCTCTTCTTTTTTTCCTCTCTTCTCTCTGCCTCATCTCCTTCTGTGACCCCCCAAATCAATCCCCCTCGTATTGCCATCTCTTATTGCCCCGGCCCAACCCCGCCACCCCCCTCCATAGACCAGGAACGTCTTTCATATCGGTGCTAGCAAACGGCTTGGACGGCTAACATGCTAACTGCTAACGTCACTTGAATCCATTTGGGTTTTGGTGTATTTTTCCGAATGATTGGATTCCTACACGAATGTCACAATGCGGGAACGATGCTAAAAACTCAACCGCGGTCTCGGTTGGGTAACAACGAACTTTTCGAGCCGTAAAATCCGACATCATGAGCAGTGAAGCCACGATTTGCTCTGCCATGCTGTGTTCCACTTCAGTGTTATGCTCATTGAGGCTTGCTTGCGTCTATCTGCGGGTGTGAAGCAGAACTCGGGATTGTTGTTTTTGTGTGAGCTGGATTTTAGTATCGGGTCCGGTACCTCTTGAAGAGTCCAATGTGAGCACCCATATAGCGCGTTTGCTTGGCTTCTGAGCAGCTTGGGGCTGCGTACGCTTTTAAAAAGAGTGCGCTCACAAAGCAAGTACAATTAAACCCAGACGGGCGCATATGTTTTCTCCATTAAAGTGTGCGTGTGCCTGTGTGTGTGTGTGTGTGTGGGTGGACTGCAGATAGGGAACTTCATTAATACTAGTCGTTAATAAGCCTCGAGGACGAACACACACACACACACACATGCTCATGCGCGCGCAGGCACAGCGAAATGAGACAGCGAATGGCTGCAATGTCTCCTCTCTGCCCCGTTCGGGTGCGTTCATCCACGCGCTTTGCATCGGCGTGCTTTTGTTGCATTTAAGCTACCGCAATGGAAAGAGGAGATTTGGACGGACAAGGACAAGTGGAAAAAAAATAAATAAATTAAAAAAAAATTAAAAATTGGTCACTTTTTAAAAATTGTTAATTTAGCAGTAACGCAGCCAAATTATGATGAGGTCGAGATTTTTTCTCCTAATAAAATATTTTAAAAAAATCTTTACATTGTATTTTCAAAATGGGAAGAAAACAATATCTTTTTTTCCCCCCCTTTTAATTTTTTGCATTTTTTTTGTATTTAAGTATTTGTCTTTTCAACATGCAACAGGTATGCACCACAAAGTAAGTTTTTACATTTTCAAAATGGAAAAAAAAACATTTAATGCTCTCTCTCTCTCTCTCTAAAAAAAAATTGTATATATATATATTCATTCATTCATTCATTCATCTTCGGAGCCGCTTGATCCTCACTAGGGTCGCGGGGGGTGCTGGAGCCTATCCCAGCCGTCTCCGGGCAGTAGGCGGGGGACACCCTGAACCGGTTGCTAGCCAATCGCAGGGCACACAGAGACGAACAACCATTCGCACTCACACTCACACCTAGGGACAATTTAGAGTGTTCAATCAGCCTGCCACGCATGTTTTTTGGAATGTGGGAGGAAACCGGAGCACCCGGAGAAAAGCCACGCAAGCCCGGGGAGAACATGCAAACTCCACACAGGGAGGCCAGAGCTGGAATCGAACCTGGTACCTCTGCACTGTGAAGCCCACGTGCTAACCACTGGACTACCGGGCCGCGTATATATATATATATATATATATATATATATACATACAATTTTTATTGTTATATAATTGTATATAATATATAAACAATAACAATTGTTATTAATATATACACACACACACATTCAAAAAACAAGATATCTTTTAAGATATTTTCTTGTTGTCTTTTTTCCCTTTTTTTAAAACGACTGCTCACTTTGTCATGACAAAAACACGGAGCAACGTCATCGCCATGTCGATGATGTTCCAAGTGAACCATTTCTAAATTTGAAAAATGCGAGAAAAGAGTAAAATAATGAATTTCATATCGGTATTGATAAAGCTCATTTCCAAAATGTCATTTTCATCCACGTGCGCAAACGACGTGACCGACTGGACATTTGCCAATAACTTGGGTGTTGAAAATGCCATTTTGCTACCCAGTCGGGAGAAAGACAAAATGGTCGCGTCTTTGTCTTTGTGTGTCATTTTCGTCACACGCATGCCCACGCGCAGCACACACACACACACACACTCTGCTCTTGATTTAAACGGCCATCCGAGGGGGTCACGCCGGGTTTTTCGTGTTGTCATGGCGACAGATGCTACGCAAGATGCCGGTTTCCATGACGCCCAGCGACGGCCTGCTTTCCTTCGAGTGTGCTTTGACGCCGGCGGTCCAATTGTCCAAACGCGTGTCCGCCGAGAGTGTGAAAAACAACGTGACGCATTTGGGCCTAAAGTAGCGTGAAAACACGCCGGCGTTTCTGGACGGTATTTCAAATTCGGGTTTCGAGACATGATTAGGGTTTCAATTTGGGGGTTTCGAAGGACATTGTCGAGAAGGGGTTAGGGGTTCGCGACACAGTTTTAATTGTTTCATAATTGAAACTTGGGTTTCAATTCAGGATTTCCATTTTGGTTTTCAAGACAAGAGTGCGGGTGTGAAGTTGGGGTTTCAAGATAGAGTTACGGTTTCAAGTTTGGGTGTCAAATTAGGATTAGGAAGTTTGAGATTCCATTTCGGGGGTTTCGAAGGACATTGTCGAGAACGTTTTAGGGGTTCGCGACACAGTTTTAATTGTTTCATAATTGAAACTTGGGTTTCAATTCAGGATTTCCATTTTGGTTTTCAAGACAGAGTGCGGGTGTGAAGTGGGGTTTCAAGATAGAGTTACGGTTTCAAAGTTTGGGTGTCAAATTAGGATTAGGAAGTTTGAGATTCCATTTCGGGGGTTTTCATTGTTAAGGTTTTCAAGATAAGGTTCTCGTTTTGAGGTCAGGTTTCAAATGCGGTTGAAAAGTCAAAGTTCGGTTTCAAATGGGAGATAACTCGAGAGGTTTAAAAGGAGCGTTTGAAGGCAAAGTTAAGGTTTTTATTCAAATTTGTGTTGAACACTGGGTTAGACTTTCAATTTAGGGTTGGTTCGGGTTTCTGTCTGACTGATTTGGGTTTGAAGCCAATGTCAGGGTTTCAAGACAGGGTTAGAGTTTCTTGGATGGGTCTAAAATTAGGGTGCTAAGTCAACGTTAGGGTTTCAATTCAGGATTGCGGTTAGGATTTTGTGACGGGGTTAGGTTTGGAGACTTGGATTAGGGTAGCAAATGATGTTTGTATCGTTGGTGAGCGTTCTGATGAAGGGTTGAATCTATAAAATTGCCTTTCAAGCTTTGAATTAAGGTTTGGAGTGAGGTGTCGCTTTTGGTGTGCACTTGAACCTGGAACTTCAATTATTTAAAACCCGAACCCAAGTTTGAAAGCCAAAGACTTTGAAACCTTTTATCGGCAACACTTTCAAACGGTTGGGTCAACAATTATCCAAATTGGGACTGACATAAGTTTTTGGGTTATTCACGATCCCCAAATTGCATACTCACAAAACAAGAAAACCACCCCAAATGATGTCGTTTTGTGGTTTATTTTGTGGTCACATCAATTGTTGAGTCAGCCAATTTGGGTTATTTTTCACCCAACTGTTTTTTTGAGTCAATGCTTGATTCTGTAAATCAGGCTTCAAATCCGAACAGGAAACCATACGGCACACCTTTAAAACGGCTGGGCCAAGGGGGGAAAATGGGTCAAAAAATGGACCGACCCACAAAAATTCTTTGACTTCTTTTGACAAAAAAAAATAAAGACCAGAATGTTGGGTCATATTAGCCTAATTAGCAGGTGGCTCCATTAAAAAAAACAAAAAAAACCCGACCCCCCCTCAAATTGTGTTATTTTTGATGCAGCGTTTTTTTCAGCCCCCCCCCCCCCCGGTCTGGTGTCTGCTTAATCCCAGTCATTATTCACGCATTCCCACATATTGTGCTGCCCCCCCCTCCCATGCGCACACACACACACACACACCACGCCCCCCCACCCCCTCCTTCATCGGCACAACCTCCTTTCCCCACGAGGCCAGCGCGTCGGGATGGGGTCGCCGCTTTCGGGCCAACTAATTGGCCGCTTGGCATGGCAGAAGACTTTTCATTTATTAGGACGGGGCGCTAATTGGAAGTCTTCGGGACGCGCCGAGGGGGGGGTGGCGGGGGGAAGATGATTAAAAAAGAAAGAGAGGAAAAGAAGAACCAAGGCGAGATTTGACTCTCCAAAGGCCAGCGGCTTGTTATTCCGGCCAATTAGTTAAGCGTCACCTGTTGAATACGCCAGACTACAAGCGCGCAACTTTTGACCAAATCGCCTAACTTAGTCGTTGCCTCGAGTTCAAAATAGGATTCCAAGCCCGGGTTCTGGTTTCAAAATAGGGTTGCGGATTGGGAGTATCTTAAAATAACCTCGAGAATGTCCCGGAAAGCAGTGAAGGGAAGCCAGAAGTGGGCTTACGTGCTCCCCTCTTACAAAAAGGCGAGCAGCAGCGTTTTGGAGCAACTGGAGACGCTTAGTGGAGGTCACACGATTTGGTGAGAATTTGAAAAAAGAAGAACCGAAACGAGGGATTATTTGAGCTTGGCTGTGTGTTTGTTGAAAATGTTCATCCCGCTCTTGACGCCCGCTTCTTGCAGCAAAGCCAATCAAGAATTTGATTGGCTTTGATTTTTTTTGTTGTTTTTTTTTGTTGTTTTTATGTTCAAAGATAGAGATTTTGAGCCTTGAGTGAATCTAACGTTTGTGTACTTGGACTAAGGGTTGCGTACGCGCCTCTGTGTTGTCAAGGTCCATCGTTGCGGATGTCACTCCCGGATGCTCCTCATGCGCTCGCCATCAAAAAAAAAAAAATTTTTTTTTTCTTTTTCTTTTTCTTTTTCTTTTTTTCTCCCCTCCAAGCCGCTTTTTGCATTTTTCATGTCCGTCTCCGATTGGCCGTCGTTTAAGCGAAGCTCCCGTCGTCTCTGCTGACTGGAAGTGACCTGATTGTGGAAATCCGGTTCGTCTACTGTCGCTGGCTATTTGTTGCACATCACTAAAGCGCTCAGAGCATTCATTAAAGAGGCCCCCGCCCCCCCCCCCCCCCCCGCATTTTTCTTGCTCTTATTTCTTTTGGTTTTTTTTGTGGTTTTTTTTTTTTGGGTGGATCCAAGCGCAAGCAGACAGATGGTCGCGGGTGAAAGTGTCGATCCGCATCTCAGGGTAGCTAACTTGCAGCTTTTAGTTCATGTTTTTTTTTTAAGGACCAGGGTGGGGGAGGGCGTGGGGGGGCTTTTCTTTTCCATCTGCTCCAACAAAGTAACACATCACGTTGTCGTCCAGATGTGGGCAAGAAGAAAGAAAATCTTCATCCTGACTTTGCCTCCACCATCCGTGTGGGGGGGGAGTCTCGCTTTTTTATTTGTATTTTGGCTTTCTATTCCGTGATGTCATACCTGAATAAACGGGAGCAGACATCTTGAAAGTTTGAAGTCTTCAGAACGTTCCGTGCAAGGCGACGCTTAAGTTTGTCTTGTTTTTGATCAAAGATGCAACAATCTAAGGCAGTGGTGTCAAACCCAAGGCCCGGGGGCTCTTATCCGGCCCCCACGTCATTTTATGCGGCCCATGGAAGCATATCATATGCGCTCAACTTTTATGATCATTGCTAAAATCTGTGCCCAAATGTCAAATTGTCATGGAGAAGAATGCAAGGAAAGACGCAACTCCGAAGTGACCCGCGACAAAAAATGAATTTGACACCCCGAATCTCAGCAATGTTCGTTTTTTACATTTTTTTTAAAAAATGCGTGATTCTAAAACAAAGTTATTTGTGGTTGAACAAGAACCAAATTGTCATTGTTTCCCTTTTATGGATCGTCCATTGGCTGACCCCGCCCATCTCTGACATATTGACCCTTTTCCGATCAAGCTCCCATGAACGATCTGCGCCGATTGTTGGCTAGCCGTCCGCGTTGACGTAACAAGCGCTCGCGTGATTGTACAGAAGGAAAGCGCTCATGAAAAAAAATACCGTTTCTTCTCATTTGAATTTGAACAAAACAAACAAATCCGCCGTTGGTTTGGTTCTCTCTCTCTCTCTTATCGCCTTCCTATTTTTATATTTCTCAGCCAACGATCTCGCCTTTTCACACGAAGGCTCCTTTGATCCGCCGGGTCGCTGACAAGCAGCCAGCTGCGCCCCCTGCGCGCTTTCTCTTTCAGGCCTCCCACAGGTTAGCTTTTAATGAAGTGACCGTTTGATGCCGGCTGCCGCGGAATCAAACCAAATAAGGGACATCACGAACTGCCGTCGTAACGCCCCCCACCCCCCCCCCCCCACCCCCGCGCGCGCGCGTGTTTGCTGGATGTCCTTTAACGCCGTCAAACGTCGTTAAAATCGGCACGACCTCCCCCCCAGGCAAGTTTTTCTTGAACATCACAGTTGTCAATCAGGATTTTTGGATGTCATCGTTGCACATCGGGCCGTTTCCTTTCGTACGCGCGAGTCCGTTTCGTCTGCCACAGCCGTGCGTCCTCATCTGGACTCGGACTGGACTTTTTTGTTGTCTCGGACTCGCACGTGATTTTTTTTTTTTCCCCCCCTGAAAAATAACATCCTCCTTTAAAAAGAAATGTGACCTCAACTTTTGTTTTTCAGATGACCAAAATAGCCACCTGATCGGTTAATTTGACTAATTAATTAGATTAACTCATCGATTAATCGGGGACACAAAAACGTGCCGCGGCGAGGCGTTTGGCGTTCGTTCGTGAGATTTCAGCGTTTCATCGCCGCTGTCGTTTCGTCGCCGCTGTCGTGTTGCTGTTCTTGGCCTGGCCAGCAGGTGGCAGCCTGAGCGGACTTTCTGGCCGCACACCTGCTGCCAATCTTTCAATGATGGAAATGTGTATTTAAGGACCCCCAATGCGTCCGCTGGTTGTCGGCGTCTTGTTCGTTATTGTTTATGTCTTGTTGCTTCCGTGCTCACGGACGCTTTGCGATAGATCTCGTCGTTTTCGCTTTTGAACTCTCTCGTTGTGTAAGGATGGCTTTGTTTTGTGATTTTTGGCTTTTTTTGCGCGTAGTTGATACGTTGTTTTTCCTTTGTTGTTTTCTTGTTGTTCTTGTTTTCCTCCCTTGCGTTTTGTGCAAGCGCTTTTTGTTCTTTGTTTTTGTCCTCCCTGGTCCTTGTTTTGACCGGCGCTCTTTGAATTTTTGTACATGAAAACTTTTTTTTTTGCTTGTCTGGAGTCGACCCATATGGGATCCAAAATTTGATTTGGCGAGTCCGAATCGTGACGGCTGCTCTTTGCTGTTTTTTTCTCAGGCTGATACCGATTCTGACAAAATTCCTAAAACCGAGGAGTCGGCCGATTATTTAAAAATGTAGAATTAAAGGAAAAGTTTTTGGACAATTTTACAACACAATTTATCACTAGATCACTAGACCCACGAAAACTCTCAAGACATCATGCCTGAAAAACAAAAAACGGCAAGTCGGCCATTTTGCTTTAAATTTCAGAATCATTTTGGCCATTTTTTATTTTCCAAACTCAGAGATTTTGTCCAATCGCTACCAAATTTGAACCACGTGTAACAGATTCCGAATGCTGTATCGCAAACATTTTCAGTTGTCGTCCTTGTGTTTTGGCGCAACATGGCAGTCAGGCTTTGATGTTTTACCGTAAAAATCCTGTTCCGTCTGCATGGAACCAAGCGACCAATCCGCGCTAACACGCGACCCCCATCGGTTCTTTTTTTTTTTTTTTTTGTGATGAATCATCACGACGTGACTCTTTCTCAGCCCGTCACCTCAGCTTACCCTCGGCTAGCGTGTGAAACGCTCAGCTAACGAGTCCGTGTTGGAGCACCAGTTGAAGGAGAAAAAAACTCGTGAGTCACCGCGTTTTATTGGACGGGCCTTTGTTAAACTGTCATCGTTGACATTCGGGCCACCAAAAAAAAATCGAATCCAATCGGATCGGCTGTCTTGTTAACTCCTCAATGAGTTTGACGTACGACTCCCCGCAGTGTTCAATTGGCGCCGCACGCGGGAGGGAGCCGAGTTTGAGCGTCGGGTGGCAGCCCGGTTTTGTCATGATTCTCTTTCTGTTTGGATTAGATTTGATTTTGTGTCATAGTTTAGGGTTGCGGTTGTTCTGTTTGTGACCAACAGGTGGCACTGGAGGGCTTCTCCTCCGGCCTCGCACCTGTTGGTCATTAGCTTTCTCCTTGGCGTCGGATCGTTGCGCTGCTCTTGTGGGTTTTTCGTTTGTTTATTACTTTTGAGTCATTTGGGCTTTTCAGGACTTTTGTGTTTTTGATTTAGTTTTTGATTTAGTTTTGCCCGTGCAAGTGTTTGTGTTCATACGTTTTGTTCGGTAGCGGTGGCTTTTTAGTAAAGGTCCTCTACCATCACGCTGCATTGTCATGCTGGGCTGGATTTTGCGCAAAATGATAATCAAGGAGCTCAGTGGGCTGGTTTCCATCTGTAAATCACACACACACACACACACACACACACACACACCAGTAAAAAGTAAGTTTAAAAAAAAAAATATTGTCAACAATTGTATCTTCGTTCCAATGTGGTGCCGCCCTCAAATTTTGTGAGTTTGACAGTTACCAAGCCAGTTGGAAAACCTCGACCACCTTTCCTTGTCAGTTTGGACGCGTCCAACCCCTAAATTTGACCGAACGTCGTGTGATCGGCGGCCATCTTGGGGAATGGCTGGGGAAGTGTTTAAAATTTTTTTTTTATATTTGTGACGGCGATTTTGAAGTGCGATGATGTCGTCAGCGCCCCACATTGTCCACCAGCAGTGAAAAATATTTCGTAATCGTTGCGACTTATCCTGTTAATACCATCGTAATGATTTTTTTCTGTCACTCCCTCAAAGTAATGGAACCGAGTACGATTGATTACATTTTGATTACTTTTCAAAAAAAAAAAAATTTGGAATCAGTGCTCGCAAGTGCCGATTGACCATTTGCCGACGGTGTGGCTTTTTAAAAAACGTTTTAAATTGGACAACAACGCGCCGATAGGTGGCGCAATAACGTCTATCTTCTTAGAGTTGAAATAGGTTCAAGTTTTGTTTTTTTTTCTTTTTTTTATATCAGACGATGGTCTTTTTTTTTTCTTCTGACATATTTCGGCTGTCACTTCAGCCTTCGCGCGTCGGGAAACTTTCAAAATAAGGCTCGAAGGAGCATGCCGCTCGGTGCCCCGAGGTTATTTTTTTTTCAAATGCCCCCCTTCCCCAAGCACCTGGCAAACAACTCTTGATTTTTTTTTTCTTTTTTTTTTTTTTTTTTTTTGGAATCACCCGAGAGGTCAGACAGTAGTCGTTAGACTACTTGATTGTCCAAGGTCGCTTCCGGCGCCCGCTTCCAAGTCAACAATTGCAAGTTTGTGATCAAGACTTTGAAAAGGGGACAAAAGGGGAGGGAGGCGGGGGGAGGGCGGGGGGGGGGGGGGGGTTAATTGGGGATCTCGTCGGAACACCAAAGTTGGTCTGAGGACAAAGCCCATATTTGGACGCTCCGAGCACGGCTTAATTAGGGGAATGTATACAAGGCGCCGTCCGTCATTAGCTTAACGGCGTTCTGGAAGGGAGGACGACTCGCAGGCCGGGCGGCGGGCCAGGGGGGGGGGGGGGGCCGTCGTAAAGATGCTGGCGCTAACAAGCCGGGATAAATAAACCCATCGAGCGCCGGCTTGACATCACGGGGCGATATGGCGCTGCAAAAAAAAGAAAAAAAAAAGCGAGCAAAATGTGTCCTGATTTTTATTCGATTTTTTTTTTTTTTTTCTGCTTTGTGCCGCAGCCGTCGCTGACATCCTGGCCGGCGTGGACGCGAGCTTCTGTTATCGTCCGCCAGGTAGGATCCCGCTTTTTGTCACTTCACAGTGTTCCGAGTTTTTGATGTTTTGTCGCCTCAAATGTCGCGTTTTTGCTGACTTTTTTTTCTTCCCCATTTTCCTTGATGTTCCATGTTTTTTCTCTTTTCGGCTAGTCGAGCTGCTCCGCTTTTTGATAAGTGCAATTGAATGCGTTGCACTGAGCCAGATCAAATCCTCCAAAGAGGAACTTGAATATTCTTCCGATGAGCAAAATAAATGTCTCTGAGTTTGTCTGCCATAGAAGGTCGAGTGAGCTAAATTCATTGTCATTTTACCTTTTTATGGATTTTTATTTTTATTTTTTTCCCCCCGACGTATATGCTAGCAATCCGAGCGGGCCCGCGGAGGACTAGCGCGCAATTCATTTCCCTCCCGCCGAAACGCACGAGCAAAGCGAGCCTTCGTTAGCGCAATTAAGCGGCGGCGAGCTAAGGCGGGTAAACATTGACTGCTGCTATTCAAGCGCAAAGCTATCAAACTCCCACAAGAGGCTCGCTAAACACTCGCTGGGTATTGTGTGTGTGTGTGTGTGTGTGTTGCTAATATCCGCTGAATGTTGAATCCGGGCACTCACCCGGATAATTACGGCGATGCAAAATGGATGACATTAGCAATCATCGTCATCCTCTTAGATGATGGGGGGGGGAGGGGATGGGGGGGGGGGTGCCTGTTTGACAGATGTGTCAGGTATCGTCTTTGTGGAAATGATCCCTCGCAGCGGTTAAAAATAAATACAAACAAAAATAAAGTTTGTCATTTGACAAGCAATTTCGACGTTAATCCAACGCAAGCCCAGTTTTACATTTTGCAGTTTGTGTCCTGAGTCCGAGTTTGTGTTGCTCTTCACCTTGAATGGTTTTATGCTGCGTTCATTTTGCCTTTTGTGGTTCTTGCATGTTTTTTTTGTTTTTTGTTTTTTAATACCGTATTTTCAGCACTAAAAGGCGCCTTCCAATTTCTTCCAAGCTCACAGCGCGCCTTAAAATCCGATGCGCCTTGTAGATGGTCATTACGGTAATATTTCAACCCCCAAAATGCTGACAGCGCAGAGTTCAAACTTCAGGCGTTCGGTTTCGCGGTTGAACACGGAAATAGAGCAGCAATAGAGTTCAACGTTAGAACTTGCTGTGTCGCTGCTTTATTAAAACACGTTTTACCGATATCTGAGCGGCCATCTAGTGGTGGCATTGTGCATTGCGTCTTATAATGCCCAATGTATTAAAAAAAAAAGTCTAATAATAATCATAATACATTTTATTTATAAGCGCCTTTCAAGACACCCAAGGACACTTTACAATAACAAAAAAAACACAAAAATGGATGTATTTCATGTTTCTGTGGATTTCTGTTCACATTGTGCCGTTTATTTGCACTGTTTCGCACTTTTTAATGTTTTGCTGCTTCAAGTTATTCGTCTTTCGCGATTTGATTTTCGGGCATTTTTTGTTAGTTTTCAGTCACCTTTTATGTTTTTTAATTATTATTATTTTTTTAATTTCTCTATTTTATTTTCTTTACACGGTTCCAGCTGGGTTTCATGTTACAAACTGCCGTTATTCTTTTGTCATGAGGTTTCTCATTTTGTGCGCTCCCATTTTTGTGGGTTCACTCTTGAACCGCTGTAGAGGTTTTTTTTTTTTTAGTGAAGCGCTTTCGCTGGTTTGTGGCGCCATTCAACGTCTTTTTCAGGAGCTCAGCTCAATGGGGCGTCTTCGCTAAGTGGCTTCAACTTTTCACACGAGCAGATGTAGCTTGTCTTTCCCTGTCGAAGCGCCCCCCCCCCCTCCTCCCCCGTGTTGGTCAAATTCAAGATGTTTGAAGCGCGCTTGACTACAGCCGTTGCCGCGTGCAACAAATTGGCAGGAAAAACGGCCGAGTTGGTTTCGAGCGCGGTCGAGTGACGGCTGAGCTAACGGCGGGGATAGATGGCGCTAAAGCGGGAGATTAGCGAGACGGAGACGGCGGGAGGGGGCAGCAAAGGCGAGAGATCGCAGAGCCGTGAAAGATACGATACACTGAGGACGACTTGAAAGCCAGCCCAGAATAAACATGAGAGATTTCCAGAGGCGGAGTGGGACACGTTTGAAATAAAAAATACAATCCCCGGAAAAAGCTGCTAGAAAGTGACGTTTTGTCGTTTCCTCCGTTTGCATTTTTTCCCTTTTTTTTTTTGGTCTTTGAACATCTCATCATTTCAAAATGATAGTTTGATAACGATAATAATGCTTTTAGCGAGGTAACATTGCATCACTCAATCGAAGAAGAAAAAAATTGGAGGATTAATTTTTATTTTATTTTATTTTTAGCCAAACAACCGGTTGTGTCGAAAGAGCGAAAATGCAAACTTGGATTAGCCATATTCGATGTCTGCTTCCTCATGGATGTTTCCTCTTTGAAAAGTGAAGCTGGATAGCATGCTAACGTGCTCTCATTTACGACTCTCTCATATCAGATTTAATTTGTTCGTTTCAAGCTCGACAAAGTGATGAAAAGCTAACGTGCTAGTGGAAAAATCCCGATAAAGCGCATGAAAATGCTAACGCGCCAGGCAAAAAGCCCAACAAGTGCATCATCAAATGCTAACATTTCAGAAATTGGTTCCAACAGTCGCGCTGACATCTCGGGTGATGCGATTCCCTCTTTTGAAAGCCAAACAAAGGGACGCAAAAATGCCACCAAATTGTTGCGGAAGCACAACGCGAAATGCTAACATTGTAAACGCGCAAATAAGGCTAAGGACTCGTACGCTCGTAAGTCGATAACGAGGCTAAATAAAATGAGTGAATAAAATGCTAACACGTTGTCGTATGAGATGCACTGTGTCTCGGGGGCGGGGGGCGCGGGGAGGGGGGTCTCGGGGGGATTACCGCGTCCAGGGGAGTGGCGCGTCGCTTCCTCGGCGAGCCGCGGCGCTCTAATGGGATCCCGCAAGGAGCGCTGCCGACTGCTCCATTTTTTTTTAATGACTCGCCCACATCAAAGATGGCCACTGCCCCAAAACTGCCTCTTTTCATCCTCTTCTTCCTCAACAGGAGGAAAAGTCCTTTTGAGTAACGCCTCACTTCATCGCTCACGTCCGCCTGTAAGTTTTGAAAAGTGGATTTTATTTGATTTTATTTTTTAAACTCACTCCAGGTATGCGCACGGCATTTGGGCTGGCGAACGCTTCTAATTAAAGTCGTCAATTGGTCGGTGAATAGTTGCAACATTCCATAGAAAGAGTTGTCGTTTGGAAAAACAAAACAAAACGCTGTTTTATTCTGAAAATATTTTTTTTTGTGGCCTTTTGGCTCGCCGACAGCCCCTCTCTGCCGTTCTAAGCCAATTAGCGCGCCGTTAACGACGCTATTGAGCACGGAAGACGCACGAGGTTCCGATCCGGCGGCATGTCGCGCTCGCCGGTGATGAGTCAGATGCCGGGGGAAAAGGAAAGGTCGCGACGCTTTTGGGCCATCGGCGCTTGATGGATTGAAGTCGTTTTCGTTCGACGCATCGCCGCTTCGGCTTTGAACGCCAGGCGGCCTTCAAGAAAAAAAAAATGAAACCACTCAAAGCTGTTTTCACCTAGCAACCTGAAATTTGGCGGACTCTGGCAAAAAGTCGGCCATTTTGGCGGCCTTTCAAAAGAGACACTTTTCTCAGGAAGACGCCTCCAGGCGAGTTTATTGTCCGTCCGCCAAATTTGAACCACCTAGCCAAATGGGAACGTCGCTAAAATCACTTCAGATCTGGTCTTGGCGTGCGTGTGGGTGACAAAATGTGACCACTCGCAATATAACCACAAGGTCAGAGCTCAACAAAACGATTTTCCGTTTTCATCCTTCATATAATGCATCGTGGCGCTTCATCTTTTCGCGGCGTCGTCGTTGCGGAGCGAGACGGAGAGAGAGCTCCTTCGGAGTAGAACGTCTTTGCTGCGTATCTTTTCTTGACTTGACTGTACCATTAGCGCTTGAGAAAATGGATAAAAACCAGTTGAGAGAGAGAGAGAGTTCCGTAGCGCTCCGGGATAATTGCCACCGCGGGCTGTCTCTCTCTGCGGACCGAAACAAACTGTTAGTCCGTCGATTGATTTTTCTGGGGGGGGGGGGGAACAAAGCCTTCTGTCCAACCTTGCGGCACGAAAGAAGGTTCTCGAGCCAGAGTGGGACATTTTGGATTGCGCAATCGTTCAAATAAAACACACGTGCTCGTTATGGACTATAATGTTGGATTATATGTGATGAAAAATGTTTTTTTTTTTTCATTATGAAAAGTAAACGATTAAACAAGAATATTTATCCAATATATATACATATGACAAATATGACAACTATTAGGAAAAACAAAATGTACGTTTTTTTTTTTTTTTAATCAGGCATAACAGGTATATTAGGTGTCAGGGAATTGATATGACATCAATAAAAAGGGGAAAATATTTTGTGAAAAATATTAAATATTCATTAAATATTATATTAATATTAAATATTAATTATTAATTAAATATCATTTGGAAATGATATTTAAAACGGCTAAAAAAAAGGAAAAAAGAGAGAATCACCATAAAACTAATTACGAGCCCCAAAAGAACGAAAGATATCAGGGTGGGCGGGGGAGGAATAACATTCTGACAATAAAAATAATAATAAATAATAATAATAATAATAAATAATAATAATAATAGTAATAAATAATAATTTTTAAAAAAGAAAAAAATCTCAGTCAAAAAAAAAAAAAACCCACAAATATGATCCGACAAATCTTAAATATTAGGGAGGTGAAAAGTAGGGCCTCTGGATTTGAAGACGCGACTTCATTTCAAGATGTCAACTTTGACCCGTCGTCCTCATTTTGGACGCAATCTGGTCTTTTGCACAGAGGGGGGGTCGTCAATCTCCTGCCAGTCAATTGTGAATCAATGGCCGCTCATTTCCTGGTCATTTCTGGGCTTCGATAGTCTCCACTTGTTGCGACGGGTCACTATGTGGCCGCTGATTACTGCCGTGGCGGGGAACAATTATCGGTTAGAAACAAACAAACAAACCCAACAAAATCGGCAGAAGCATAATTACAGAGAGCCGAAATAAAGCCCCGCAGGGGGGTGCGCTCTTGGAGTCGGTAACCAAATCGATACATTCCATTTCGGGGATCGATGTGCGTTGACGACGCGTCTCTTGAGGCTGACGGAGGCGTGGCGGCGCGCTTCCGCAAAGCGCAACGTTGAAGAGCCTCGCTTCAGCCTGACAAAGTAATTACATTGAGAGTGGTATGGGAGGGGGCGGGGGGCGGGGGGGGGGAGAAATATGGTAGGATTAAAAAAAAAAATTGTACTACACAAGAGTATCGACAAAATAAAAATACTAAATAAAAATAAAATAAATAAAATTCTGAATGGAAATGGGCAATGATACAAAATGCTACACATAAAGAAATAAAACACAAAAATGGGAAATGATTAAAAATGTAAATACTTTTTCGATTTATTGTTTTCATCTATTTTTCGGTTTTGTCCAATATTTTAAGTGTCATAGTTTTTTTTTTTTTTTTAGTTTTTGTCACAATATGTTTTACCACCTTTTGCATGAAGAAAATGATTTTTTTTGCCAATGTTTGTGTGTTTTCCTCACCATTTATTTTGTTCGATCGTTGAGTTGTAATCGTTGTAGATTTTTGTTAAACGCTCATGTTTTGGTCATTTTTTTTTTAAACGCCAAAATAACTATTTCTATTAAATCTCGGTTCGTGGATTCGATTTCACAATTTTCTTTTTTTTGTGTGTGTAGAAAATGCACAAATTTGAATATAAAATAAAAAAATAAAATAAAATAACAATTATTTTAAATTATTATTATAAAAAAATTAATATATATATATATATATATACATATATATATATATATATATATATATAAACAAATTTGTTTATTTTATTTTTTAAAGTTAAAAAATGGTCACAGATGGTTTCCACCAATTTCCCTTCCATTTTTTTTTGAACAGTTGAAAACTCATGTTGAATCTTGATCAGCATTTTTTTAAGCTTTATTGGGAGGAGTGGGTTTTGGGCGGGTATGGGTGGCGGGGGGGTGATTGCTCCCTACCCATTGCTAATAACATTTTTTTTTGTGTTTTGTTTTCCATGCTTGTCATGGAATATTTTTGAATTTGTGAAATATTTGCTGCATGCTTTGCACGAGGCAAATGAAGAAATAATACTTTCTAAAAATCCGGTCGAGATACAAGCGACATCCTCCTGCGAATCGCTTTGATTCACGGGAGGTTGATTGGGCGCAGGCAATCAACGGTGAGCTTTGACAGACGACGTGCAAACGAGCCGTTGACGGCAAAGTGCAAGGTGAGGAGACTATTTTTAGCCCGCCGCTGTTGTTTATCCAGCTGCTAGCGGAAGCGCCAAACCTGCCGCCCGCATTCTCGGGGTTGGCCGGCCGTGACCGGACGAGCCGTCTCGTGGCTTCTCCGACACTCCGAGGTTTTATCTCGACTGCGAGGCGAAGAAAGACGTGCTCAGCCAGCTAACAGCCCAGGAAAGGGGCTGTTAGCTGGCTAGCGGTTAGCGACGTGACCTTGCGTGTCAGGGTCGCGCGTGTGTGTGTGCGCTAACAGACGCTACCCGCCGTGACCAGAGTTGACTTGCTGTCATTTTTCTTTTTCTCATCAGCAAGGTTAATGAAGCTCAACCTCAACGAAGTAACGACGCAGTCACGCGACAAGACGGCTTTATTCAAAGAGCGCATTTCATACGCGGGGTAACTCAATGTGCTTCGCATAATTAAACTAGGTCACGTTAAAAGTATCCACGAACAAAATGATTTCCAGTGAAATAAAAAGTAGCTTCCAAAAATGACTAAAATGTAGCGTGCGGCCTAACAGCTAAATGCTGCGTTACCGTGTTTGCTTGGAACTCTGTGCTCCAAGAACCGACTCAAATCGCAAGAGCTCAGAGCCCGTCACGTTCTGTTAGCGTCAAAAACAGGATTAGAGGATACGGCGATGAGTCTTGAACTAAAACTAGGCCCAATCTGCGAAATAGCGGGACCGTAAATCCACGCTGGAGAGAGATTTACCTGACGAATGAATATGTCGATGTGACACGCCCCTTCTAAGATGGCCGCCTACGACGCGGCTAAGCTAGCGTTTGTGCGTCCCGTCGCATTTGTCTCTCACGTCCGCACGGCTACCGCGTCGACGCGTCAGTTCACTGTCCCCCCCCCACACCCCCCCCCCCCAACGCTTTTTCATCTGAATGCTCCATTGTCACGCCGCGCGTCATAAATCATAAGCGACAACCAAAATGTCAGCGACAAAAAGCAATAGAGTCGCGAGCGGCCATCCGATCCCGACGTCCGATTGAAATGTTCTTAAACGCGGCGGGCCGGATCCCGAATTATGACGGCGTTGACCGACGTCCCATGGCTTAAAAAGAAGGAACGTTTTGATGATGTGAAGAAAAATATGATTTATGACCGGACGCCTCCTGCCGTGAAATACGACGCAGGTTTCCTGGAGGGGATTTCGCAATAAAAGGAAAATAACAAAACAGTTGGATGACAAACACCAAAAGCTCAAGTCCAATTTTGTGGCAACATTTTTTTTTCATGCCACGCCTATTAGATGTCATTTGTGTGTTTTCCTGCAAAAAAACCCCACAAAATTTTAAATGTCGATCATGCTCAAGGTCAAGATGAAGCTCTTGGGATTGACTTTTCCATAAGGACCCCTGTCAAATTTTCCAAAGGACCAAACTCCATCATGTAGCCCCACCTGAACTGACCCCCCCCCCCCCCCCCCGCGCCCCCACCCCTGCCTTTTATTTGCTTGACTTCTGATAAATTTCCTCATTGCAGAGCGACGGGTCGTTCTTCACGGCGCCCGCCGCCGGCGTAAAATGACACTTTTTTTTATTTTTCGGCTTGTCCTTTTATAATGAGAAAGATAACGACTAAAAGGCGGCGAAATTGCCTTGAAAACGGCCTCGGGGGCCCTCACGACTGAAGCCCCTCTGACTGCTAATGCCGTTATAGCCTCTCGGAAGTGAACCACATGCTGCTTCATCGATTGACCGAACATTTGCGGAGGGATCCGATTCATTGATGGAGACCTCAAAATGTTCTTGCAATTTGGCATCGCATTTGTTTGCTCGTCGGTGACTTCCTGGTTCATGGAGACGGCGGAAGGTGTCGTCTTTGTTTTTTATTTAGCTGGATGGAACGTACCATTTTTATTTCAGGCCTTTATGTAGCTCCGGAGAAATTTGTTTTGCCATCGGTGTAAAAGCGAAGCCACCTACCAAAAGTGGGGGAGGGGGGGTGGTGGGAAACACTTTTCTCTATTTGGTTGTTTGCTTGACGTTTACTACCTGGTTCATCGCGAAGACAAATAGTTGGAAGATTCCGGAGCAGGGGTTAGCAACGGCTACTGTCCTTGATTGTGTGAAGGGCTACCAAATTGATACACATCTGAAATAACATTTGGACAACTTACATTGAATAATAATATTAGATTAGATTAGATTAGATTAGAGAGCTACGATAGCTAGCTAGCTAGCTAGCTAAATGGCTAGCGATAGAATGTATAATACTGCCCGTGTTTACATTTTTAAATCAGAATTTCTACCAGCAAATCACAACCCTAGCACTAGCGGGCGACTGGTGTGGTCCTCACGGGCTACCTGTTGCCCACGGGCTCTACGTTGGAGACCCCTGCTTTAGAGGTTTTTGACGGCGGACTGTACCGTTCTTATTTCTGGCTTCAACTCACCCGCCCCTCCACCAATTTATGACTATTACCAACACTGTTAACCACTACTACAGCGGCGTGAAAACGTATTTGCTGTATGTTTGCGATCCAGAGGCCGCTGGTGTTGTTCGTACTCGTGCGAAGGCAAACGGCGTGTTCGTCCGCCGGCCGTCGTTCGCCACGTTGCCTGCGCCAATGCAAAGATTTTGCCGCAGGATTGTTTTTATTTTTTATTTTTTGCTTTCTATATGCGAGTGATAGAGCAGGAGGTGAAAACGACACAGTCTATTTTTAGCTCTCACGCAGATGTGATCAAAACGGCGTGGTCAGTGCGCAGACACACACACACACACACACACACACACACACACACACACACACACACGTATAGAGCAGCTGGTAGTTGACAGGTCTGAAGTGGTTGCGGCTCATTAGGTAAGGTTGCAGATTGGTTGCTATTTTTGGACCCGGCAACACGGTTGCGTTTGAAGCGTCTCCAGCGAGCCGCGCTAACGAGATGCTCGGCGGAAGTGGGGGGGGGGGGGTGCGTTGCCCGACGCGCACTGTCCGTTTGTTCCGCAGGTTGGGAACGTTGCGTCGGAACGTTGACGTCGACAACGGTACGAAACCTGGACTGTTTTCCGACACCGCTGCCCCCGTGACGAGTCCTCGTTGACGACTTCTACTGACGACGAGCTAGCGCGACTCCTACTACTGCGCTACGACTACCAGATTTACTTTCGTAGTTTGTGAAAATTAATCAAACAACTAAAACTGAAGAATAAAAAACGAAAATAGAAAAGTAAAAATGAAAACGTTTTTTTAGAAAAAAAACAAACTCAACCTGCGTCTTAGCTAGCCGCGCTATAATGCGCTAACTTGTCTTTTGTTTTGCTCATATGCTAGCTTCAGGGTTCATTTCAAATGTCGTCATTTCGCTACTTCATTTCTGGCGCTACAGAAGGAAAGTAGGTCAGTCGTTCGACAAATTCTTTACGTATTGGGGGGGGGGGGCAACCGAAATCCAATACTAAAAATGGTCCAGAGACAATATTTTTATGAACAAGTTTGAGTATCAATTATTGACACGGCCGAAATGGGCGACAAATGAACGAAAATTTAAATTAAAATGGTCAAGCTAACAGCTGCTCGCATTAATGGGGGGCGGAGGAGGGGGGGGGGCAAACATTTTTGTTGTGATGACTTTTGCAAGTGGAAATTTTGCTCGCTCTCTTCGAGTGTTGCCGCTCTGATTTCGCAAGCGCTTGAGTCAGCGGGCCGCCGGAGCGAAGTCTGTCCCCCCCCCCCCCCTCCTTCAGTGACTCACTTTGGCGCTCGAGTGCTCTTAACGCCGCACCGCCATTGTTGGACGTGTCACTTTGCCGTCTCGCGGGCTTTTGTTCCTCCTCCGGCTCGGGGCGGGGGATTTTCTGTCAAATCTGTCCAGCGCTTGAATGTCGACGGCGTCAATCACGCCGCTCACTCGTTCACTTCAAGCCTGCCTGCCTGCCCGTCTGTCTTCTTTTTGTTGGCCGCAACAAAATAAATAAAAATGGTGTCCGACGTGTCGGATGCGCTGAACGTAAATCGTCCGCTGATGAAAAATAGTCCGACAAGAGTGATTTGAGCAGCTTCATTTGGACAAAAACTATGCAATGCTGCCCTCTTGTGGCATCTTGGTTTTAAGGAACTATGTTGGAGTGAGTTTAATTTCCACAAAACTAGTGCTTTGCCGCCAGCTTGATGTCAGTTGTTTGAAATGGTGCTTTGACGCAATCTGATGGCATGGCGTCGTCAAGGATCTTTGATTTTCATTTAAATGAAAATCCACCATCTTGTTGCGTCTTGGTTTGAAGGAACAATGTAGGCGTGGTTTGAGGAGTTTGATTTAGACCAAAATAGTGCTTTGCCACCAACTCGGGGCCTCTTGATGTCAAGGGACTACATTGAAGTAAATTGAGGAGCTTTATTAGACAAAGTTTTACGTATGCTTTACTGCCATGTTGTGGAATTTAGTTGTGAGGGAATTTTTAGACAACGAGAGTGATTTGACGCCACCTTGTGGCATCTTGGCATCAAGGCACCATGATGAAGTAAATAGAGGATTTTTATTTTGACAAAAAAATAAAAATATTTTTTTTTTTTGGTGGGAAAGGAGCTTTGATGAAGTGAGTTGCACTTTTTGTATGTATAGGTGTGTCAAATGTATTCATTCATTTTTTTTGGGGGGGGGGGGAGATTCCAAAATATGTACATCTCGCGCACCTGCGCTGGCATGTACCAAATACTTTATTTTTGGGTTGAATGTTATTTTTTTGTAAAGGGAATTCTCTGAACCGTTTGAATTTTGTGGAAATATCACAAAACGATTTCATTTTCAATGTCACGCACCCACCTGGGAGTGCACCAAAATTACATTTTGGGGGGTTATTAATTTACTTTTACAGAGAAAATGGTGAGCTCCCACCTTATTTTGCCAAAATACCAGATAACCAATACGTTTTTTTTTATGCTGTCCACCCCACCAAATTTGTCATTTTTTTTGCGGTTAAAAATGCGTAAATAAAATAATTAAAAAAAAATTTTATGCTGTGTAAAAATACTGTGTAAAATAAACATTTTACACAGGACATTGTTAGCCGTAACCTTACTTTGTGCGCCACGCCATTTTTCCTGTTGCACCCCCCCGGGGTTCACCAATTTCTGTGTGTCTTGTTTATAGATTTGATTGTACACACAACATTGTGAGCTGTAAACATAATTTGTGAACATTCCGGGAAAACCGTGACATTTTTACTGTTCTGTTGCGCACCCCTCGGGGGCCCACCAAATACGAAATTTTTGGGTCGACAGAGTATATCGTGACCCGTAACTTTATTGAGTGAAAACATCAGATGACCAATAATTTTTTGTTGTTGCCAACTCCTGCTGGTGCAGCAAATTTCTGCCATGTGGACCGAAAACTCTCCTTTGCCGCCTCCGCTATTTGCCTTGCTGGATGTGTTTGCATGAAAATTGGCAGACGAGAACAGTTCGGCCAGCCAGCTTTGCGACCGGGCAGCCGTCCTTTCGTTCCATCTTGGCACGTGCGAGTGGCCCCCGCGGCCATGCGTCGGCCTACTTAGCCAACGGACGCCGCCGCGCTCCGGCGCATACCCCCCCACCCCACCACCCCCCCGCGGTATTTCGACTTTGCATTGTTTAGACAAGGAGTCAGGCGGAAAAAGGACCACCGTTGACTTTGTGAACGCGCCTCTGGTCTTCTTGTAGGGTGAGCAGATGCTTCTCAGGGTGCATGACAGCTGCGCTTCGGCAAGTGAGCCGCACGTCGCGCTCCTGCGGGAATTCCGAAGATTTGCTCCTTTGCCGTCCTTGGCGCCGCTTGGCTACCTCGAGGTTGAGGCGTTGCGATCGGTGTGTTAGCAGCGCGATCCCGCTGCGATACTTGCTAAATATATATTTTTTGCAAATAAGCCAAAATGAAAATGGGACTTTTTAATGGTTTTATTCAAGACGGAGGAAGATATCGGCGTTTGATTGGCAAAATTCTCGCCGACAGATATGGATTAAGATTATTTTTTTGGAGTTCGGTGCATTTCTGAAATTTGGCTGTCAATCATTTTGAAAGCAGATTAATCCGATTAATCAGATTAATCAGCCGAGTTATAATTAAGTAAATCAATTATTCCGTAATTTTTTCAGGATTTAACTTCAACTCTTTTATATCACTTCTCTGAATTGTTCGGTTATTTTTTGTTATTTTTCTTTCAATTAATATTTGCCTTTGCGTTCATATTTTAATTGAGCCATTTTACATTTCTGTTCACTTGCTCGTATTTTTTTTTTTTTTTTGGTGGTGTTTTTTTTTTCACATGCGGCATAACAGAGAGCAATTAAAATGATAATTAAAAAAAAAAATTCTGACGTCAGCAAGGATGTTCACAAAACTCAAGACACCTTGCAAAAGCAAATTCCCGCTAATGCTGCGGCCATTTTAACTCCTTTTGCCGCTCGATAGCCGCAGGTGTCAGCCAGTCGACGACTCGCAGAAAACGGACGACTCCACTCGGCAGATCAGATCAGATCCTCATCGGTCTAATTGCCGACAATAAAAGCGGCGGCTTTTTCGATGGGGGGGGGGGCCGCAGGGAACGACCCCATTGCGCCTGCTGCTCGTGATACGCGTGCTTCGTAGCAATCCCGCTTCACTTTTTTAAAAATTAAATATATCTATCTATGAACTCCTCCAGGGAAATTAAAAGCAAAGGGAACATACGACTCCGTCTCGCCTCTTTGCGAGGACCGGAATCGGCGAAAGATGTTGCCACGGCAACCGTGCTCGATAGCATCGCGGGGACCGCCAATGAGCGTGGCGCAACGAATAGCTTTGGATGTTGACATTCAAACCGCGTCATCTGCCGCGCGATCCAATCGGCCGCTTACTCAATCCAACAAGTCGGACGACCGGCAGGTGGCTGAGATGAAATGAGCCCGAGCGAATTGTGTCAAGAGTGCAAAAAAAATTAAAATCGGAGCTGGCGAGCAGATTTCCGACAAAGGAATCGGCATCGGACGTGTTTTTGGTCAAGCAATCTTAAGATGAAAGATTTTGACTTGAAAATTTGCGCCGATGTGAATTCTTGGATAAATGTGACTTTTTAAAAATGATCAATTGCCTTCTCGTGTTCTCGCCTGCACATTGAGTACACAATCGCACGTTCTAAAACTAACCAAAATGCGTTCAAATTTTGGGGGTTTATTTACTTCACCCCAAAACTTGGGTCAAATGTATCAATCTTAGCACAACCCCCAAAATTTGGTTGTTTCGTCGTGTATTTGTTCAATGAAGAACCCAAAAGGTTATTGCATACGGCAAAAGGGAGAGGATCACCCCCCCCCCCCCCCAACGCCCCCACTTTGGAATTCATCCATTTATTTATTGATTCATTCGTGGCCAATAACTCCAAAAGTTTTGGACGCGATCCGGGTTATTTTTGAGAGTGCATCTCAGCCGTCACGTACCGCAACAGTTTTGGGTCCTTCAAAATCACGCGTATTCTTCAAAATGAGCAATGGACACAGGAAGTGCCGCTGATGCGTATTTTGGCACACCTGCCGGCACCTAATTGGTCCCACTCAAGTTTTGCTGTTTTTTTTTACTTTTTTGAAGACAGTGTCCGAAATTATTATTTATTTGTAATTATATATTTATAATTTATTATTAGGCGGCCCGGTAGTCCAGTGGTTAGCACGTGGGCTTCACAGTGCAGAGGTACCGGGTTCGATTCCAGCTCCGGCCTCCCTGTGTGGAGTTTGCATGTTCTCCCCGGGCCTGCGTGGGTTTTCTCCGGGTGCTCTGGTTTCCTCCCACATTCCCAAAACATGCGTGGCAGGCTGATTGGACGCTCTAAATTGTCCCTAGGTGTGAGTGTGAGTGCGAATGGTTGTTTGTCTCTGTGTGCCCTGCGATTGGCCAGCAAGCGGTTCAGGGTGTCCCCCGCCTACTGCCCGAAGATAGCTGGGATAGGGGCCAGCACCCCCCGCGACCCTAGTGAGGATCAAGCGGTTAGGAAGATGAATGAATGAATGAATGAATAATTTATTATTATTATTATTTAAATTATTTTTATTGAAAGTGTAAGTCAGCCTCATTTGGATTTTTTGTTATTTTTTGGGTGTACTCTACCTGTTGCCTTGGGCGTCATGTTCACCATCACTCCGCAGCAAGATGAAACGTTTCACAGGAACAACTCGGCCCTTCATTCACGTGTGTGTGTGCGCTTACGTATGTTTGTGCGTGAGAAACTCTGCGCGTGTGTGTGTGTGTGAAGGGAAACGGGCAAAACAAACTGTTTCTTTCAGATAAAAAAAATGTTGCATTGCGGCGCGTCAACTTGCAAGTCTGTCACTTTTTTTGTTGGAGTGACCATTGCCAAATGGTCAAAGTAAACATCAAATTAAGTGAATTAACCTTGCAAAACGGGCATATTTCAATCAAAGAAACTGTAGCATAGCCCACTTTGAGGTCCTAGTACCACTTTAACACCCCCCTCGGACCCCCCCCCCCCGCCCCCCCCCCCCACCGCCACCACCACGCAAGCGTCTTTGATCTTCTTTTCTATATTCTGCTTGATTTGACAGCAAAGTATTCGGACTTTGCGTTTCCTCCTATTGGGAGATAAAAAAATGGGTCTCGTTGAGCTAATGAGCGTTCGGGATGGCTATCGAGACTCTTGAGAAGGGATCGAACGCGGCCCCACTTGAAAGCCCTCGGCCTTCTGTTCCGGAGGAGGCGAGCGCTACTTTGATGTCGTCCGATGGGAGATGACGACACGACGCGCAAACAAAAGACGGAAATCGTCTTGCTTCCCTCGCCGGTGAAGGTTGAGCGCGGCTCGCCGACGGGAGGAAGCTTCGGTCGGCGAGTAGGCCTCGCTCAACGAATCCGATCGAAAATAATAGATCGAAAATAATAATAATAAAAATTATAAAAGTCTAATATACATTTTATTAGTTAAAAAAAAATTCATACATGTTCTTTTTTTTAGTTACAGTGTGATTAATTGATTTTTATTTCAATATTTCCAAACCAAAATTTTGTGGTACAGTATATTTCCATGTTTATTGAATATATGTATATTTTTTTTAATCAAACCAATTTTCACATGTTTTCAATTGTCCCACACTGAAATATGAAAATGTTTTCGTTTTCTTTTTGCGCGTTTATCTACTCTATTTAGAGCTCAGATTTATTTGAAATTTTATTTTCCGTCGTTGCAAATCTTCATCCCCTCACACGTGTTAAGCCGAGTCGTCTTGAGCGACGTCCATTTTCTTCATGTGACCATTTTGTTTTGGAACAACAACAAAAAATTCAATTAAAAAAAAAAAATGAGCGTTCATATTCTGATCTGGTACGGATGAAATTTGGATTCTCCTCCTTCCTTCTTCCGCCGGCCTTGTTTAAAGATTAAAGCCGAGTTCATTCCTCGGCTCCTCGTCATCATCCCCCCTTCGTTCTCATTTCCATGCAAAGGTCAACCTCAAAAAGGAATTCAAAGCCCGCCGGTGGTGCGCGGCGTAATTAAAACCGATAAATTAAGGCTGTGACCCCGCCCGGCTCCTCCGCATCGCCTTTGCGCTCCTTCTCGCTCGTTTGATCGCCGCCGCGATCGGCGTCCTACGGAGAGAGATGTCTCCGCCCCCCCTGCGAGGGCCCCGCTACCTACCACTTGCTTACACCCCACCCCCCACGACTCCCCCTCACCCCCACCCCACCCCAGCTTTTTGGTGGCATTTTTTTGTTCATCAATTTTTTTTTTGTGGCCAAATCTTGACCTGAGTCAAAAATTCAATCCAGATCTTTCCGGACAACGCAACCTCTCGGGAGAGGGAACAATATTTGCAGACTTGACGTTGCGAAACGTTGATTTTGTTTGTTTTGTCAGCGTGAACACAAACGGACGCACGGTATGATGACCCGTTTGATCCGCTCACGTCGGCTGGTGACAACAGCGGGAAGCCGTTTGAGTCGTAGCCCGTTTGTGCGAGTTGCGCGCCGTCCTCTCCTTCAAAAAGCCGCCACGCTGCACCTCCAAATCCAATTTCGTGCTGCTTTCTTGCCTCTTTTTCTTTTTTTTTTTCTGCTTTCAAGCCTCCCCGGAGTGTTCCTCGCGCTCGCTTACAGCTTGTGTCTGCTTTGCTTCCAGCAGAGCGGTTGGAAGGAAGTGGGAACGCGGCGGAGTTCTTATATGGGATCTCCTGGGATTGGCTACCTGATCAATTGAAGAGATTCTCGGTCTCGGTAATAAAGAGAAAACAAAAAGTAGTTGGTGAAAGGAAAAAGAAAAAATCCCACACAAGTTGTGTCAATGTGATTTGATGTTTCAAAAGCACTAATCACAAGTTTGCCCGGAAATCACGGCATGATGCTGATCGGACGTTCAGTAAATGTATTGTCGCGCGCATTTTGTCTTTTGGATTTGCTTGAAAGAGGCTCGTAGGGGACGATGGGGCCGTTCTGTTTGTGTTGCTGGAAAAAAACAAAAAATGGTGATGTGGACCAAACACAACGATGGGGACGTTGTATCGGTCTGTCGTGGTGAAGGAGGAGCTGGGCCAAAGGGCGAAGCTCTCAATTTACCGGTCGATCTACGTCCCAACCCTCACCTATGGTCACGAGCTACGGGTCGTGACCGAAAGAACGAGATCCCGGATACAAGCGGCCGAAATGAGTTTTCTCCGCAGGGTGTCCGGGCTCTCCCTTAGAGATAAGGTGAGAAGCTCGGTCATCCGGGAGGGGCTCCGAGTCGAGCCGCTTCTCCTCCACATCGAGAGGAGCCAGATGAGGTGGCTTGGGCATCTGATTCGGATGCCTCCTGAGCGCCTCCCCGGTGAGGTGTTCCGGGCATGTCCCACCGGGAGGAGACCCCGAGGAAGACCCAGGACACGCTGGAGAGACTATGTCACCCAGCTTGCCTGGGAACGCCTCGGGATCCCCCGGGGAGAGCTGGAAGAAGTAGCTAGGGAGAGGGAAGTCTGGGCTTCCCTACCTAAAGCTGTTGCCCCCGCGACCCGGCCCCGGATAAGCGGTAGATGATGGATGGATGGATGGACCAAACACAAACAAGCACTTTGAAACTGTCTTTTGTCACATCTCGGCTGGATTACCGTCATGCTCTCAGTCAGCCAATCCTCCATCAAGGCTCTCCAGTTGGTCCATAACGCCGCCGCTCGCCTCTTGACTGGTGCTCGTAAGAGGGAGCACATCACCCCCGACTCTGTCCTCCCTTCACTGGCTCCACCTTACCTCTCGGACGTGATTTAAAATTTTTTTTTTTAGTTTGACTGTTTTTGTACTTTCGACTGTCTTCGTTATAAATCGATTGTTTTATTGTTTCGCGCTATACGAATTGTTTTTGCTCCATGGATAGCACTTTGAATACAGCGCTGGTTGTTTTCAAGTGCTCTCGAAATACACTTGAGCTGAGGAAACCCAAGTATATTAATTCCCTCCCTCGATCTGAATCTCTCCATCTATCGACTTTCATCTTTACCTTCGTATCATGCGGCCGTCTAGCGAATGAAGTGACGAGCACGTCTCAACAAAGGCCAAACACGTTTTTCTTTTGTCGGCGGACCAGGGTCAGCCACTTTGGGGAACTTGTCATTTGCTTGAGCGAGAGGGAGACAGCCAAAAACCCTGACAACTTTTAATTAAAGCACTGCCGTGACAGACGGTAATTAAACACAAAGAGAGAGGCTCATTTCCAGAAGAAATAAGATTGCTGTCAAAATAAAAGCGCTGATAATAAAAGACCGGCGGAGGGGGGGAGCGACGCAAAAGGTGTCAGGTTGCGATTTGGCGACAAGCCGTCTCATAAGTTGGATTCAATCGATGCCAGAGGGATGCCAAGGCGAGCATCCGCGATAAAAAACAAAAAACAAAAAACAAACGTGGAACAGGACAGTCGGCATCATTAGGACAGAACGGATCTGATGTCAAAAGGAAACTAATGAGCGTCATGTCGAGCCAGTCAGTCAACAAGGGAGCGCTTAATGGACTCATCGTTCACGGCGGCCAGGCGGAATAAATGTCATTGTTGGCATATCGGGGAGGGCGAGGGGGGGGGGGGCGAAAATAACAACTCCAGACGTCACTCGCACACCCATCGCCGCCGCCCCCCCCCCCCCCCCCCCCCCGCACGCTTGACAGTCGATTGTTCCATTCTGTCATCGCGACATGCGACTGATCCACTGATGACGAGGTGCAACCAGGGTTGCGCTCAAATGTTTGATTTGATTCTTGGCAAGCCTGTCGCATTTGTAGATGAGGGACCCCCCCCCCACCCCTCCCAACCCCTCCCTGGAAAAAAAATGAAGCTGATCTCTACACTGAATCATCTGTTGTGTCTGATGCCTCCTCCAAATCGATTCGCTAGCTGTTGAATCGTCTGAGTCCGCCAGGGTCCTTGTTGTCTATCGCCTACTCGATTCAGTGAACCCAGTCATCGGAACCTGCCAGGTTTCGATTCCGAGTCTTCACCGTTTCCGTTGTATCCGTGGCCTCGAGTCGCTCTCCCGATTGAGCCGAACCGCCCGAGCTTCCTCGCGAGTCTGCTAACTCAAGTCCGTCACCCAGCTGGTTGTGTTTACGGTGCGATTGCTGATTTGAGTGTCTCCAGTCAGTTCAATTTGAATCAATCGCTCGCTTCAAAAGGAATAATCCAAAATCTGAAGTGAGTCGGACATACTCGAGCCAGTCACACGATTCAGCTTTACTGTGACTCTGAGGATGTGGTGACTGGAGTTGCGAGGGTCCATTGATTCATTTGAACTGGCGAACTGATTTAAAGATTTACCGGAAAGGCTACAGATTGACATGATCGTTCCCTGACTCCAGCGAGGGGAGTCTGCCATATTTCTAATCATTCAGCCCAACTGAGTCATTTACTAAGTTAAGTCCGAGGTGAGCCCAGGAACTCAAGTCACCTGACCGATTTCACTGAATCATGAGTCGGATTATTTGATTCACTGACTTGATTAGCAGACCGATTGCCGCGTCGGGGAACTGACTCCGATATGCTAACTCACTGCAGACACTGCTGATTTGGCTCCTCAGGCGAACCCTTCGTTCAATTAAAAAATATGAAAATTGAATTCTGCCAGCGAGTCACAAAAGCAAATCGTCTGAGCCAGCTTTGTTTTCACTTTCACTCGAGTCTGATATTTGGAGTGCAACCGTTGATTTGAGTCACTCTCCCAAATCAAGGGACTTTGGGTTTTCCAAGGAGAATGAACATTTGAATCCTGAACTTGGGTCCGACCAGTTCAAGTGGACATTCGGTCCTTATTTTACGGCAAAGTCCCAGTTTTGGGGAGGCCGTCGTCCTGGACCACCTGTGTCGGAGGATTGCGGGGGGTGGGGGTTGGATAGAAACATCCACAGAAGGTATCAATAAATATGAGAGAAGATCGAGTGTCTGTCATTCTGTTTCTGGAGTGTTTGTAAGAGCTCCGCCTTCATCTCGTCCTGCCGTCGTTCAACTTGGCTGCGGGAGGCAATCTAAACGAGTAAAAGAGTCTCATCATATTTTTACGGCGGATTAGCAGCTAATCTGCGGCTAATCCCCGCGAGGAAGGTAAACAGCTGAATGTCAACAAGCGTCCTGTTAAAACATGCAAATTACAAGGAGCTTCCTCTGTTTGCCATTTAGCCTCTCCTCCCCGTTTGAGAATATGGGGGGCGGGGGGGGGGGGGGGGGGGGGTTGAGGTTTGAGTTTTACCTCAAGGGTTCTTGGCTCACCAGGATACCCCCCACCACCCCCACACACTCCCTCCCCCCCACTCCACTTGTCGCTTGAGACGGTTCCAGAACTCAAAAGACTTCTCAGGTCTCTCGAAGGCTCTCTGGCAACCTCGGATCAAAATCCACCACGGACAAACGGTTTACAGCACCCTTCAGGTTTTTTTATTGTCTGGTTGAAATTGATCTGTTTTGTGAGTGGCGGGCACAAGCGGAGGAATGTGTGGTGTGCGGTACCGCCAAGCGCCGGCTCTTTTGCATAAAATGTCCGATTTGAATGTCATGTTTTCTGTGTTGCTGTAGACTGGCTGCCGATTCTCTGGGTTGGTCGGAACACGGCCCGCTCCGGGGCCATGAGTAGCAGCTGGTGGGAGCGTCTTCAGAACCTTTGCATGTGGAACACCTAAAATGGGAACGATGCTGGAAGCTTAAATCGTTGCAGAGACCAGCCCGTCCTTTTCTCGCGCCTCATCTCGGCCCTTTTGAGATCCTCCAACCTCCGTCTTTTTTTTTTCTTCCATCCCAACAATGGCTCTCCTTTATCTCCTGCTCCTCCCCGCGTTACTGTTCCTGCGACTGCCTACGGTGGTCAGCGGAGACTGCTGGCTCATCGAGGGGGACAAAGGCTACGTTTGGCTAGCGATCTGCAGTCAGAACCAGCCCCCGTACGAAACCATTCCCCAGCACATCAACAGTACGGTCAGTGGCGCTTTCTACTTTTACGACCGCTTCCAATCTGATTTTCTTTGAGTTTGTTACTATTCTTTGGGTAAGAGTTCTGTCGGAACGCCGCCAAGTAGTAATAGAATTTAATGATGGGTCACTGCAAAATCTCCTTCTTTTGTTGAAATGGGGACCTATGTGTGTACTCGGCCGAGGTCTTGCCTGATCGAGGTTCGAGGCTACTCGCTACTGGGATCTTTTTCTTGACTGACGAACAAATTCGGGACTACCCGTGCGCTTGGCCCAAATCACCTGGAAGAGGCTCCAACGCAAGCATGATTTGACCAAATTAAATATTGACTCACTCGAGCTTGTAAAAACTCTGAACGTTAGATCCCGTTCAGTGTATCAAGTCGAATTTGTGGTCCGGGCTGGGTTCAAGGGATTAAGTCTTAAGTTAAACCCTTGAAAGATACTCAAGCCCCATAAAGAGGTTCATGGACCCCCCTGATTTCAAAGTCACTGTAGGTCATTGGTTCCTGAAAATGTTCTCAAACATATTTGGCTCACAAATGATTTGATGGGATGTGCCGTCCAGGTTCACGACCTGAGACTGAACGAGAACAAGCTGAAGGCTGTGCTCCTCACCTCCATGTACCGCTTCACCAACCTGACCGACCTCAACCTCACCAAAAACGAGATCAGCTACATCGAGGACGGGGCCTTTGCCGGACAGGCGAACCTTCAGGTGTTGTCCTTAGTGCTCGTCTCTCTTGTGCGGTTGTCGTAAAGAGTGTGTGAGACTTGGGTCTCGTGTTTCTCTCAGGTTCTGCAGCTGGGTTACAACAAGCTGACCAACCTGACGGAGGGCATGCTGCGAGGTCTGGGTCGGATGCAGTGCCTCTTCCTTCAGCACAACCTCATTGAGGTCATCGCCACCAATGCCTTCTGGGAGAGCCCCAGCCTCAGTAGCCTGGATCTGTCATCCAACAAGCTGGCCCGCCTGGACCCGTCCACCTTCACCGTCCTCAACCGGCTGCAGGTGTGCGAGCTGGCCGGGAATCCTTTCCACTGCGGCTGCGAGCTCTACAGCTTCCTTACCTGGCTGGAAGCCTTCAACAATGTCACGCACACTTACGACCGCCTGCAGTGCGAGACCCCCCGCGAGCTCAACGGTTACCCACTCCTGGGCCCCTCGCCCGGACACGGGAGGAATGCCAGGGTCCTCCTTTCCACCAGGTGTCAAGACGGCGTGATCATTCCGGGAATCTCATCGACCGGGTCGGAACTGGACGGCTCCGGCATGGGTTTGGACAACCCGGACCCTGGCCCGTATCACCGGCCCAGCTTTTCGTCCACGCCCGATCCGACCTACAACCATCAGATTTCCATGAAGCTCCAGACCGTGTCGCTCTTCGGCGCCTCCGTGGCGGTGCAAATCCCACGGCCCTACAGCAAGATGTACGTCCTGTCGCAGTACAACCGCACCTTCGTGGCGGACATCATGCCCCTGAAGAACAAAAGGGAGGTGGTGACGCTGGATAAACTGCGACCGCACACCAACTACACCTACTGCGTCGCCTCGGTTGGAAAATCCCAGCGCTACAACCACACTTGCTTGTCCTTCACCACGCGGGCTGTGGGACCGGCGGACCCCCGCAGCAACCCATCCACCACCACGCACTATATCATGACCATACTGGGCTGTCTCTTCGGTATGGTCATCGTACTGGGCTGTGTCTACTATTGCCTCCGACGGCGACGCATCCAGGAGGAGAAGGAGAAAGCTTTGAGCGTGACCAAAACCATTCTGGAGATGAGGTATGGGAGCTCTCTGTTCGAAGCTTAGGGTCCGAGCCCGAAAGTGGCTCGCGGTTTGGTTATCGGCACCATCGTCACTTTTCGTCGTTTAAATTGGCCGCGTACGTTTGTGTAAGACGAGTTACTGAGTGAAGACATTTCACGATCAGTTTTCCAAATTCCAAATCCAAACCATCATTAATGTAGGCGAGAAGGCCTGAAGACCCAAAATCGGGTGCTCCAAAAACGTTTGAGTTGACATTGTCATGAAGGTCATTCACTTTCACTTGATTGGTGTACCGGCAATCCATCATCTTGAAATGGGACATTGTCTCCCCTTCCCTCAGGTACGGCCCAGAAGCGGCAGCGGCAGTGGCCAACGACCCAGCCGCCATGCAGCGCCTCCAGGACCAGGCCCACCACCAGCATCACCACGGAGGGGCGGCGGGCAGCAAGCTGCCCCCGTCGGCCTCCTCCAGCACCGGCATGCTCCACGGCTCGGCCAACACCACTTCCTCCCGCCTCTCCAGTTTACCGCAGGTGGAGAAGATGGCCAGCGCCTTTTCCGAGGCCATGGGCACCAAGGGGAGCTACATGGACGTGAGGACTGCCGGAGGGACCGGGGAGGCCCGAGACGGGGAGACGGTAGCGCTGGGCGCGGGCGGGGAGCTGGTTTTGGATATGCGAGGCGCTGGAGCCGAACACGGCGCGGACGTTGCGGAGGATTCGGATGATGACGGCCGTGGCTCGGCCTCCGAGATCTCCACCATCGCCAAGGAGGTGGACAAGGTCAACCAGATCATCAACAACTGCATTGACGCCCTCAAACTGGATGCCTCCGTTAACGCCGCGGAGAACGCAAATGCCCCACAGCAACCTCCGGTTTGCATGGCGCCCCACGCGCGCAATCTCCTGCCCATCGCTTCAGGAGATCAAGTCCTGGCCTCTTCCCCGAAGGTGCACCCCAAGTCCCATCCTCAAGCTCAAGCCACTCCACACCCTCAAGCTCATCCTCCGCTACAGCAGAAGCCTCTTCCTCCCTCCATGGCCCCAGTGCCCCTGGTGGTGCCCCTGTCGGAACGACCGGGTATAAGCGGCGGGGGGTTTCTCTCCCCTCCCTACCGCGACCCGCCCCCGGCCAATGCGGTGCGACCCCTTCAGAGGCAGTTGAGCGCCGACACCGCCGTCTCCAAGAACCGTTGCGGAGTCCCCGCCGCCAGCGGAGCGGTCAAGGGCGGCCGGTTGTTCGGCGTGGATGTTCCCGAGAAGCGCGGCGAGCCTCCAAAATACCCGTCGGAAAAAAGCAGCCCGGTGCATGGCGGGGTAGGGGGCTGCAACGGAATGGGGAGCGTCAACGGGGGCGGCGGTGTGAACATGAATGGCGGTGGCGTGGCATGTAGTAATGGTAGTGGAAGTCGAGGTGGGGCATCTGGTCTTGGTCCTGGTCTGCAGCAGCAGCAGCAGCAGCAGCACCACCACCACCACCTGGAGGTTCAGCCGGATTACCACAGCTCGGAACACCGCCATTCCTTCCCCGCGCTGTACTACGAGGGTGGCAGCGAGTCGCCTTCGCCGGCCCAGAAGGCTACCTTCCTCAAACCGCGAGGGCGCTCCAAGAGGGGGGATGCTACGGCCGCCTACTCGCAGCTGTCACCCGCCCGCCACCACCACCACCACCACTACAACTCGGGCTACTCCTCCAGTCCCGAGTATTCGTCGGAGAGCACACTGCGGATCTGGGAGCGATTTCGCCCGTATAAGAAGAACCCCCGCGAGGAGGCGTCCTACATCGCGGCGGGCCACGCCCTGCGCAAGAAGGTGCAGTTCGCCAAGGACGAGGACCTTCATGACATTTTAGACTACTGGAAGGGCGTTTCCGCGCAGCAGAAGCTGTAAGCAGACTCGAACGGTATCAAAGGAAGGTCCCGACGGCCGACTCGTGTGGGTGATCATGTAGCAGGACGCGTTTCCTCTCAGTCCCCCCTTTGGAGGGAAGGTTCGGAGTGTACATTTTCCCTCGAGAATGTTTTGATGTGAATTCCACTGCCTCCCGCTTGGCACTTTGGTCCTCGCAGGTGCCCAACGCTGATGAGCTAAGTCAGGGGTCCGTTTCGGGGCCGCTAGGACTGTGAAAACCATCTAAAATGTCGACACACCTTATCATATGCCAATGATCCCCCGCATATTCGGCCTTGGACTTTTTTCAGCTTTTGGGGCGGGGACGGGACCTGTTCTCCGTTACGCCCCAAAGCACCCGCCGAGCCGCAATTTTTAGCCCAAAAGAAAAGGCCAACCTGAGACAACGTTATTCAACCCACATTATTGGAGCACCTCGAGTCCTGCAGCGGATCTGGTTCTCGTGTTTGACACCTTGCGGCTCAACAAATGTGTTTAAGAAAATGCTTCATTTCTTTCTTTCGAACCAACTACCTCATTACCAGGCGGGACGGCTATCGCTAGGACAGCGGCCGCCCTCCGCTCGGCTTAAGGCGGCGTTCTCGTTCTCGCTTCCCCCTCTTAATTCCATCAAACCGCCCAAGAATCGTTCCGCTGCGCCGCCAAAACCCGCTCCTCCTACACGGGCGCCATTTAACCAGATAATGAGCGAGTGGGATGAGGAATTAGCCGTGTTTGTTCGGAGAAGACTCGCTCGCTCTTGTGCGGCGGCAAAGGCGGCAAAAGAACAGCAGGCGAGCTTTATCGGGCTAATTGTTCTCGCTAAGCAATTAGGGCGCGTATCGATCTGCGAAACCGACCCGACTGCATGTGTTGGTCATGTCGGCACCACGGACGTTTGCGTGTTTGCGTGTGTGTGTGTGAGCTGCTCTGCATACTGCCGGCAAGCCGTCATCAAAATGATTCATTCGTGAGGTCAAGCCCCGCCCACCAAAATGGATTTTCCCAATCATATGGCCGACTCCCAATTCAGGGTCAACGAGGAGTTCTTGGGGCTTTTTCTTCGATCCTGCTTTGATAGAATTTTTTTTGTGGCTTCTTTATGTCAGGTTTTTGTTCATTAATTTGGAAAACCCTCTGAAAGATCGTCAACCATTGCGCCCACATTAGGTGGCGCAGGCCTCAAAAACCCCCAAAATCTGTCTTGAGTCAACCTTTTTCTAATTGGGACTCCTTCTTGGGTATTCGCCAAAATAAAAGCCCTCCAAGTGGGCCGTGCGCTCTTCAGATTTCGTCATTCGTCCTTTGACGATTGGTATCTTTGCCCAAGTTAGCTCTACTTACGGTTAAATCAGAATTTATTTATTTTTATTTATTTTTTAATCCTCAAAATTGTTACAGCACGCTTGACCTGCACGTTGGGCAAAATCTTAATTCTCGAAGACACAAATCTGAGCTTTGCTTCAATCCTGCCACTTTGGGCAAATTTCCTACCGAGTAGGAGTTGGATCAAGCTTTGGCGTTTGCCCCAAAATGGCCGACTCCAGGTTCAGTTTTGGAGATTTGAGACTTTTTCGAGCCTTCTGTCATAATAGTAGCGGCCACCAAATTTTGGGTCGATTGGTGAAACTCAAAATTCACAAACAACGCAAAAACCTGCTGCGGACCAAAGTGCTCCCAGGGATGCTTTGATTGTCATTTTGGCTTTCGGGGGGATGGTCACGTTTATTTATTTATTCAAAATAAAATCTTATTCGATAAATGTGTGAAGCACGAGCTGCTGATGATAGGTTGCGTTCAGAAAGTAACACAAGCGGAGCGCGCTCCGCCTCCCGCACTACACGAGGACGACAAAACGTCCCGCTTGGGTCTAACCCTATTTTTCTTTTTACTTGAAAATGACTTACCTTTAGCAGGAAATGCTGGAAATTGGTGAATGTTTTGTACCCGATGGTTGGCCGGCGAGTCCTCGCTGGTGTTGACACGGCAGCCCTCCCCCCCCCTAGCCCCTGACACCACCTCTTATCTAGAGCCCCCCCCCCCAGCCCTCCCGACCCCCCGTTATGCCTCCCGATAGCCACGGCCAAAGTCGGCCTCACCTTCCAGCAAACGCGGCCGCTCGTTTATCAAGCCGTGACAGACGACGTGTAGCGTCGCCATCCGATCGGAGGCAGACCTCCTCCGAGGCCGACCACCCGGGGGGGCGGGTGGGGGGGTTGTCGTAAATGTGATTATCTGGGAAATGCCCACCATTTTGGAATATGCCGGAAAAATGCCTTATCTCGGGTGTGATGGGTAAATTCCCCGGCCTTTTTTGACCGAATGCAACCCAAATCAGCCTGCCACCCCATTGATTTTCAAACACGGGTCAGTATGACCCACCACCTAATCAGTGTTAATCGCGGAAAGAGAAGAAAAAAAACAAACGGTGAAGACTCTGGTTGACGTTGCTGATTTATGCCCGTTACTTTATTGTAATGTCAAATTAATCCTTGAAATGTTTGTACATTTCACCCGCCGTTGTAATTAGCGTGCGCGGCCGACGTCGTCATTAGCGCGCGAGGTTAGACGTGATTAACTGGGATTGAAATTAACGATGCCGCTTTCTCTCGCCCGAGCCCATTAGATGTCCTTGCCGCTCCGGGCCAGTGGACCTCCAAGGCCTTCTTTTGACTTGATGATGACACGCTTTCAGGCACCCGGAGTGGGCGTGGGGGGGGTGCGGGGGGGGGACCTTGATGCGTTAACCCTCAATTCTGCTCGACGCCACGCGTCAAATGAAAATAGATGAGTGTGACCGGACGCGGCTGTTTGCGCCACTGGTGCCGAGGAATGGACTCGCTGTGTTCGTTGTCCCTTAATCTGTCACCCACTCCCTAGCATTGATCTTTCCACGCTAATCTAGCGAGCCCGCTAGCATTTTCCCGGCTCCCGTCAAAGGCATCGTCACAAGGCCGTCGGATCGATTCCCAGATGGGGGTGGGACTTTTGTCAAGAGAGGCGGAATATTCTCCCGCTCCCGCTTTTGGCCTTTTGCGCCATAACGGCAATCAAATTAGCATTGAGATTAGCAACCGCAGGCTACACATAAATGGAGCCTCCTTCACGAGGGAGGACGCGGCGGTGCGTTTTACCTGCGCGCGCCGCCCCGCCAAGGCATTTTTATGGATTCATTTTTTTGGTCTCGACGTAAGATTAGCGCGGTGACTTCCTAAAGCGCCGTGTCGCGACACTCTGAACGGCGGGGAGGAAGTCGTTTTTATTTAAAGCGATCCTCTTCACGTTTAACGGCGTCGCTCTATAACATTTCACGGCGTGCTGAAACAAAACACTGTTCGATTTTTATTTCGTGGCCGCGATAAAGATCACAGTCGTATTTTAGGATTCGGTGGAGGTGCACCAGAATGGCCCCCCGCCCCCCCAAAATAAAATAAAACCCTTGCTGATGGTGAAGTGAAACTTTGATGTTGGCAGGAACAATTACGGACGTTTAAAAGAAAACAAACTGTTAGCAACTGGCTATTCTGTAGCTGATGACCGATCGGTGAGTTTAGAAAACCCGCCAAGCGATCGCTCGTCTGATCAAAATCTGTGAAAAATGACTTGTTTGTTTGCCGTATTGGGACAAGCCGCTCCCACGAATAGCCCAAATTTTTGGTGTAATTTACGGCCATTGAAATGGGAAGAAATCATTAACCCCCCCTAGCACCCCCCCCCCAAAAAAAAACAACAAGAGTGGCATTTTGTCTCAAATTGAAGAGCAAATGCAGATTTAGTCAGAAAAGTCTTTTCAGTTTTTTTTTCCCAGGAAAGTGCAGTATCGATAGCTCGTCTCTTTTTTCGGGCGTGAAGTGCAACGGCAACTGAACGGCGGGAAGAATCGCGCGCTCTTCATTCTTTGCGCCAATTTGCCGCATTGGCTTCATTTCGCATTCGAAGAAAATTCAAAATGGAGGCTTGACGGCATTTCAGTTGAAAGCGAACCCGCTTGCGGTGATGAAGGATGATCACAGGACAGCGCTGGTGAAAAGATGCTCGCTTTCAATCTTTTCCTCGCGGCACAGTGCAAACGTTTGAGAACGTTTGTGGGCGTTTAGGAAAGGCGGCGTGTAGACGAGTCTTTTGCTCGTCTGCATGCCAACTTGAATCTTTTCTTTTTAGGAAAGCAAAACTTCAAGAGGTCGTCTTCTTTTCGGGGAACCTCGAGTCCTTATTATTTTCATTGAAAACTTTTTCTGAGGTGTCCCCTGGGCCCAGGAAAAAATGTATATAATTTAAAACACCGATTAGCGCAAATGGAATCACACTGATTGAAAATATAAATCACCACGAGTGCCGCGGCCGCGACCAATGCCCCCCCAACCCCCCAACCGCACCCGCCCCCACCACCCCATCCCGGGAGTGCTGTTGTGGCGGACCCTCCGCGGCTCCTCCGGAACCATCGGCGAGGACTCGTGGCCGCGTCGTTTTAATTGAAGCGCCGGCCGGCTCTACTGTGAAACGCTGACTTGATTTTTTGTTGTTGTTGTTGTTGTTTTGCGGCCGTAAAATATTGACGCAAGATGGCTGACGGCCCGGAAAGATGAACCCTTCCTCTTTTTTTTTTTTCTTCAACTTGACCCTTTTCAGGTTTTAACGGATCGCGAGAAACCCCGACGACTGAGAGACGATGGGACTGAGGCGATCTGATTGGTATCGCCATGACAACGGGGGTCACTTTCTGTTGTAAACATGTAAATTATCACGTGCCCTGCGGCGTTAATGGGGGGGGGGGGGGCGAGAGTCCCACTTTGAAAAGGAGGCTTTGGGAAAATCGACTTTGAGCTTTGGCCGACAAGAGTCTGTCCCGGCTTTTTTGGAGGGGGTGGGCATGGGGGGGGGGGTGTCTGTTGGAAGATTTGATGGGGATTTTATTTTATTTTTTTTCCAGGCCCAATTCCGATTCCAAAATCATATCGCTAATGTTCCCGGTCCATACTTTCGTATTTGTAGTGGACCAAAGTTGGCGCAAAATTGAATATTTTGAAGCCTTGATTGTGCCACGTGGATTTTTTTGAAGGGCCTCCTCTGATCTGGACCGGCAGACTCCATCATCAAGAAGCACAGATTTTGTGTCACCCCCCCAAAAAAAATGTTCGTCGACACCACGTTGCTCTCTGATCTTGAACCGGTCGATGGTTTGTTGATTAGCTTCATTTCCGACTCACGACAAAAAAATAAATCCAAGCTAGGCTAATTTGGGGGCATATTTGCGGGAAAAAACCCAATTTTTTTGTTGTTTTTTTAATCGTTATTAGTTAACGACATCGGAAATAAGATTAAGACTAATATTTAGTTACTGACTTCAAAAGTAGCTCCTTCTGACTGGTCATCGGTTCGAGACCAAAGAAGCCAACGAGCTCCTCAATGTGCCATCCGATGAAGTCTGCCTGTCCGGAAAGATCTTAAGCGAGATGCTCTTCGCCTGACGCTGGCCCGTAGCCCCGCCCTCTCCAAAGGAGACGATCGCTATTTGGTTCGTCTGCTGCCGAGAACGATTGACCGAGGATTCAATTTTGTGCCGAAATGACGGTAAAATCCGCAAACGACACCGGACGAGTTTGCACCGGAGTTCAACTGTGATTAAAAACAAGCGTTTGTGCTGGACTCGATTCCAGTTGCGCTGTAATAACGCGACGGCGACGGCGAGGTGTGACATCACACGCGAGTGCGGCGCATTCACACCTGCCGACGTCAAACACGGACTGCGTATTTCTATTCACGTTTACAGACACTTAGGGTCCGAAAAGTGCCAAAACGGGGGAGTTTAGCCGAGGCGGCGTGGAGCCAAACGTCTGTAGAAATCAATTTAGGAAAGAATTTATTTGTTTGACCCCATTGTTTATTATTTTAATTTTTTTTACCTTCAACTCGTGGCCCCTCTCTGACAGACGCCCAACGCTGACAAATGATTTTTGTCCGTCTGTTACCTCCGGATGCTTGTTGGTTTATGACTTTCAAAACGCGCTCCGAGATGCTCGGTCTTGAGTTCAGGACCTTAATGTCGCTTGTACGTCAAGAGTCCGTTTTCAGGTCGCTGTCCGTCAATGTTCTTTGGCTTTTTAACTCAAAGTAGCTTCTAACAATCCCTGCGATTGGTTTGAGACCTTAGAAAGGAGCATCTCACGCACGGACTTGGGTTTCGGACGATGAGAACTCGCTCGTTGTTCGAAGACCACCCAAAACTTGCTTCTCCGGCCGTGGCCATCGGTTTTCAGGTCTTAGAAACTAGCCCCAGAACCGACGGGCTTTGGTTTATGACCCTCACAACGATCTTCCTCCGACAAAGCTCAACCAGCTCCTGTTCTCCAAGACCTTTGGTTTTAAAACCTGGTAAATGAGCTTTTTGTGGATGGTCTTTTACATCCGACGCTCATTGGTTGAAAACCCGGTCCGGTTTTTTTATGGCAGACGATATCGATGGTCTGATGAGTCGAGAACCCGGCTTGTCATCGCTAGCCTTTGGTTTTATGACAAGAGAAAGTAGCTCGGACCTCACTGGTCCATCTTTCACGACGGTCGACTTTGGTCTTTGCCACGAACGGGGCCCAGAGGATCAAGATCTCTCAGCCGCCATTGTTGCAGAAACTGTGACTTGTTGACACGCGGGCTCTTTTGCTTTGAAGTCGATGTCGTCGGACCGATGCGAGACGCGTGGCAATTGATAGCGCACGCGTTGCGCATCTCGAGGGGTTGAAAATTGCCGACTTGGGCTGCGCAATTTGGCTGGGGCGGCGCGACGACTGAAGGGGAGCCGATTAATTAATCTGTCCTTCAGTATGGAGGGCTTTTCAATCCCGCTACACACACACGCACACACACACACACTTAGACGCACACAAACGAAGATGTAATTGCACGTTGACACTTTTGAACGCAAACGCAATCATCCCAGTGACGGCGATGCCCACGTCGTGTTTCACGAGACCGTGTCGCGACACACGTACGCCCATCGAAGATCCTCCGCTCTGATCTGGTGGAGCACGTGAAGCTGCCTTGTGTAATTCCGTCACAGGTTGGATGGTCCTCAGTTCTTTGTTTTCAAGACATGGAGGTTTTGGATGTTGGTCTTTGGTTTATGATTCTGCAGCAACGGTCAGGGTTCTAAGACTTTGGAAAGTAGCTTCTTGTTCATGGTCCGTGGTTTAAAACCACCGAGACTGGCTCTGGTGAGCTCAGTGGTTCATCATTGGTTGAGGCTACCGCAGAAACTTGCCGCTGTAACCTCACAAACGAGGTTTTGATCGCCGCTCTTGTTTATCATGATGAAAAAATATTTCTCTTCGGACACCGGTCTTTGGTTTCAAGACATTAGAAACCACGAGCTGTGGTCGAGTACCAGCGGCCGAAACGGGTTCCCTCCGCAGATCTCCCTTTGAGATAGGGTGAGAAGCTCAATCATCCGGGAGGGACTCGGTGTCGAGCCATTTCTCCTCCACGTCGAGAGCGGCCGGATGAGGTGGCTCGGGTATCTGATTAGCATGCCTCCCTGGTGAGGTGTTCCGGGCGTGTCCCAACGGCAAGAGGCCCCGGGACCACCAAGGAACCACCGGCGAGACCACGTCTCCCAGCTCGGCTGGGAATGCCTTGGGATTCCCTGGGACCAGCTGGAAGAAGTGGCTGGGGAGAGGAAAGCCTGGGCTTTCCTGCTAAAGCTGCTGCCTCCGCCACCCAATCCTGGATAATTTCTCGCCGTTTCTTATTTTCGTTGTCATTTCACAGACTTGATGGAAGACACTTTTGGAATGCCTCGATGCAATCGCACGCGCGCACTCCCGCCGCGGCGGCAGCAGATCGATTGATTCCAGGCAGTGGCAGTTTCGATTGATAACAGGCAGTGACAGCAGTCGCCCGAGGCGACGGTGATGAAGAGTCAAGGTTGGTAGATAAGCAGATAAGAACGTAAGATCTCATTAATTGCCTCTTGCGCTGGGCCCAGAAGAGTCCAGCATGGCGGATATTGCTGCAGGAGGTTTTGGGGCTTCAGTGGTATAACTATCATCAAAGTCCCCCCACCTCTCGAGCCCTGCCCCATAGCCTGCTCTGGTCCCTCCATGCCACACTGACACTGACTTACTTGAAGTGAGTCGGGTGCGGGTTTCTGGGACGGCGTCGAATGCTTGCTAGCTCAAATAAACCTCCATCAAGGCGGGAGGGGTCGGTCCTTGAGGAAAGTCACGTCCACTCAAGTGGTTTACGAGTTGACAAGCTACCTTGATGAAAATTCAGCCCCCAAAGCGAGTTTTCCCCGAGCAATATGAAATTTCGTTTGACATGTCTGTCGTGAGTAAGACCCCACCAAAAAAAAAATGGCTGAAAACACACAGAAAGTCTGCCATTTGGCTTTGGAACAGTCGTTGAGGGGCCGTTTTGTCAAAACTTTGCCAGACTCTTACCAAAACAAAACACCCCAGACAGGTCGGCAACTCTAAATTGTGAATATTATACTGTCGATATATCTTTTTCGACATCTTTATCCATCACGATGAGGTGCCCCAAAAAGTCTCAAGAAGGCTCGCCTTAAAAACGACCCAGAAAGAACGTCGGCCATTTTGGGTTCCAAGTCGCCATTTGAAGGGCTTTTCAGCTGAGGGTCCTTCAAAGACCGACTCCTCATCCAAATTCTGCTGAAGTTGCTCCCAAATTCAAACGACATCTTCACTTAGCCCAAACGCTAACCCCCCACCACCCCGAAGAGCCACCCTTTCATCTCAAAACGATTCACTCTCAAAGTCATCCCGCTGGCTTTGAGATTCCGGCTGTCCGGTCGGGGCGAGCTCGTCGCATCGCCGCCATCTTAATAAGCGAGCTTTATTACTAATGACTACCGCAATCTCTCTATGAATTGCTAATCCACTTATCTGCTCATCGACCAGGCGCCCGCACGTTCCACGCCTAAGCCTAATGAGTTGGTTTTCGACGCGCGTGAAACGCGCAGCTGTCGCCAAGACGACGCTCCCCGGCGGCCTATTTTCTCACGCCGGCTCGAGCGATCGCCGTCGTCCTAATGAACCGCGGATTCATGTTTGGAAATGTCATTTCTAGAATATAGCAGCTTGTTTCCTGTTTTAAGAAATATATTTTTCCCTCCAAAAATGAGATTCTAACAAGGGTTAGGGTTAGAAAATGGCGGATTTTGTTTTGCCCTCTAAAAATGTTAGCATTTTTCCTAATACGGTATTCTTGTAAGAATTTTTCTTCTTCCAGTCGCTATTTTTTTTTCTTTTCCGACTCAAATTATGAAGTCATTCTCACAAAAATTTGGGAGTAATTTTTGGAAGTCGACTGGACTTTTTAAAAGCCAATATGGGCAAAACGCGGTCAATTCCTGAACTGTACGTCGTCTGCTAGCTTGAGCCGTGTTAGCTCGGACGCTAACGGTCGGTGATTTTATGGCCTTTGTGTCAGCACAAGCACAACAGGCTTGAGTTTGGGATTTTTTTCTTTTCTTTTTTCCTTCATGAGGATGAATGGTTGTTACATACGGTGGCATTACATTAACGACACGTGTGTTTGCTTTAATGGCCTCTAATTCAGATAAATTGTATGTATAGTCGTTATGTGGATGCCATTAATGGATTATATTGTCACGTGCACGACTAATCTACTAATGTGCACATTAAAACGACGCGCCGGGGCAGGAGAGAAAAGCGCCACCCGAGCAAAGCGTTGCTGTTTGTCTTCACTTGAATCCTTATCACGCACAGGACTAAAAAAATAATAATAATTCACAACGATATCATGTTGACAAGTTAATGTTGTCAATACGATTATACGCATTTTTCCGAATTGACATTATTTTTGTCATTTCATTTTACACCTTCATCAACCCTACAAAATTCCCGAGAGCACGCGGCACACTTCGTACGCTAACGTTAGCCGCGCGCGACGTGACCAGGTGCCATCTTTAGTTTTGTTGAGCGTAGAGCCGCAACAATTGGCTTTAATGAAAGACTCTTTTGACTTGACTTGTTGTTAGCGGCATGAGTTTCGCTAGCTATCGTTGCGAGCTTCGGTCGCTAGCTTCGGTCGCTAGCTTCGGTCGCTAGGCGTAATTTATAAGCTACCATCGCTAGCTACCATCGCTAACGTCCGTTGCCGGCTCTCCTCCGTCAGATCAGAGTGGGGCCACGACGACATGCTCATGGGCGGCTAACTTAGCTTGGTTTTCTACAGAAGTTTGGCTAGCCGCCTCCACTTGAAATCTGTGAATTTTGTACAAAAAGGAAATGTAGGAAGATATTTGTTGTTGTGGTTGTTTTTTTTTTTACCTGAGCCTGATGTGTAGCTCTCTGTGTTTGTTGGGCAGAGGGTGGCGGGAAATGTGGCGTTCATTTTTCTGTACGCAGCCGGGGATTGTGCAATGGCCAATTGTAATTATTATTATTATTATTATTATTATTATTATGCAGCGAATTAGCGCTGGAGACCTGAAATAAAGTGTTATATTTGCATGATTTCCTGTATTTTCACCAAACAAATCTAAATATATCTATATTCAGTAAATATATCTCTAAATACATACAGTATATAGAGTACTGTATATGGTTGTGTATTCTGAGTGGTAATGTACCTCACATCAATAACATACTGTGACTTTCTTCTGTCGATAAAAAGATGCCATTTTTTTCTAAAGTCTTTTTGTAAACATCTGGAGTGCCGTGTGCAATGTTTCTCCGCCGCCGCCGGCACAATCGAGTCGAGAGCCCGCATCGGACTCCCGCCCACTGGCTTTTTGGATGCACGCCGGTGGAGCTCGGAATTCTGAAATTCAATAACAAGTCGGTAAGAACCGCGCATCAAAACTAAAATCGGACTTTTCAGTCCTGAAAAGAATTCGGGGGGGGGGGGGGGGGGATTTTTGTTTTGTTTGTTTTTCTCCAAATGGATTTTTGTGATCTGGGCCACCCACACACACACACACACACACATTTTTCTTTGAGGGGGGGGCACATTTTTGCATTGGGTGCTCTGTGGGTTGCCAATGGGGGTTGAGCCCGCAGCATCCATCTGCAACGCAATCATTTGACTCCCCGTGACCTTTCCATTTCCCCGGTCGCGGCCCTCTCACTCGGCATCCCCCGCTAGTGCCTCGCAGTCGGCGTTTTGTTTAATGAGTCTGCCTCCTGTTTTAGCCTCTCACTGTCTCTCTCTGACGTATTTTTTATTTTATTTTAAGCCGCAGCTTGTTTCGGGCAGTTGTTTTATCAGAGTGAGGGTCTGACAATGAGTATGCAGGCCGTGCACTGCCCCCCCCCCCACCACCACCACCACAACAGCAGCTGCCGCTCACCCCTTGTGTGAACAACTTATGCCAACGTCCTCCTCCCCTGAGAATATTGGATATATCTCACAGGTTTTTATGAAATATTGATGGAGGAATATTTTTTTTCCAAGGAGGGGTCCTGCTCTCACTTGCCACAATTGGCGTGGAATGAAAGGCCATTACATAAGGCGTTCGTTCATTAATTATGCCATTCAATAAATCATTTTTTAAAAAATCAGTATGCAGTACTAAATAATTTAAAGTCCACTCCAAGACAAATTCCTTGAATTCCATGAGATGATGATGTTAAATTGCTGGAAATAACTAAAATAGATTTAATCCTAATTAATACTGAAATTAAATCATATTCTTTAAAAAAATTGAAAATCAAGTCAATGAATTAGTAATTGAATTAACCCCCCCGCAATCCATTGCTCATTTGAAACCCAAATTCTGTCATTTGAAAAACTACAGTATCTTGGGTTTAAAAAAAAAAAATCCAAACTTCAAACCCGAGTTTCGGCCGTGACGAGAACGCCTTCTCAGTCTCTTCCGAATTCCGATTTTCCGTATGTTCAACATTTGCTTACCAATCAAGAAGTTGCTTTTGGTTTTTAAGTAAAAAAGTTTTGCATTCGGCTTTTCAAACAGAGTCAGGGTTTCCAATTGGGGTTTTGAGTCCGGATTAGGGTTTCAAGGTCAGGCTACCAGGTCAGGCTAATTACCACAGACAAACTCCTTGTGTGTGTGTGTGTGTGTGTGTTCATGTGTCTTTTTCATTTCTTTGTCAAGCAGAAAGGGTGGTCCTCGCTATGTTGGCCTTTTTACTCGGTCCTCACTGTGCCACAAGTGCAGGAATGTGTGTGTGTGTGTGTGTGTGTGTGTGTGTGTGTGAACGTTGTTGGGCAGTAAAACTGATTGTGTAGTTTGATGAATGAATGCCGGGACCGAAGGAGGGCCAGCATTATGACTGCTGCCGCTAGCGCACAAGCCCGTTAGCCAAGGCGCTAACCCACACATACAGGCGACGCGTCCCGTGCGTGATTAAAAAAAAAAATTTTTAAAAAAAGAAGGAAACAACGGCGCTGGGAATCGACAAGGACAACAACACGGAGGTGAAATGTTTCTTAGGTGCCTCAAAAAAGTGTCCGGCTATCGCTTTAAGGATTAACGGCAGCGACTTTTGTCTCTTGTCTCGACGTAAGCCTCTTAAGGAAAACCCCCTGCGGGCCGCCGGGCGCTGAGAACGTCGCTTTAGCCGCATTCTCTGCCCGCTAATTAGAGGCCATTAAGGAAAGGGAGACGGCACCAAGTCCGAACGGTTCAAAGATTCCGGAGGACCTTCAAGATTGGAAAAAAAAATAAAATCCAAATCATAATCTCCTCTGCGACATGTTCTTCATGTTTGCTTTCATCTGCCAAAAGCGAATCCGAATGATACATACAAGAAGTATCATTCATCGAGGTCAAGTCGATCTGAGACAATTTTACCGGGAGGCATCTTCAACCAATCCACATCGACACCCACAAAAATACGGAGGCCAAGTACCCGCTGAAACTCACGCTGAGAAGGCACCCCACCGAGCGATGCCACAAACATCAACTATTCCATAACATGTCACCTCGATTAGTAGTTCGCAGGGCACCGAGCTCCTCACACGGAGAGGTGATCCTGATCCACAACAATTACGGGAGGCAACAGGGCACAGTTAAAGCCCCGCACGGTTTTATAAACGAGGCACTCAGCGCGTTCTCGTGTTGTCGAGCCCGCGGCTCTGTGCAGAGCTCATCCATTTTTCAGGCTTGAACAACCCAAGTTGTGTCTCGTAAATATTTCACGGCTCTCTTGGTGGCGTAATAATAATAATACATTTTATTTATGAGCGTCTTTCAAGACACTCTAGGAAACTTTATAACCAAAACTAAACGAGGTGTGACGGTGTGGGGCGCAATATTTGCCACCAAAAACTAAACGTGAATAACTTTTAAATAGTTTCCACTGAATTTGGTTTACCTGAATTGAAGGTCAGTGGCTCGGATAAGGGATGGATTTGTATATTTTTCTCTGAATCATATTAAATAACTCAATCTGAATTGTCCAATCTGAATTTGAAACGATAGACTTTTTTTCTATGAAAATGTATTTGATCCTCACTGAAAAAGGCATTTTTAGCCGAAAAAAAACCTACGATGTATAGTAAGCCGTTTTTAGCTGAAAAAAAACGACCATGTATAGTAAGGCATTTTTAGCCGAAAAAAAACGACCATGTATAGTAAGGCATTTTTTCCCGAAAAAAAGACCATGTATAGTAAGGCATTTTTGGCCCCAAAATAACGACCAAATATAGTAAGGCGTTTTTAGCCGAAAAAAAACCAGACGATATATAGTATGGCGTTTTTAGCCGGAAAAAACGACCATGTATAGTAAGGCGTTTTTGACCGAAAAAAACTACCATATACAGTAAGGCGTTTTTAGCCGAAAAAAACGACCATGTATAGTAAGGCATTTTTGGCCGAAAAAAAAAACGACCACGTATAGTAAGGCGTTTTTGACCGAAAAAAACGACCATATACAGTAAGGCGTTTTTAGCCGAAAAAAACGACCATGTGTATAGTAAGGCGTGTACATTGTCGTTTCTTTCGGCCAAAAATGCCTTACTATACATAGTCGTTTTTTTCGGCTAAAAATGCCTTACTATACATTATCGTTTTTTTCGGCCAAAAATGCCTTACTTTACATGGTCTTTTTTTTCGGCCAAAAACGCCTTACTATACATTATCGTTTTTTTCGGCCAAAAATGCCTTACTTTACATGGTCTTTTTTTTCGGCCAAAAACGCCTTAATATACATGGTCATTATTTTGGGGCCAAAAGGCCTTACTATACATGGTCGTTTTTTGGGGCTAAAACGTCTTACTATACATGGTCGTTTTTTTTCCGGCCAAAAACGCCTTACTATACATGGTCGTTTTTTTCGCCTAAAAATGCCTTACTATACATGGTCGTTTTTTTCGGCCAAAAACACCTTACTATACATCGTCGGTTTTTTTCCGCTAAAAATGCCTTTCTATACATGGTTGTTTTTTTCGGCTAAAAACGCCTTACGATACTAAAAACTACTTCAATAAGCCTTACTTATCATGTTGGTCAAACAAAGAAGTGATATGGTTGCAACCTCTGGGGATTGAACACCCAACTGCTAGTTTGGGAAATCTTTTCTCCACCCCTCAGCCACACCACGACATAAGCTCTTGCATGTTTTGTGTTTTCTTCAATAAAGCTGCAACTTAAAGAAAAATGTGACCCTGTTGCAAATACTGGGAATCGAACACCCAACCACTGGATTTGGGACTTCAGCTTTCTACCACTGAGCTAAGCCACCATAATGACCCTTTGGGTTGTTTTGTGTTTTTCCTCAAATAAGTTGTATATGGTGGTTAAAGAGAAGACAGTGTTGCAACAAACAAGGATTGATCACTCAACCTCTGGTGTGGCACGCCATCATTCTACCACTGAGCCAAAGAACCACATTGAGCAGTCGAGTACTGTTTTTTTATTAGTCATGGTTGTGTCTTTTGGCTATAAATGGTCGGGGTTTTTGGGGCTAAAAACGCCTTACTCCACATGGTCGTTTTTTTTCAGCCAAAAACGCCTTACTATACATGGCCGTTTTTTTTTCGGCTAAAAATGCCTTACTATACATGGCCGTTTTTTTCGGCTAAAAATGCCTTACTATACATGGTCGTTTTTTTCCCGGCTAAAAACGCCTTACTATACATGGTCGTTTTTTCCGGCTAAAAACGCCTTACTATACATGGTCGTTTTTTTCAGCTAAAAACGCCTTACTATACTAAAAACGTTAGAAATTGTCGTCGCGGGCGCCCGACTAGCAGCTACATGAGCTGTGCTAATTGGAGCTAACTTAGCATAACCGCCGTGCCTCCGTAAAATGTTGGTAAAATGCGCCCGGCTAGCACACTCGCGGCCGGCCTGGTGATCATCGACAACGTGATTCTATGGGTGAGCATGTCGCCCTGGATGGGGGGGATGGTTGTCTATCTATCTGGAAGCGTTTGCTGTAAAAGTGCCCAACAAACGGACTCCAGAACGCCCCCTGTTGACTAATCGGCGCTACGACCCACCGCCGTGACACGCGTTGGCGGGCTTGCTAACGCGCTAATGCCGTGATTAGCTCTCTGTGAGTTCATTAACTTTACGAGCGGATGGCACGGCGACAGGAAATAAACGTGGCTTACGAGTCAATTGTGGGTGCAAGCTGCCGCTTTATTTTTATTTTTTTTCTGTTCCAACAATGAGCCACCTGCTCCTCTTTAAGTCGGATGCTAGCAAGACACATGAGTACATGTGTGTGTGTGTATACCGCTCGCAATCAAAAGCTAATTGACAACACGGTGAAAGAACGTCGCCTTTGGATGTTGGCTCGGGCGCTAATGCTAATGCTAACGCTGCGTCATTGCGACCCAATCCTCAAAATCCCTTCGGTATATTTGAGAAGCGGGTTGCCCCCTGGTGGCCATTCCCAACCACGCAGGCAGGAAAAAAAAAACAGGCAAAAGCTAACCAACACGAACAAGCTCGTTTTTTGTCTTCTTTTGTGCTAAAGCCCATTTGGCCTCGTCGTCGTTCGCGTTTGAACGAGTCCCCGGAGCCACATTTGTTTGAAGCGTTAATTTGTGAGCCGGCAAAAAAATGCCTTTCAGGAGCAACGACGGGCGACTTCAAAACAGCCGTCCTCCACTGCGCGGGGAGCAATTGTTCCAATTACGCCACCTTTTGTCTTTTGCCGCGAGGATGTCAGGCTGTCGCCAGGGAGACGCTCGCACCGTTGGTGATGGGGTGGGATGAGAAAAAAATGACATCATCCTCAAATAAATGACCATTTTGAAGGCTTTCAAAAATTTTTCACATTTTTGCTTGGGAGTGCGAAGACGGAAAAGTTGAAAAATTCATCCCCTTAAACCAATTTTAGCGAGCCACATCAAATTTGGGAGGCGTGCCGATCATGACTAGACCCACCAAAAAATGTACAAAAAAATAGGAGCTCATTTTGACCAATTTTCCAGGGGTCCTTTTCAGACTTCAGATTTTGATGATTACAAAACTCAAATATTTAAAGTGTTTTGTTTTGTTCTTTGTGTGTTCACTATTTGATTGGTTTTTTTTTTTTGTCTTTGTCGAACACTGCATTCGTGGCCAAAATGAAGCGATTAAATCGAACTCATTTGGTTGTCCGCTCAACTTGACATCTCGCCATTAGACAAAAAAGTGAGAGGATGCGACGGTCGGATTGTTTCGATGCCGACAAGCTGCCGTGGCGAGTGGCTGAGATTTCCATTTCGATGTGCCGCGAGTCGTCTCAGCGCGTCGCCTGTAAACGCGTGCGACCCCGCTGGCGGCTGGCGTGTGGTCAGCGCCGCTTTAATGACCTCGCCGCGCGGAGGCAAAGCATCGCCGCGGTGTGTGCTTGTGTGTTGATGGACCACAACGCGCCTAACATTCGCTCAAGGACCCGAGCATCCAAACGCGCCCAAGGTTTGGCAGTTGAGTGCTTATAGCTCAGAAATTGTCATTCGATGCTTAGCCACTGTCGCTTGGATTTTTAATCGCGATCATGTTTTTCATGTTATCCTACGATTACTTTTTGGCAGTGAAAAATGAGACCGTATTGTTTTACACGGTGACACTTTTTGCTGTTTTGCTTATTTTTAGTCAACCTTTATTAACGCTGACCTACATTTATAGATGTATAGCATCTCTTTCTGGTTTCACATTATAACACTGTACTATAATTACAAGTAATTACATATTGTGTAATTACTGTGTAATATACTGTAATTACTATATAACTGTATAATTACAGTTACGATGATACAGTATATAAGTGTTGTAAGACGCACTTTGAAGATGACACCGTAATGCCATAAGTGCATACGTATTGTACGGCGCCCGCTGCCGAACATTTGGCGCTCAAGTTACTAGACTGAAACGACAGCCCGTCACAGTTGCCGTTCCGAGAGATCATTTTTTTGAATAAATCAGGCTCACTCAAGTGTGTTGTTTTATCTGACAAAATCACAACGGTGTGGTTCTGATGTCACTTTTTTCTCTTGAAACCAAAATCTAGAGAGGAAAATAGCGTCCGGTAGAATAAGTATAAAATGTTGATATTTTTTGTTGTTGTTACCGTAACCCTCGTAGTCCACCGTTTGCGATAAATGCAAAATTATGTCTTTGAATCAAAGGCAAAGTCGGAAAAACACGAGAGAGCTGAAACGTATGGGGGGGTTCTAAAATGGCCTAAATTTCATGACGTCACCAGCTGATAATTCTCAGGCATTGCAGCAATAATAAAAAAGGTTTTGATACCTTAATCTTCACAATTTACATATTTTGCACCATAGAGACCCATTATAATTCATATTTTTGAATACATCGTAAACCGAATGTGTAAACATGCATTTCACGCGATTTTTACGTCAATCGCTTTGTTTTCGCTTGGACAGACGTTTGTGCATGCCACATTGTTGGGTTGAGGTCATTCCAATTTTGCAACTTTAGGTGGCGCCAGAGGATCGCAAATGAGTTTGCCTTTTTGCAGGAGGCTTCAAACCAATGCATTTTTTTTCCCTTTTGCAAAAAATAAAATAAAAAATCCCAAAGAACTAATAAAAACTATATATGTATGGATAGCACAGATGCCTCTGAACATTTTGAGTGTTTGAAAAAAAAAAGGAATGTTTGTATAACACAAAATACATCATTACAAAAATTGTAAAACGCGTAACTTAGAGGTTAAAAATGTCTTTGACCACATTATCTCGATCGCTGCGGCCCTAAATTTAATGCTCATTTGTTGCAGTTTAAAACGTTAACGTCAAGTTCACAGTTGCGCGTCGTAATTCCAACAAGACAATCTTGAAGGTGTTGACAAGAGAGTTGACTTTCTTGTTTACTTTTGCCCGATTGATAACCGTTATTATTTTTCCACGGTGTTCAGCGGCGGACTAATGAGGCTGGAAATTGCTTCTACCTTTTAATGAGACACCCTCGCTGCGGCGCGTCGAACCTGGAGGTGGGGTGGAGGTCCAGCGGGTGGGTGGGGTTGGGGGGGGGGGGAATAAAAACTAATCGCTTCATTTAAAACGGACCAAACAGGCAGCAGCTTCAGCAGCATATGTAGCCAGAAGTGAGTTGTCGTCAAACGGCAACTCATTACCGGTCCAAATTTAGCGGCTAAGCGACACGACGCTGAAATAAGCGGATGAGATCGAGCGCCTCGCTTCGTCGCAGTAAGTTGAGTAAAGTAAATACTCAATAATAAGTTGAGTAAAGCATCCCAAACATTAAGTTCGATTCTCGTCCGTTTACATTTGGTCGACTGAACGTTCAATACAATAGAATACATGTTGATTTATATAGCGCTTTTGCTATAGCGCCAGCTGCGTGTAGCTGTTGGGAAAACTTTTTTTGGCCAACCCCCCCCCCCCCCCCCTTACGTTCTTTGATTTTTACGACAGGACTTTAAAAGCTCAAATTATACCCAAAGAGCACGTTTTCATTGACGATTCCGATGCGTCTTGGATGTATTTACAGAATGCGCACGGCCTTGAACGCTCAAAACGATCTTTGATGCTTCTGAAAACACATACGTTGGGGGGGGGGGGGGGCACTGAACCAACGTGCGTCTTTGATGCTAAAAAAAAAAAACATCCAGTGGCTTCATTTCACAGTCTGACGGTCGTCTCCCGTTTTCGACAAACTGCTTTTTTGGCCCTTCAATCATTTTCCCCCCCCCCCAATGGTTCCTTCTCGTTTCTCTAATTGGTCTTCAGCGTCCACCCACCAGCTGTCAGGAGGGGGCCACGTCGCGCCGCTCCGAGCCAGCCAATTACCGTCCGAGCGCGGCCCTCCGTGCCCCCCACCCCTCCTCAGACAGCCGGCGCATCCGCGGGGAGCGCCCCTCGGCCCCCGCCCGCTGACGGACCAGGTCAAACGCTGCCCCCACCATTTGACCTCCCCTTAACGGATTTGACAAACAGGCGGAGACCAGGAGGGTCTTCAGGGGGAGGCCGGAGGAAGATGTAGTGGGGGGTGGGGGGGGGCGGCTTCGCCTGACTGAAACAAACAACAAAAGTGTGAGTGGCGACTAATGAAAAACATTAAAGGTCGGGCACGGCGCGGACGCCCAAATTTGAGGCTGGGGAAACGAGACGTGCCACTAAAGAGGCCTCGCAAATATGATCGGCATCGGCTTCAGGGGGGGGGGGGCCTTACCTCATCGCCATCAAAAACACCCGCAAGGGGAATCTCGACTCACAAGCTGAATTCATTCTACACATTCGCTTGATTGAGGAACACAAAATATTCCACAAATTGTTTTTGATGTTTAAAAAAAACAACAACAACAATTTTGTTGGTTCTTTGATGAAGTTATTTAGCTTAGTTGAAGTCACCAAATTTCTCCTGATGTTTTGAGGAATACTGTATATCCATCTAGTTCATTAAGGTGTCGAAAATGTTTTGGAAATAAAATTAGGGGTTATGAAAAAAAAACAACAACAAAAAAAACAAGGCGATTTTTTGTTCGGTTTATTGATTGTGCCTGTTTTTTTGCATTTTTTTTTAAACAAAACAGCATGAGGTTCGATAAAAAAAAAAAAATTGAATAAAATTTTTTTGTGGTTAGAAAAATGCATGTTAAATCCGATCACGACTCCAAATAAGCCTTTTTATGTTTTTGAAATCGATAAATCTTCTCACTGAGAGCATTTGGATTTGTTCGACACGAGGCGGCGGGCGTCCGATCGCACGCAGGAAGTCGTTCCGTTGCCGTGGAGAGAGAGGAAGGAAATTCCTGCGAGCGGGAATCCGTCCGGTTCAACAAAAACGCAATTAGGATATGAAACTCGCAACCCGCCGACACAATCATATTTGAGGTGCCCCCCGCGGACGCACGCCGGCCTCGGCCTCGCTCGTCATAATTAACATTTCAATGAGGTTTGCTTCCCCGAATTATTCCGGAAAGGTGGTCTCTCTCTTCTAATATGTTTCTCCAAAGAATTGCCAAATGACTTCCAAAATGATCTTTGTAGCCTGGCTGACCTTTGCAACTCAAAATTAGCATCAAACTTTATGTCATTATGACATCGGAACGGCGTCGCTAAGGAAACACACTTTGCCCGACTGTCTGCTACACCCGATTCCGACTGGACGAATTTCACACGGCGGGGGGGGGGGGGGGCTAATAAAAGAATTTGGGGGATCTTTGACTTTTTCAAAACTGCACACGTGCACATCGGGCTCATTCAAGTCTTCCGGACTCAAAACTGATGACGAAAAACTTTTCGGCTCCTTTATTTCGCAAAGTTCTCTTTCAGGTTGACGAAAAATGTTCGGTGTGCTCAAGTCTCGAGAATGTCGATTAAAAATGTCAATCGTTCAATTCTTTGATGCGGTCATTGAAGAATCCAAAACTGTTCGTAGAACTGTTTGCGAAAGGCCAACGTTTTTGATGTCCGGTGTTTAAGTGTTGGCTGCTCTGAGTCACGCACTGCTCCCCTGTCATGTGGTGTTCCACAGGGCTCAATTCTGGGGCCCCTGCTGTTCTCGCTCTATCTGCTCTGACTTAAGAAAACGTACTGTAGGTTCTTTGAAGTTTGATGTTGATGAAAACGTAAGCGAAGATCGTGACCGATTGTTCCGTTTTTACTTTGTACTTTCCGTCCGTTGAGGAATCAAAATTGTTGACGAAAAACAGTTCGGGATGAAAATGGGACGATTCGTCAGCGTTTACGAAAAGACACTTTGGGTTTCGAAAGTGTTTACAAAAGAGCATTCGTTCCCTTTGTTGACTACGCAACCGCGTCTTTGCGGTTTAAAATCATGCAAGTTTACGCTAGGGCGGCCCGGTAGTCCAGTGGTTAGCACGTGGGCTTCACAGTGCAGAGGTACCGGGTTCGATTCCAGCTCCGGCCTCCCGGTGTGGAGTTTGCATGTTCTCCCTGGGCCTGCGTGGGTTTTCTCCGGGTGCTCCGGTTTCCTCCCACATTCCAAAAAAAACATGCGTGGCAGGCTGATTGAACACTCCAAATTGTCCCTAGGTGTGAGTGTGAGTGCGAATGGTTGGTCGTTTCTGTGTGCCCTGCGATTGGCTGCCAACCGATTCAGGGTGTCCCCCGCCTACTGCCCGAAGACAGCTGGGATAGGCTCCAGCACCCCCCGCGACCCTAGTGAGGATCAAGCGGCTCGGAAGATGAATGAATGAATGAAAGTTTACGCTATGCAATTTGGCCTTCGCTAGCTACCGTAATTTTTTTATTTTTTTAAATTCCGAGTCAATCCTGCCTTAAATTACGGCATGACAGGAAAAAAAAGGGTGAACGATGTTTCTCGTGGGTGGCTGTAAAAGGGCCCCAAAGTCAAAAAATCCATCGAAGAAAAACCCATTCCGTGTGATCTCGACCGTCACTTTTACTCAGCGACTTCATTTTAATGAGGACCGTCGAGGCTTTTTCCACGCAAGAACCAAAGAATCGACGAGCTTGAATTCAAAGAGGCCGATGAAATACGTATCGACGTACGCAACCAGACGATGCTATGAGAAGCGACACGCTAACGAGAAGTGTTGAGGCCTGAGAGGGAATATTTGCAGCTTTCATCTGCGAAGACTAACGACGCCGTGTTTGCGCTAAAGATCGAACGAAGCACGAGCTCACGCTAAAATAATAATAGATCGCCTGCCGTTCGGTTCATTTTTGGATTCACGTTCACGTTATGCTACACGTCATTTCTCTCCAAAATAAGTGACCAAGAGATTATGTTATTTTTTCTTTTTTTTTCTTCAACGTCCGTGACTCCCAAGCTTTTCGAGTGCGTCTTGGTTCACATGGAAGAAGAACAAGCAGCTGCCTTCAAGGTGTGCTTATTTATTGATCTGGAATCTACCTCTGGCAAAATGGCTGCCAGAGTATCCTTTTGTCAGCAAACTATTTATTTATTTTGGGAGGGGGCGTGGGGGGGGGGAGGTACCAACATGATGAATCCAAAGCGCCCCGTCAGCACTTTCTTGCCAGCTACACTAAAGAACCGGCGTGTGTCTGCACTTTCAGACACACAAACATCTTTGATTACTTGCCAATAACTGAACAAGTCCAGCAATTTATGGACCGATTCAATTTGACTCAATGCAATCATGATCATCATAATGCAAATAAGACCCCCCCCCACCACCACATTAGCTAAAAGGTCACAATCCTATTAGGTCTTTAGCAACACAAAATACATGTGCTTTTCATACTAACATATATATGTATATAGCACTTTTTAATATTTTTTTAAATATATTTTTAAATATATTTTTTAATATATATTTTTTTATATAGCCGCTTTTTTCCTGCACAATTTGTGGAAATCAAATCAGGCCCACGTGTGGCTTCTTGCTCTTCTCCAACGGCGCTGAATGCCTTACGCTGCAATGCCACCTGCTGGCCGAAAGAGACAACTGACCCATCCCTTCCCTCTCCAATTAAAAAAAAAAAATTTTTTTTAACACTTTGGCAATTGCTCATGCGCCACACTCTTCGCTCATCAGGGGAAATCAAAGTATTTTAAACTGTGAATATTTCAAATAATGCAAACAAGCGAGGACAAAAATCAAGTCTTCTAATTGGAGCGGCTATTATTACCATCGAGCCTATTTTGATTTGGAATTTTTTTTGCCGAGAGCCAAATTCAATTATGCATGAGAATCTTTATTTATTAAGACATTCATTTTGTGCTCCGCCAGGTTTCATCTGCCCTTTTTTTTTTTCCCTGTTTACCTTCGAGGCGGCTGATTAATTGTCGCATAATTTTGGCTCGGCTCGTTAAGAACGTGGAGCGAGTTTGTGCGGGACTTTGGCGGCGGGGACAAACTTTTTCGATGAGATGGGGTGGGGGAATTGCAATTATTGTCTTGGAACAGTGCGCAAATGGGGGAGTGCTGGGGAGTAACTAATTACATTTTATAAAATGTAATCTGATTACAAAAGTCGATGTAATTGGAGTCCACGTGTAATGCGTGATGTGAAAATTTTGAAGACGCACTGCATTAAGTCACTCGGTGTTTTTCCACATCTTGTTCACAGAATTCAACAAACGTTTTTTTTTTTTTTTTGAATGATTTTTCATATTTTTTCATGATTAAAAAAGTAAAAAGCGGCGGTGGGTTTAGTTGGGCAATAAAAGACTTTTTTTCGACATGAAACATCCAAAGGGGCCTGTTGCTGAATTCATCCTGGAGCAACAAATCTCATCTGTCATAATTGTGTTTTTGTTTGCGAGCGTACGGGGGGGGCCGCAAAATCCACCCGAAAATCAACTTGGAAGATGATTACGTGACACGGCCTCAATATGATCAACGCCCTAAAAACAAATGACAAACAGCGACCAGTGAGTCACGGCTTCCGTTGTTTCTATCCGCAGTTTCGTTTATTCAAGAAGGGTTTCGACAACACCAACTGCGGCCATTTTGTTTAAATGCGACCATTTGTACATTAAAAACGCAGTTTGAAAAATGGAACAACAACCCTTTTCTTTCTATTTTTTTGCAACTTTATCAGGGACGAACAAAGAACACAAGACAGATTGCGCAATCTTTGAGAGGGAAAAAAACTGCTCAGCTTATTTAAAAAAAAAAAAGTGTGGACCGGCGCGCTGGGGACCGATAAGTACATCACGATAAAAGGATTTCATCCCGCTCAATTTCCTGATTGTTAGCAAAAGCATTTTCTATTGATATCGATCACTACGGGAAAGAAAAAAAATCCCATTTGTGGACTGTTAATGGTTGTGAAAAACTTTGTCCAAAACTAGCGATTGGGTGCATGCTTCCAAGTAGCATAAGTGGCCAGCAGAAACAACTTTGCCGGCGATTTCTCGCATCGTGTTGCATTTACTTTCCGCGTCTTGCTACGCTGTTGGTGTGCGCCTGCGTGTCGAACGTGCAGAAGAACCTGAGCGCTGGCGTCTACACGAGGCCCGCCGCCGTTGTCGAGGGGCCCGCCGGTGACGCCGCCGCCCCCGCCGCCGCCACGTTGGCGCCTCCTTTCGCTTGGTGCCGCTGGCCGCCTCGCCGCCGCCCTCCGCCTCCTGATTTGAGCTGCCGACAGTAAAAGAAACGCACTCGTGACATCATCCGGGGGTCGGGGGGAGGGCGATTAATTGACAAATAACTCATCGATTAATTGACAAATAACTGATCGATTAATTGACAAATAACCCATCGATTAATTGACAAATAACCAATCGATTAATTGCCAAATAACTCATCGATTAATTGACAAATAACTCATCGATTAATTGACAAATAACTCATCGATTAATTGACAAATAACCCATCGATTAATTGACAAATAACCAACCGATTAATTGCCAAATAACCAATCAATTAATTGACAAATAACTCATCGATTAATTGACAAATAACTCATCGATTAATTGACAAATAACTGATCGATTAATTGACAAGTAACTCATCGATTAATTGACAAATAACCAATCGATTAATTGACAAATAACTAATCGATTAATTGACAAATAACTCATCGATTAATTGACAAATAACTCATCGATTAATTGACAAATAACTAATCGATTAATTGACAAATAACTCATCGATTAATTGACAAATAACTCATCGATTAATTGACAAATAACTAATTGATTAATTGACAAATAACTCATCGATTAATTGACAAATAACCAATCGATTAACTGACAAATAACTAATCGATTAATTGACAAATAACTCATCGATTAATTGACAAATAACTAATTGATTAATTGACAAATAACTCATCGATTAATTGACAAATAACTAATCGATCAATTGACAAATAACTCATCGATTAATTGACAAATAACTAATCGATTAATTAAACAAGCACATTTTCGACAACTTTTAGGGACCTCGCTAAACTAAAAATATAATAAGAATAATAATATTCCTAACAATAATTGCTGATGGATAGCGAACGTACACTTACAGGAAGCGAGGCGGCATTGGGACTGGGCGGTGGCATTTCCTCTGAGCCATCCTTGAACATTTTTTTGCCGGCTAGCATCTTGGCCTGCTGCGCCTTGGCCGCCTGCGTGTTGACCGACTGCACCAGCTGTAAACAGCATTTTTTTTTTCCCCTTTTTTTTTTCTCGTCAGCGTTATCGAGCGCGACCGCCGCGCCGGCTAACCTTGGTGATGGTGCCCACGGCTTTGGTGCGGCCCTCGCGGAATACCAGCTTGTGGTCGCGGCGCAAGTACTCGGGCGTCTTGATGAAGCGGAAGTGGACGGCCGCCTTGTCGCCCGTCCGCAGGCAGTCCTTGCTCATGGTCAGGATGGTCGCCGTCTGACGGATGCTGCCGCAGTGGACTGACGGCCGGCGGGGTAAGCGAGAAAAAAAAAATTGGAGTGTGATTCCAGAAGCGGCGGCTTGGCAGTGGCGACAAAAGATGGAGAACGTTTTCAGCGGGGAGTCCTGAAGCGATGGCAAAGGACGTTTGATTTAAGAGGCGGCGGTAAAACGGCAGTGGCAAAGACGGAGAAAATTGACATTGTGCTTCCGTAAATGCTGGCAAAATGGCGGCATGCAAAGAATAATTGGTGCAGTGCTGAAATAACTTCGGGATTTCTTTTTTTTTCTTTTTTTCGGAGTTTAGTTTAATTAGTATATATCTTTTTTTTTTTTTATACAAGTTATTAAAATAACGACACCTCAAACAAATCCCGCAATGTATGAAACTAATTGAAAGAGACCAAAACAAACTTCTCATATAATCGCAGTTTGTTTTGGTCAATTCTTTTTCACATTTAGTTTCAAGTGAGTCCTCATTTTTAAACGCACTCAGTTTTATTTTTAGTTTTGCTTGTTTTCATCAACTCTAATAACCTTGGTGTGATTCCAGAAGCGTCAGCAAAAACGGAAGACGATTTTGGCGTGAGAAAGATGAGCGGCGTTTTTAGCCCGATTCCGGAAGCAGCAAAAAAAAAAAAAAAAAAGGTGAAGAAAAAAAAAAACATTCACCGCGAAATTTTGAACGAAATTTCAAAAAGCGACGGCGTCCGAGTCGATGGGGGCTCACCCATGGCCTGGTATCGCGGCGATATGGTGGTGGGGTGGTGCAGCACCAGGATCTCCGCCTCAAACTCCCAAGCGGCCTGCGGCATCAGCTTGGGGGAGACCAACACCATGCCTTTCCGTATCGACGAGCGCTTGATCTAAATGGCGACCGAGAGGCGTGAAAGTGGAACGAGAAAGGGCTGGCCTTGCCCCCCCCCCTAACTCCCCCACCCCCTCCCCGGTCACCTTTTTGAGCGAAAAGGACGCAGTCTGGCCGCCGCGCACCTCCTTGACGGGCATCCTCTTGCGGTGGATGGACTTGACGGCGATGGGGATGAAGGCGCCAAGCGGGTCGGGACCCAGGAGGAGCGTGTCGTTGAGGCGGATCACGCCGCGTAACGTGGTGCCCGACACCACCGTGCCCACACCCTGCCGACAGAAATGTAAAAATTGTATGGTTTGTTGGGGGGGGGGGGTGTTCGGGCACCCACCGGTACGGAATACGTGTCATCGATTTGGAACTCGGCGGGCTCGTCGTCGTTGAAGGCGGTCCTGGACGAGAGCAGGTTGAGGAACATCTTCAGGAGGTCCATGTTCTGGCCCGTCACGTTGGAGATCTGGAAGATGGGACACATCCTGCCAAGGTGGGGGGGAGGGGGGGCAAGTTCAAGACAACAGCGGCCCGGGTGAAACCAAAATGGCGGCGCCGGCTCACCGCTCCGAGCTGAAGTTGGACGCCGTGACGATGACGTCGTCCTTGTTCTGGACCAAGACGGGAATCTTCCTGCAGCCGGGGGACTTCAAAAGCCGCTGGAGCAGTTTGAGGGTTTCTGGAGGCAAGACGCAAAAAAATGATTCAAAAACGGGGGGAAAAAAAAAACTGCACGGCAAGACGTACCTTGCAGGATGTTGGCGGGACACATGTCTATCTTGGTGACCACCACAAAGACGGGCACGTTTAACGCCAGCGCCAGGCCAAGGTGCTCTTTGGTCATGCCGACGATGCCGGCGTTGCTGCCCACCTGCGGGAAAATCCACGAGTGCTTTCTTTGAATAGTTTCAGCTTCAAGGGGCCACATTTGCCCAAAACCAAAATGGACAAATGACTCACGGATGAGCTTGCGTACTTGTTTTTTTTTTTTTTTTTAAAGAAAGGAAAATTAATTCAGAGAAAAAAAACATTAAAATGGTTGAAAAGCTTACCTAAAATATTCACTAGAAAAAAACGCAGTAACTTATTCCATACATTTACTTTCAAAAAATCACCCAATTTTTCCATTTAAAAAAAAGACATATTTTATTGTAAAAAGTGTCGATTTTTGTGCCAATATTTTTCGATTTTATTGACTACAATGAATCCATTTCCAAATGATTTCATACGTTAGTTCAGTGAATGGTTGGATGGAAATACATTAGAGCTGTCAAACGATTAAAATTCATTCATTCATTCATCTTCCGAGCCGCTTGATCCTCACTTGGGTCGCGGGGGGGTGCTGGAGCCTATCCCAGCTGTCTCCGGGCAGTAGGCGGGGGACACCCTGAACCGGTTGGCAGCCAATCGCAGGGCACACAGAAGCGAACAACCATTCGCACTCACACTCACACCTCGGGACAATTTAGAGTGTTCAATCAGCCTGCCACGCATGTTTTTGGAATGTGGGAGGAAACCGGAGCACCCGGAGAAAACCCACGCAGGCCCGGGGAGAACATGCAAACTCCACACAGGGAGGCCGGAGCTGGAATCGAACCCGGTACCTCTGCACTGTGAAGCCCACGTGCTAACCACTGGACTACCGGGCCGCCTAACGATTAAAATATTTAATCTAATTAAAAATGCAACTGTCATAATTAACTCAAATGAACTAAAAAAATTAATCGTGATTACTCACACATTTTTTTTATCGTTTCTGAATTTCCTTTTACATTTGTTGTCCGATTTTTCCCCCATTTTAATGCTCTCATCCACTTGGAATCATGAATCAGTTTTCTATGTGCCAAATGAACATTTTCAACTTTCTCAACATTTAAAAAATATTTGGCTTTGTTTTTTTTTCCTGCCCCATTTTCATGGAAATAATGTGTTGAATGTTTCAATGCAATTTAAACGATTCTACGTGGAAAAAAGGCAAAATCAGTGCAAGAAATAAACGTAAAATCCCAATTCCAGACTCGTAAATTCTCAGCGGGCCGGATTACGGAAGCAAGTGGGCCCGCCGGGCCGTACTGGGGGTGGGGGGGCACGAGCGCAGCCTCACCATGAGCATGCAAAAGTCGGGTAGGTGTCCGGTCATGCCGAACACCGTGGTCTTCAGGTACTTCTCGTGGCCCGCCAAGTCGATGAAGGTGATCACCTTGGAGGACTTCTCGCAGATCTTGGTCCAGTCCAGGCTTCCGCCGTGGCTGTCGGGCTTGTTGACCACCTGGGGGGAAAGGAGACGGCGCGCGGTGACTTTGTGCGGGGCCCGGAACGTTACCAGGGCGCTGCGTGGACCGCACCTGGCCCTCGTGGTCGAAACCCAGGATGTCGTTGCCCACGCTGCTGGTGCGGCCGCTCTCCATCTCGTGCTTGTGCCTGAAGAGCTTTTGGCGCGCGAATCCACGGCCGTTGTCCAGCTCGCCGTGGGTCAGGACGCCCAGCAGCGTGCTCTTGCCGGCATCCACGTTGCCCACCACCGCCACCCTGCGACCCCAGGAAGCGCAAATCAAGTCGATTGCGCACAAAAGAGGGAAAGGCCAACTTCCACCCGACGGCATGGCGTCAGGCTAAAGCCCACCTGACTTCCAGGAAGTCCTGCTCACCCACGCGGCGGCGGATGAGGTAGTCGAAGATCTTGCCGCCCACCTCTGTGCGCTCCCTCAGCGGGATGAGGTCGGCCTCCACCTGCTCGCACAGCGATTGCACCGTGGCCACCGACGCTTCCATGTCCCTGTCGCTCAGGCCGTGGTCGCCGCCATCTGAAAATAAATCAAATCAAATTTAAAAAAATCATCAATCAAGTCACATTTGATCCTGTACGACATTCTTACCCGAGCCCATTCCAACCACAAAGATGGTCTCGCCGCAGCCCTCGTCAAGCCGCGCCCGGAGATGTCGCTGCAGCGCGTCGTATTGTTCACCCGTCGGACTCACCAAGACCATCTGGAAAGTACAAATAGGGGAAAACGATGCAGATACGTCGGCTGCAAAAAAAAAAAAAAATAGATAAAAATTCAAACGTACTTGGAATCAACTAGTAGTGTTGGAGAAGAAAAGTTGTACTATTATAAAAATCTATATAATTTTTTGAAGACAATGTTCAAATGAATCCATTTCACAGAGAGTTCAAGATCGATCTAGATCACATTTATACATAAATACAGCATCAGATTAAAAAATATGAAGATGCCCGTCTTTCTGTTGCAGGCGTCTCACTTTATATTGTACTTATTTAAGTCATTCAATACATTTTTTGTGAGTAATATCGTACGCGGCAGGTCAGGATGACCAAAAATAATAATAATAATAAATAGTAAAAATGCATGAAACGTGTATGTATATAAGAATGCATTTTACAAATCAATTCATAACTTTTTTTTAAAAAAGTAGATGGTATCAAGGGAGGCGGACCTTGTTGCTTAAATCCAAAACTTCGGCGGATTCACCATCGGTGCCCTCGCCGTCCTCCAAGCTTTCTCCCTCGCATGCGTCGTCGTCGTCGGCAGCGGCGCAGAAGCCCCGATCCGGGGCGAACATACAAGCGGGCACAGTGCATTCGGCGGCGGCTATCGTTGCTGCTCCCGTCGTCACGGACGACGCCATGATATGTCTGTCACAAAAAAAAATAATTATAATGCTAATAAGAACCTTTAGCCTTTAGCCGGTACTCGGCTAAATACTTGGTCAAGTTCAGTTCAGGTTAGCCAGCGAGCTAACGTTACACACAAACATATAGACACATTCTTTCAACAAGTTCAACCTTTTTTAAATGGCCTCAGAACATGTCAGCTGCCTAAATCACACTGATCGGTGTCCAAACAGTTGATGAATCGACTTTTAAGTTACATTAAGCGACTCTCTTATTGAACAGAGGAATATTAATTTAAAAAAACAACACTGGTCGCTACCTGTTTTAGCTCTAACTTGTTGCTTGTTTATTAGCTTGAGGTGATATTCTGTGAGTTGGCTCGAAGGCACGCCTATAGTAAAATACGCGCACATTATTGGCTGAAATATCTTTACGGGACGCCCACTGCACTGAGGTCCAACCAATGAGATGAGCCAACTGGTACGTGACGAAAAAGGAAACTGATGACAGACTTTCACTCTCGCAAGTGTGCTTGACAGAAGACAAATATATTCATCTAGCGATAATATTATTGTTAGTAGTAATAATAATAATAAGAAGAAGAATGAAATGAAACTAAAAAACTAAACGCCAATCACAAAATGCACATGGGAAACGGGACATTGGGTGACGCCCACCATATTTGAGGTTCGGCCAATGAAGTGTCTGGCTTTGTCCGTGACGTCAGCGACAGATTCATTTTTCATGACAAAAAAGGACAATCCGAAATAAAATATTTTGTAATCTTTATATATATATATTTTAAAGTAATTAATAACAGCTCATTTTGCCTGATCTTGAAACGGTTATTCTTGCTGACATATTTAGCCTGCCGATGTATTTCATTGACTCAAACCCAATAGTGTATGTATTGTAAGCATATTTTTACTGACATTTTTTTCCCCCCATAGTAGGTGTCGTTGGCATGGAAATGTTTTACTATCCTGCCCCTTCCTGTCCCCATCACCTCCCCCACCTCCTCTTCCCGCTTCACCTGTGTTATATAAAGGTCAGGACCAGTCATTGGAGTCTCTTGTCACTCGAGGCACGACCCGCTCAAGACCCAAGCCAAGATGGTAAGTAGTCCACTAATATTCATTTCTCATTGTTATTTCCTCCAAAAGTTCATCTTGATTTTAAAGTCAAAACAAATTACTTTTCCATTTCAGCGGCTCTGGTTAAGGTAGTAAATGTTAATTTGTCACTGCTGGCGCTAATCTGAACGGTTCTTTAATCGTGTAAATCGTTTTTCATACTGTGGATAGTCTCAAGTATTGAAATGACAAGAAACAGGAAAAGCTCATTGGAATGAATTGTAATTACTCTCAAGCAGACGACTGCTCTTATGTAGTAAATGATAAACTGGCGCCTCTTTATACGGTACAGTATAGCAAATCGTATGTGTGGGTGTGGGGCAGGATGTGCGCGAGATAGCATTTGACTTTTATTAATGATGTAAAAAGCACAACTTAAGCAATCAATCTATCACGTATATAAATAAATCATTTTTACTTTTCATAAGCATGGAAAGATTCTGTAAGTAATTTGCATAATATCGACAAATATGTACGTGGAGTACGGATGGTTTATGGTGAGGTGTGGTGAGGTGTGTCTTTATGGTGTTCAAACAGACGCTTCCTGTTGCCAGAGATGATTATGCTGTGTGTCACCTGGTTGATCATCAACACTGACGATAAGAACGTCTGGCGTAATCATTAGCGGATGGTAGAGTCGTATTGTTTCACCGAACAGGCAGCCATTTTGTCAACTCATAAGAATACCGTATATGTCTATGATGTATGATACCATATGAAAAAATACACACCATCAATCCATCCGTTTGTCTTTGTCCATCGCAGAAAGTCCAGAACATGACCTTCAAGGAGGGGCAGGAGTTCAAGATCCGTATCAAGCCCAAAGATGACTGCAGCAGGTCAGTCGCTCACCAATGTACCCTCTCGATTTTGTTTTTCACGGTGACGACACGTCAACCGATCGCAGATTCTCCATCAATATTGGCCACGACTCGGAGAACATCGCGCTGCACTTCAACCCTCGCTTTGACGACAGCGTCGTCGTCTGCAACTCCATGTCTGGAGGCTGCTGGGGCGAAGAGCACCGCGACGGAAACTTCTGCTTCTCTCGTGGCGAGGAGAGCAAGGTATGACCCCCCCCCCCCCCCACCACCACCACCTTCTCCCCCCCAGCAGTTCTTCAACTCTCAAAATATGTCGAAATGTAAACACCGGCAGATATTTCTAGAAATAAAGTGTTTCATATTGATACGTATACACCATAGGTATTGTCAGTGTCTTAACGGTGATCATTAATTATTCATAAAAACATGGTATGTAACAAAAAGTTCATTTCAGCAAAACGTTTCTTTCAAGTGTGTGTCAAAGGGGAGCCCTTCGTACTGGTCACTGGCCAAGAAGTAGCTCTCTGTTACGAAAAGCTTGGCGACCTCGCCTTAGACTGAACGAATTAGCATGGTGCGAATGCTAACAGTTAGCGACTAGCGTCTCATCTTATTTTAATCATAAGTGAAGGAAGGAAGCAAAATCTGAGCTCTTTAAGATAAGATATCCTTTATTCGTCCCACAATGGGGAAATTTACAGCCTCCAGCGGCAAGAATGTATGTAGAAAGAAGAAAGGAGAAAGAGAAAAAAAAAACAACAAACTTGTCGGAGGCTTGCTTCGCTAACATGGCATTAGCTAACAGCAACGACGGCGGCGCACACTTTTCATTTTAGTTGCTGGGCAGAAAGAAGTCAAATGTTCTCATATTTTTTACTCGAGCAACTTTTTTTGGTTTTGTTTCACAAGCATTAAGCTGCTGAACTGCGCTTGTAATGAAGGGTTTAAAGACACTCTGTGTAATTGTTTTATTTGTCTTAAAAGCCATTCCCAAGACGAGGCCTGTGAGTGGATCAGGTCTTCGGTACCGCCGCTATGCTAGGTCATCAGCTACATAATCACGCGGCGCTTTATTGGGCCATAAAAAAAAGCCTTTTTAAAAGATACAGGGGCTCTGGCTTAACATTTCAAAGTCCAGTAACCGCTCCCCCCCCCCCCGTCTTCCAGTTCTACATCAACTTCAACCACGAGGAGTTCTTCATCAAGCTGCCCGACGGCTCCATGATGAGCTTCCCCAACCGACTGGGCGACGTCAAGTACCAATACTTCCACGTGGGCGGCGACGCCAAGATCGTCGGCATCAAGATCAAGTAGAGATCGGCCTCATCTGTCGAGCGACGGTCGCTTCAACGTTAGCAAACCTGTTCGTGACTCCTCATCATCCATCCGGGCTCTCCTAGAAGCGCTTGGAATGATCTTTTTTCACCTTGGAGTGATCTTGTCATGACAAAAAAAAAAAAAAGAAGCCTCGAGAAGGAGCTGGAAAACAGCCTGCTTCGATGGTCAACGGGTTTGCGAATAAATAGGATGAAAATGTGAAATGTCTCGTTTTGTGCGCACACACACACACACACACAATTTTCCACAGTTATCATTCCAGGAGATAACACACATACAAACAAAAAAGGGAAAAAGTTGGAAAAATTAGCTGAATGTTTTAAATGGGGGTGGGGGGGAACTTTGGAATGTCTTGAGGGGTCCACACTACAGTATACACACACACACACACACACACACACACACATGAAATAACTGCAACTTAAAAATTTAAACATAAAGGTTTACATTACCTTCTATTACATTCCAAATGGGATTAATATTATATATACCCGGTAGTCCAGTGGTTAGCACGTCGGCTTCACAGTGCAGAGGTACCGGGTTCGATTCCAGCTCCGGCCTCCCTGTGTGGAGTTTGCATGTTCTCCCCGGGGTCTGCGTGGGTTTTCTCCGGGTGCTCCGGTTTCCTCCCACGTTCCAAAAACATGCGTGGCAGGCTGATTGAACACTCGAAATTGTCCCTAGGTGTGAGTGTGAGCGTGAATGGTTGTTCGTCTCTGTGTGCCCTGCGATTGGCTGGCAACCGATTCAGGGTGTCCCCCGCCTACTGCCCGGAGACAGCTGGGATCGGCTCCAGCACCCACCGCGACCCTAGTGAGGATCAAGCGGTTCGGAAGATGAATGAATGAATGAATATATATATAATGTTCAATATGTAGCTAAGTGTCGGTTTTGTGCCTGGTTTGGCCATTTTGGGCTAATTTTAGGGGGGGGGGGTATTTGGTTTCAGAAGTCAATTGCGTGTATGTGACATAAAACCAAGACCAAACCACAAAAAAAATCCAATGGGCCTGTGAGATAATTAGCAGCAGGACTCTGAAGAGTGGGAAGAGGCCGAGGAATGTAACATTGCGTGACTACATTTTCAAAAAGAAGAACGTGTGCCTTGGCCATGTGTGAAAGCTAAAAATAAGAGCAAATATACATGATCATAAAAAGTACCCAAGTATCAATAAATGATCACTGGGTACCACTTTGCGTTGATCGTAAGAGGTCTATCCCTGGTTTCGGAAAGGTCTTTAATGTGATGACGGGCAAATGAATGGATGATGTTTTGATATAAAATGATTCCTAAGTGGGTCAGAAAGATTTTAAAATATTCACGTTCAGGTAAAAATCCACCGTTTTCCCCCCTGACCCCTGAATAAGGGAAGGGAAATCACTTTCACCTTAAGCCGAAGCCTTCGGTCAAGACTTGCCGGTCTATGAGAGCCGAGAGGGCGAGCTTCCCGTCGTCTCCATTCTGCTTGCCAAGGTGGACTGGCCTTTCTGGGCCAGGTAGTCCTTGTAGTTGTTGGTCAGCAGAGTGTAGAGGAAAGGATTGATGCAGCTGTTGCCGTACGTCAGACAGGTGACAAAAAAGTTGACGTAATTGTGAGTGGCCGCGGACAGAGCCTTGAGGGACTCCGGTGTGAAGAGCTGGGTCAGCTGCCACCCCCAGAAGGGCAGGAAACAGGCCCAGTAGGCCACCACGATGCTAAAGATCATAACCGCCACACGCTGTTTGAGTCCTCGCCGTCGGGCCGAGCGGGGCCGTCCTCCCGCACGGGCCTGGCTGGCCCAGTAGCGTCGAGCGAGGCCCGCATAGAGCGACACCATGATCAGACCCGGGATCAGAACGCCGGTCAGGAACAGGATCCCCACGTAGGCCTTGAAAGCCTCCGGGGTCCACGTCGGGAAGCACATGCGCTTCACCACGCCGGCCGGAGACGGTTTGTTGTACCTGAGTTGGATCATGACCATCATGGGCAGAGTCAGCACAAAGGCGGTGGCCCAGATGGCGGCCGCCGCCATCTTGCGGCGGCGCGGGGACGAGTTGCGGGCGCTCGCGGGCCGCGCCACGGCGCGGTAGCGCTCCGAGCTCATGGCCACCAGGATGAAGACGCTGGCGTGCATGGTGAGCAGGTCCAGACTGAGTAGCACCCGACAGCCGGCGTCCCCGAAGAGCCAGTCGTGGGCCAAGTAGGTGCACACCACGAAGGGGATGGTGGACAGGTAGAGCAGGTCCGCCAGGGCCAGGTTGGCTACGTAGATGTAGACGGAGCCCTTGCGGCGCGGCGCCGCCGCGCGCGTGACGGCTAGCGTGTACGCGTTGCCCGCCGTGCCCAGGAGCCACATGGCCGTCAGGGTGGCGCCCAGCACGCACGTCAGCCACAGGCCGCCCGCGTCATCCGAGGAGCCTCCCGTGGTGTTAGAGGCATTGGAGTCCATGTAGTTCATTGAGGGGGGGGGGGGGTCACTGTCGGCAATCCGACGGCATCTTCCGAGACTCCCAATTATTTTGACAGCAATGCCGTGAAGAAATTGTGAAGCTCCTGTACATGAAGGAAAAACTGGTTAATACTTTCTGGGGAAAAAAAGCCGCAAAAAAATGGTCATGCTGTCAACCATCGTTTTTTTTTAATACTTTGGCAAGAAAAAAAAAAATCTGGAATCTTAGCTTTACATTCTGACAGAAACACAGTCAAAAGCTGGAAAGAAGAGAGCGAAATTTGACCCCCCCCCCCAAAAAAAAGACAAACCTTGTCCGGCGGGTCCCGAGAGAAGCAAGAGGAGTCACGTCAGGTCGGTGGCTTCCATCCGTGCCGATATTCCGAATGGATGCCGACTTCCCGGAGGACTTGTCAGTTCATTGGAGGCGTTGCAGCTCTCCCTTCTGTTGTCTTTTTTGTCAGTCAAGTGTTAAAGCGCCACCCCCCCTCCCAAACCGCCCACCCGAAAACCTCCGCCTCACAAGCGCCGGTGGGAACTTTTGGACGCTCTCAATCCCTGTTTGAACATCCGATTGAGTTGAGTATTCGAGGAATGTTGGATGTATTGTTTGAAAAGGATGGGACACAGAAGGACAGCGACTAAAAAAAAAATAATAATAATAAAAAAAAAATGAAGGCGACAAACTTTTTATTCAGTAAAAATCATTTTGCGTGTTAAAAAAAAAAGAGTAAGAGGTAGGGAAGCAGATTGCATTTATTTGGATACATTTGTCTGAGTAATTTACTTGGAACTTTATTTTTTTTAATAGTTTTTTAAGTTCCTGTGTTTCTTTCAGTTATATGGATTTTTTTTCGCATGTTTGATTTGAGGGGGTTCTGTCATTGACAAAAAAAAATGGAGAAAAATACCCCCTAAAAGAGAAACAAAAATCTGTCAAAAGAAAACGATTCCAGAAAATAGAAAATAAATCGGAAAAACATATTTGTAAACCTGAAAAAAAATGTACTCTGAAAAACATTTTTTAAAAACAAAGCCCCGGCAAATTACTCTGACAGAAACATTTTCTTAAATGCAATGGAAGTGTAAGCCTCCCAAAATATATTAAAGAAAAGAAAATACAATCGGAGAGACTTATCATGATTTAGGATATAAAAAGAGCCACTGAGTGGCGCTGTTGGATTGTTGAACGCTTGAGAAGATGGCCCACTCGTTGCCTGTTATTTTCAGTCCTGGTTTTTTGAACGCTTGATTGGGGGCCAAACCCCCCCCCCCCCCCCCCCCCCCAAAAAAAAAATCCTGTTGGCAATCTGTTGCTGGGTCAATGTCTGTGCTTGAACAAAGCCTCCACTGGAAACAAAAAACACACAAGTTGCATGAATAGACTTCTAGTTGTTGCATTTGACATTTTGACAGAAAATGTTTTTCTTGATTTTTCCATTTTACTTTTTTTTTTTGTGGTCAATTTTAGAGAATTAATTTTTTTAAAAATCTGAATATTGCTTGAATACTACAAAAACTGAAAATGGTGGAATTTCCTAAGTAAAAAAAAAAACGTTAGAAATGTGTCTGAATTTTGTAATTTTGAGTGAACTCTACCTATAATTTCAGGAGACAGTTTCAGTGTGAAGATAGATAGATAGATAGATAGATAGATAGATAGATAGATAGATAGATAGATAGATAGATAGATAGATAGATAGATAGATAGATAGATCTGTTATTGTCATAGTAACAAACTGTACTTATTATTAGCTTAGCATAGATAGATCGCTAGATAGCTAGCGAGTTAGCTAGCGAGTTAGCTAGCGAGCTAGCTAGCGAGCTAGATAGCTAGATAGCTAGATAGATAGATAGATTAAAAAAAGGTAGATGGAAAGAAATTTGTTGCAGTTTCGCCCTGTCGACAAATTGTATGCGAGCGACGTTTGTCTTGCGTTGCGAAGATTCAAGCGAGTGAGCCCACTGAGCCTCTCACTTAAGCTCCGCTCGTCGCTTTTAGTTTCTGTCTGGAGCAAACTGCTTCTTCCTTGACTTAATCGAACAAAAACGATACCAGGGTGGATGTGCAACCCCGAAAGACGGCACAGGCTTCTTTTGATCAAATGGCTTCAGGTAGCGGTGTGGGTAGCCAGACGTTATTTTATTTTATTTTAATAAGTTTGAGTTAGGCTGTGCTGCTGTTGGGGTAAAAAAAATAAAATAAAATAAATAAAAAATACCACGCCGAGGTCTTACTGGTGTACTCCTGCGGTGACATCTGCGCGTTCATGACGTCGTTGAAAAGCTTGAGCCAGTCGAGCTGCTCGGCCTCCGTCTCGCACGTGAACAGGAAGCAGCGGTCGGGCGTGACAATGGTGATGCCGTGCTGCCACGCGCCGTTGCAGTAGGTGCCGGCGGGCAGGCCGGCCGAGGCGCTGTAGTGCTCCTTGCTGCCCAGGAACACCTCGCCCTTGGCGAAGGCGTCCTGCAAAAGGAGAAAAAAAAATGGTTCGGAGACAAATGGCCTTGCTTAAGAGAGAGAGAGAGGAAAAAGGGGCATTTTCACCAAGCATTTTGAGTCGAAAATGTTGTTTTAAAATGGCCATCGAGTTGGAGTTCATTCGATTGTGTCATTTTGTCAACTTTTTTTGTTTTTGTGAATATTTGTTTTTTGGGAGACTGTTTAATTTTTGTATTAAAAAATATTTGTGTAATTATTTTGTCTGAGTTTAAGATTAAATATTTTTTTTTTTCCGGAAATAATTTGTGAGAAAATTGCATGTTGACTAGAATTAGTTTACAACAAACTTGCAACAAAAAATTGACCATTGTGCCAGAATTCTTTTTAATTACGAGTAAAATGAACAAATGATGCAACATTGTTTGTTCTTTTTTTCTCAAATATTTGCACATTTATTAAAATCTGAGAATTTATGACCAAAAAATGAAATTTGTTAGAACTGTGCCATATGGTGATAACTGGCACCAAAAAAAACCCCAAAATCACATTTTGTTGGATGTGTGTGTGACACATTTTGAAATCGCAATTTTTTTTTGTTGTGAAATGTGAAATTTTGTTGAAAGAACGATCATATTACACCAATAAAGCTATAAACAAAGAAAAAAGAATCCCTACCAGCGGGTCCTTGTAGTACATGAGTCGTCTCTGGTCCAAAGTGAACCAACGTTTCTTGAAGCCTTCTGTTTGCTAGCAAAAACACAACCAAAAACAAAACAGTAAATTGTTACCAGTGCTGCAGTCACGTGAGCGAGATTTTTGCCCAAACTTGAATGACTGACGTCTTTCAGATGGAAAGACGGACGGGGGGGAAATCCGAGTCCGAGTTAAGTGGCGGTTCGGGTTTCCGAAAAGGCTCAATGTTGTGAAAAGAGGCATTGTTAGCATTCGTGTCTCGGGTTGGCGTTGTTTGTTCCGGTACGAGACTCAATCATTTCGTATGGAAATTGTGAACGGCAATTTGGTGGACTATGGACGTGGCTTTTGGTTCATTTGACTGGAATAAAACGCAACGTCAACAAAATAATCTCAAGGTAAGCTAATTCCAATAGAACCTTTCAAAATAATAGACGTCAGGGGTGTCCAAACTTTTTCATTTGAGGGCCCGATACGTGAAAAAAACTGGAAGGATGAAAGGGCCCCTTTAAAATCCCGTTTCAGCATTCAGACCCCCCCCCCCAAAAAAAGAACAAACTGCACTAAGGCGATGATCATTCATGCGACGTCTACATAAATCAGCCAGCGAGCACAAAGCGGGCCTGTGACATATTTTGCGTTATGCTTATTTTACATTCTTTATTCCAGTTTTTATTTTTGATGATTATTTTTTTTTTAATTTGTGTGTTGTGTCATATGTTGTTGAATTGCATTGTTCTTGCGTCTTTTCGCCGGACCTACCCGGGGACCCGTCTTCTCCATGTAGCCCTCTTTCAGGAAGTTACGGGTGAGTTTCGGAACCAGCTGAGACCAACAAACAAACACGCAACAGTCAACAGTTAATTAAAAAAAAAAAAAAAAACAAGAAAATAACGTTTTTTAAATCCCCAAACTTAGACATTGTCCCACGCCCGTGTTGAGATTTCACGGTCAATTTTAAGTCAACTATCTGTCCAATTGCGTGACAATTGGCGGAAGCTTCCAGTGGGGGGCGCTATGGAGCGTACTGACCTCTGCATCGGTGGCTCCGGGAAAGGCCACCTTCATGTAGTGAAGCTGGACGGCTCGGATGGAATTAAACCAGTCGACGATCTCCTGCGGGGGGACAAGGCAAAGAATCGGGCCGGGACCAAGGTACGGACCCCTCGGCGACCCGCGCGTTTGCGGTAGCGTCACTCCGAGGCGGACCTTGCCGCTGTCGTGGTAAAGGAAGATGTTGCGGGTGCTGTAATCTTTGAGGTACGTAATCTGCAGGCCGTTGGGATGTCCGATTTTGTCGGGCTGGAAGGTGGCGTTGATGCTGTCCACCTTGATCAGCGCTTTGGGCTCCTTGGCCTGCAGGGGGCGGAAAATACAAAATCTTGGGAAGTTTATGTGCATCTCTTTTCTAAGCCGCGCCCTACCAAAAAAAAAAATATTATTGGGAAAATGGATAGTCTTGAACGTTTCTTGGATACTGTTGACTTTGTCCTGGAGAAAATTTGGCAAGCTGTCCAGCAATGAGGCATGGAGACTGTTGACATGGTCGACAGTCCCTGAGCCAATCAGGATGCAGAACACAAATGGTTAAAAAAAAAAAAAGACAAAAAATGCACGGAAAAAAAAAGGTGTGAAAAATGAACTGTTATAGTGAGGGATTACTGTATTAAATAAATCTTGTGGCCATTCTGCAGGAATTAAAAAAAAAATTTGTAGAATAAAAATACTAAAGAACGTGGAAAATTGCAGATTTTTTTTTCATTAAAAAAACTGAGTGTAACAGTCAAATATTATCTATTATTAATCCTTTTGGAGAAAAAAATGAAGGATTTTATTTTCAGTTGAAGGATTTTTTTAAAATCATGGGAAATAATTAATTTAACAGCAATGTCGCATTTTTTGTGTGTGTGTGTGTGTGTGTGTGTGTGTGTGTGTGTGTGTGTGTGTGTGTGTGTGTGTGTGTGTGTGTGTGTGTGTGTGTGTGTGTGTGTGTGTGTGTGTGTGTGTGTGTGTGTGTGTGTGTGTGTGTGTGTGTGTGTGTGTGTGTGTGTGTGTGTGTGTGTGTGTGTGTGTGTGTGTGTGTGTGTGTGTGTGTGTGTGTGTGTGTGTGTGTGTGTGTGTGTGTGTGTGTGTGTGTGTGTGTGTGTGTGTGTGTGTGTGTGTGTGTGTGTGTGTGTGTGTGTGTGTGTGTGTGTGTGTGTGTGTGTGTGTGTGTGTGTGTGTGTGTGTGTGTGTGTGTGTGTGTGTGTGTGTGTGTGTGTGTGTGTGTGTGTGTGTGTGTGTGTGTGTGTGTGTGTGTGTGTGTGTGTGTGTGTGTGTGTGTGTGTGTGTGTGTGTGTGTGTGTGTGTGTGTGTGTGTGTGTGTGTGTGTGTGTGTGTGTGTGTGTGTGTGTGTGTGTGTGTGTGTGTGTGTGTGTGTGTGTGTGTGTGTGTGTGTGTGTGTGTGTGTGTGTGTGTGTGTGTGTGTGTGTGTGTGTGTGTGTGTGTGTGTGGCAAGGGCGTTTTGCTCACATCATGTTTGGTGAAGTACTTGAGCGTGCCCTCCCGCTCAGAGAGGACGAATCGCCTGCTGAGGAAGAGGCCGTTGTCGCGGCCCCTTTTCATCAAAGTGCCGTCCCTGATGGCTGCGGGGCAAAGGTCAAGTTTAGCGTTGGTGACGTTTGCAGATTTTCAGAATGAAGGCTACATGATGAAAAATTAAAAGTAGTTTAAAAAAGAGAGAGAAATTATCCATAAAATCACTACTTAAAAAAAACATGATTAAAAAAGTCCTTAAAAAAAAATTCTTGTTCAAAAAATAAATTCCAACAAAATCGTTCTCCTTTCAAAATAAATGCAACACTACCCCCAAAAGGTTTTTCAACAATTACAAAGTAGTACTGTTTGGAAAAAAAAAAACATTTATCAACAACAACAAAACAATCAGAAGATGTGCTGCATTGAGAAAACAAACATTACATAATTCTTAACCCGTTTTTATTACAGGATATAATCAAAGCGCTACTTAAAAAAAAATTAAAAAACCCTAAAGTGCCAACATTTTTCTTTACTCTGGCTTTGAATCAGAATGCGTGTGTCTCCACTTGCCTTGCTCGTACGTAAACTTGTTGGCCGATTCGGTGAATTCCTTGCGCTCGTACTTTGCTCGAATCCACTGCTCCTTCAGCACCCTAACAAACAACACAAAGGATTGAACAATCTGCGTGAGAGCAGCAGGCTGCTACGCTAGCTCCTTCGAAATCGCCCTTGTCACTGACAACATTTGCGACGCGTAATATTGGCCACCTAGCCAAGACACATAAACTCGATCGAACGTTCGGATTCTTAGTCATGATCAATAGACATGAAAGGCCTTGAACAAGTTTAAATGTTGAATTAGCATGCTAGCTTCCAAGCTAACTTTGGCTTCCGACTCAACAATTGTTGAAAACCTTTGGTTCTCACTGGCAGTCTTTGTGTGACGGCTTGTAATAGTAGACGGGAACGGCGGCCTCGTATTTGTTCTTCATCCACTCGTTTCCGTTCTCCGCCATGAACTGACAACAAAAAAAAAAAAAAAATAATAATTAAAAATTTAAAATAGAACACAAAAAAGAAAAAAAGAAATGGCGAAAACTCAGTGGTGCTACCTGGACCTCGTGGTCCTCCCAATGGGAAAGACTCAGCGACTTGACCTTGCTGATGTCGGGAATGTTCCGGTGAATGCCGGAACAGGCCAAGCAGATGAACACCCCCAATGAGGTCGAACCCCAGTCGGGATCTGTGCTACCACAACAGGAAGTTCACTCACAGAAGAGGCAACTTTTCAAGACGGCAAATGGCGGGGAAATCCAACAGCTTCGTACAATTTGTATATTAAGACAAACTAATGGCCGATTATGTAAAAATAATTTGAAAAAGGTGTGGTGGGAGGGTGGAGGGGTGGCGTGGGGGGGAATTAATGTTCCAACCTTTAGCCTTCATTGAATTGATTTGCCTTTTTCTTATCTGGCAAACATTCTTATCTCGGAAGAAGATGCAGGCCGCATTCCTTAAAGGAGACGGAACCAGACGACAAGAACACAAAAATGAAAGACTTTCAAAATAAAAAGAAAAGCCAAAGCATAGAGTCATTTTGTTCATATGTTTACATGACAGTGGTGCAAAAACATTGTTTTTTGGGGGGGGTGTTTTCGTTTTTTTGTTATTTTTCGTTAACTCAAATGCTTCGCTGGCGCCTTTTGCAAATAAAACCTTTTAATAAGGTGGTTGTAAAAAAGTACATTGCTTATTTTTGGGGTGTCTTGCTCCTAAAATCGTCTACATTGGCCAAGCGATCATCGTCATAGGGCATGCTTCTGGGTAAATTTCGGGTAAAAAAAAAACCCAAACTTTTTTTTTTGTATTTAGTATTTGACTGTCTCCCTTTCGATACCTCCTTGAAGACACATTTGAAGGAAAAGCGCAGCTTCCTTGGCATGCCAGCACAGACGAGCGGAGCGGGCCGAGGGCGTGTGCAGCATGTCACGACTTGCACTACATTTCAAATCCTTCCACGTCGCATAAGCCCAAAAATCTTTTCACTCCCGATGACATTCCCCGCGAAAAAAAAATAAAATTTAAAAAGTCACGCGCGCACACACCCATTGACAGAAAACTAACGTAAATGCCCTTCTCACCTGCTGCTCCACAGTCCGCACAGGTGTCATTTCCAGCCCTCTGCAGCATTTCCCGGAGTGCACGAGTGGACATGGACATGGTGGACAGATCCAATTCTCTTCTTCTAACGAGCAGATGCAGAGGAATAAATTATAATGGTCGGTGTTGGGGGTCTTCCAAGGTCTATCTCCTCCTGGCACGCCAGAAGTGCGCCTCAGACTGGATAAACACAGGGGTGAAGTCCTCATAAGGGGAGCGCGTCCATCCTGGAGAGACACAGTGCGTAAATTCCACCAGTGACTCAGTGTGCGTGTGTGTGTGTGTGTAACCCGATACTGTACAAGGAAGTCCATTGCAAAGGGCGGCGCGGACTGTTTTTTTTTCCCCTTCTGCATGATTGCGCAAAAAGCCACTGCGCATCTCGCACCTGAGGACCTTAAAAAAAAGGGGGGGAAGGGAGGGCGGGCCACACTTTGGTTTGAGGAGCGGCTTAGGTGAGTAGAAGTGTTCGAGCTCATGGCGGAGAACAACCCGAGTTGGACTCGACGAGTGGCGGGGCAAGGAGTGCCTATTGAAAGAAAAAAAAAACAATAAGACAAAGAAATGAAATGTATGAGGTGCACAAGTAAAGGGCATAGTTCTGAGGTCTCCCCAAACCACCTAAAAAATAAAATACAAAATCCAGATTGGGGAGGTGCGGCGTCCTAATTAAGATCCGGACCAAAGTCCCCCTTAGGAGGGCAACAGTCTGAGCAGGCATCGGTATTTTTCTCTGTTGCTGTAAAAAAAAAAATCCATGCATTAAAATCATCCAATAGAAAAACGAATTAATCATATATGATATCATGATTAACCCAACACCCTCTTGGGCGGGCAATAATGTGATCTATCTATCACAAAATAAATTTATATTATTATTATATATATTTAACTTTATTAAATACCAAATGATTCTGATTGTTGGCTTATATAAAGTATAAAAATCGACAGCATAAAACTATCCTCAAAAGTACCCTAAAAATGAAGTCAGGCTAAGCTAAGCCACTCACAATTATGTAATATCCACTTTGGCCAAAAGGAGGAAACAGTGTATCACGTTTGGAATTCGAGCGTGTTGCCGTGGCGGGTTTCAAGAAAAGAATTCATCACCGTCGTCCCATTATTAATGAAGAGACATTGGAATAAGGAGGAAAGTTTTACATCATCAACAACAAGAACAACACGCCATTGCGACTCCAGAATGAAAGACGCACAGAAAGAAGCAAGACACCTCGTCGAAAATTGCCAAAACAAACGAACCCTTGTAAGAAGACCAAAATTAAAAGAGACAACGCAGGGAAGACAGCGTGTATTGTAAAAACAGAAAACAAATGACAAATGACAAACACGCATTTACATCTAAAACGGGAACCAACAATTTGAGAAAAAACAAACAAACCTGAAAAAGTACCCGGCGCACAAAGATGACGTCGAAAGACCAATCTCTCATGGTCTCCTCAGGGTTTTAAAAAGACTAAAAGACATAAAAAGTATTATTTTCCTATTGTTTTGATTTAAAATACATTTTTTAATTTATGGAGTTATTATTTTTATTTCTTTCCATTAATGTTTTTTTAAAAAATATATTTCCCATCAACGAAATCTAAATACTGTAACTGCAATTTATCATTAGATTGAGGCAGCAGGCAGTTGGATCAAAGACTAAAACCAAACCTGTCATTCCTTTCTCAGATCAGAGTTTTTCAAAACATAATTATGAATTCAATTAAGAAAAAAAATGTTTTTAATGAGCTGTCACAGCGTCTCTCCACACTAAGGAAACGACATGATTATTGCCCCCCCCCCCCCCCCCGTCCCCCCAGCCCTCCCCTCTCTCGTTCGGTTGTCAGCGAAGGCTGGTGAAAAACTTCTGATGTCAGCCGTTATTAAATGAAGAGTGTGAATAAATTGGTGCCGCCGAGATATCCTTCCCTCTAGATTATCCACCTTCACCCTGAGAGGCGGAACGATTATCTGTTTTTTTTTAAATTTATTTATTCCCCCCCCCCCCCCTCCACACACACACACACACACTGTTTATGTAACGTGGAGGGCAAACGACTGGTTGTTACCCTTGGTGGAGGGGGTGATGAGTGGGTGAGTTTGAAAGCCGATAGCATACTTTTGTACTTATAAATATGGATACAGTCAATTGCATGTATGGCTAACATGTAGTAGGCATATAGTGTGGGTGTTTCTCTCTGTCTCTCATATCTATCTATCTATCTATCTATCTATCTATCTATCTATCTATCTATCTATCTATCTATCTATCTATCTATCTATCTATCTATCTATCTATAAAGAGATGGATTACTGTCATGCGCTTTACTTTGGAGTCAGTCACTCCTCCATGAAGCGTCTCCAGTTGGTCCAGAATGCTGCTGCTCAATTCTTTACTGGTGCTCGTAAGAGGGAGCACATCACCCCTTCTCTGGCATCCCCTCACTGGCTCATTTGAGACTTCTTTGCGGAGTCGACGCACGGTCAAAAGAGGGGGGGGGGGGGGCAAAACCCTCCAAGGTGGAAGGAAAGGCATTGGGATTCGGGGAGGAAAATGACCTTATGACCACTTTACCCAATTTGAAGAGAGCTTGACACATGGTCAATGCGGCCGGATGGGCATATGAAGTTTTTTGTTGGGGGGGGTATAAGCATTGGAGATGGATGGCAGTCATGATTTGATCAAAGGCGTTGAGGGAGGAGATCATCATTCAGAGTGATTGACTTTGACGGGCAATTGTCAGCAAGCTTTGGGCCTGCCTCACCGTGACAAACACGATGTGATGTGGAGCAGGCGGGGGGGCGTTGTCAAAACAATCGGCGTTGGGGGCATGAAGGCAGCTGAGCGAGGGGATGATACTCCAGGCAGTCATGCAGTTACCGCAGCAGCATGTGACTTGATGTTCAGCGTGACGAGAGGAGGTCAAAAGTTAGAGAGCGAACTGATAGTTTTTTCAACGTATGATCTCACAATATACATCAATAACCACGCCCAAAGTTATACCACAAAAAAAAAGATAATATCAATAGGAATGACACCCCCCCCCCCCAAAAAAAATCTACTTCTGCAATTGGCTACTGCTCAAAGACAGCTGGTAGAGGCTCCAGCACACTCGTGACCCTCGCAAGGACAAGCGGCTCTGACAATGGACGGATGGACAAGATCAACCGACAGGCATCACTTTGTGTCGGCGTAAAAATCAGGATTGAAGAGGCTTGACATTCATTCATCTTCTAGAAACCTTTTCTTCTGCGGTCCATATTTGTCGTCCGGTGTCAAACAAAACCGCGTGCCACCATGAGGCGGTTGCCAACGGAATTGCACCCGAAAATAAACATGAAGCAGACCGAAAGAGAATGCAAATGCATGTTGGTGACGTGACTTATTTAGAAACATGAAACAAATGTCATTGGATGCTTGAAGCCAAGGGTGGCTGTATCGATGTGGCCATTTTTGGGGGGAAAAACTCCAAATGACACCAAGTCCCACACGTTCGCTTGAGTGGGAATGAAGGACACGGAAGCAGAGCTCACATATGGAGAGGCGTGCGCCGGCATCATCAAGCAGGCTTTAAAGAGAACGCGGGCGTGTCGGAAAGGCGGCTTGTCGTTCCTTCCAGTCCGCTGGCCAACAACGTCAATTCGATTGTGTTGGAGAGCGTTGAAATTCAAACCGATACTCGCTTGCACAGAGAAAAATGCCAAAAAAAAAAAAAAGAAGGAAAACAATGTCCATGTTGTCGGGCCATCACGTGTGTGATTATATTATTGAAGTGTTACTGAGTAGCTAAAATTCCAGAAACTGAAAAAGTAACACGTGCCGGAGAGCGACGTTATAGTTGGTTATCGAAAACTTATGAGGAAAAAAAAAAAAGCACACTGAAGAAACCGTTTTTGTTCACGAAATTAAATGAAAAAGAAGGAAAAAAAGGAAGTTTAACAAACGAAAAAAATTGACTTTTTTAAAACTTTTTTTAAAAAACTATCAATAACAACTGATCGAGACTGGGCTGGCCTGCGAATAGCAAAAATAGGCTTGGAATTGAAATTTGACGTCCATTTAAATGTATTTCTAAAAAATGAAGTCATTTTTCTTCTCCACAGTATAGGTTTGAATATAGGAATTTTATATATATATATATACAAATAAATAAATATAAATATATAAATAATATTAATTAATTAACATTAATTAATATAAATATATAAATAAACAAATAATATATATATAAATATATATAAAAATATATATACAAATATATAAAATCTTTTTAAATAATTTTAATTTACAGATCCTTGCGTTCACTAAGTACTCCATATATTATAGAAAAAAAAAACTAATACTAAAACTAAGAAATGAACAAATCAGATCTAAAAACTAAATGAAACTAAGTGAATGTTATATACAAAAAAGAAGAAAAAAAGTCATAACGTTTAAAAAAAAATGACGGTCACGCCGATTCAGCAAATTTCTGGACATTTAAGCGGCGATGATGATGATGTCACGGCACGGACGCGGTCTGACGCGGACAAACGCTAATTGGCGGCCGAGGTCTTTCCCGTCTGTTTCTTCTCGCCACGTCGCCTTTCCCCTTCGACCCGTCGAGCATCTGCTTCGTTAGCGGTCGACATCTGCCGCCAGCGGCTGGCCAGCGAGTCGGGACTGCTGCCCGATTTTCATGCCATTCCTCCATCGCATCGTTAAAATTGAATCGGGCTGACTTTGCGTTTTGGGGACTTGATAAATTGTGAGAAAGTGCGGGCCTTGATTTGAGCCTCCTTGCACCTCGTCGTGCCTCGTTGTTCCACATCAGCGCTCGAGCGTTACGACGCACTTGACGGGGGAGGCTGGGACGCTAATTACACGGCCCCGCCCCTTTAGATTGCACCGTGCATATTAAGCGGCTTTCTCTGCGGCACACCACTCAACTGTGTTGGCTTGTAAACACACACTGATTAATCATAATTTTAAAATTAATCATGATTAATCGGCTTCACTCGGTTTCTTGGACCGATGAAGAAGTTTGAAGAGTAGGAGTGGGACGACTTCTTTTCGAAAGCCGTACTGAGTTTGCACGACCTCGACAAGAACTGCTTGAGCGGCGGCCGCCCAGAACTACGAGACCGATTGCCGATGTGGGGGTGGAGGGAGGGGGGGGGGGGTGGAAGTACGGCTCGGAGACAGTCGGCTGCTGAAAAGCTGGTTTTATATAACACCAGAGTGACATTCAGGAAAATGGAAACAGAAGCGTCACATGCAATTTGGAGGGGGGGCGGGGGGTGGAGGCGAGGAGGTCTGCTGAGACTGGCGGATACACGGCACATGGAACACAACAGCATCCTTTCTGCGACCTTTCGATCCCGCGGGGATTTGTATTCTACGACATAAATATAGTCTGCTCAATTCTCACACGTCTATCTGTACAGCTACTAAAACATATTGCATATCTCCAAGGGTGTGTGTGTGGGGGGGGCAGGACGATAAGTGTATTTAATACTCACGACCTCTACGAGGGAGGCCGATGATCAAGTCTCGGCTGGTCATGCATACGCGGGCGTGTGTTCCCCCCCCCCCCCCGGCCGAGTTCTACACAAACGGCTCCTCGCAAGAAACGTTCGGCCGGAAGGCAAAACAACCAGTGAGACAAATCGAAAATCGTTCATTTTTGCTTTCTTGCTACATTGTCGCCAGACCTGAGTCAGATCAGGGATTGTAAAACCAAAACCGAGAGGTCCGTTTCAGCATGGGAGTGGATAGCTTTCACGTAAAGGTCTTTATCCCCGCTAATATGTACCTTTTAGAACGCAAAAGAGACTTTGCAGAAGGTCCGCCATTGTGGCGTGGAACCAGTCAAACGACGGCCGACAGGGGGCGCCACAGTCAACGAGGAAGGATGCTCTACCCGCAGTTCGAAAAGCCACGTTGGGGCGTCAACAGTATTTGGCGCACGCCGGCACTCTCTTCATCGCGTATTTTTAGCCCTTTTCGTTGGGGGGTTCGTGCACAGCCAAGGAGCCCGCATGGATCTTTTATCTAGTCGTCCATGTTCAGGCCCTACCAGATCCAAAGTCCCGGTCCCACTGAGCAGCAGCGTGGTACGGTTGCAAATGCAGTCATTTGGGTTTTTGTGGTCCAGAGTCTCAATTTAACCCCGGCGACAAAAAATCATTGACACGCCGTGGTCCAAAATCGGGCTACTGAACCGAGAACTGACAGGCACTTGCCTATTGCTGATCCCAAAGCACTTTTCCTGGTTCATTTCAGACGAGGCGACGACACGGAAGACCTGTTTCGACCAAGCAGCAATACAGATATTTCGGTTTGCGTTTATTTTGGTTTTCAATTTTCAGATTCCGAACCCAACCGTGAAGGTTGTGAAAGGCGCTGAGTGGGGGGACTAGGGGGGGTCACTTTCAGACCCCACAAAAACACAGAAAATCAGTTTTTGCACAAAGCAGCAAGAAGGATTTTGGTTCATTTGGATTCATTTTGGGGATCCGTTTGCTAAAGTCTCCACCAAGCCGCGTAGGAAAACAAAAGTTCGGACATGATTGATACGTACCACTTTTCGTGGTTCATTTTCAGACCGGACAAACTCCAAATTCCAGTTTCCACTAAGCGGCGGCACGGTTGGGTTGGGTACGGTATGCGTGGATTTTGGGGTTTGCGTGACCCAAAGTCTCTACACTGTCCACAGTCTCTACCTAACCACGAAGCGAGTCACACACACTGACAGATTACTGGTCTGGACAACCTTTAGGGCTTCAGTTTCAACCCGACTGAAAACGTGTTTCCACCAAGCAGTCGGTCCAAAAGTCGGAGACTCTAAACCGCGAAGGAAGTCAAACGGGCCTTCTGTCGTCCACGGTCAAGGGGGTCTTGTTTACCCTCCGAAACTACCAATCGGACCACTCCGCTTGGTGGAAATGCGTCTTCGGAGGACAGACGGCAGACAAGATCACGGAAAACTACCTGGCAATGTCCCGTACCCGACAGAACCCATCTGGCGCGATAATCCGAGCCGGCCGGCGCCGGTTCCAGCTACTCCGGTCAATGGCAGATTCCAAAGCATCGCCTTCCGGAGTCCAAATCCCCTTAGTCCCGAACTCCTTACCTGTCATCCCAGAATCGTGAAAAGCGGGATGCTCTCGAGACGACCGATCCCGAGCAGCCGCGCCACAGAGAACAGACGGTTCAAAGACGAGAGGGGGCAGGACATCGCAGAACGAGTCGGAAGAGTTCTCGGCGCGGTGAAAAAGTTTCATCTGTTCTTCCGGGAGTTTGCGTCTCTTTCCCGGCCGCTCTTTGCGTTGCTTTGCTGACAGGTCAGCGAGAGGCCGTTCAGAGTGTCGGAAAGACTCTTCTCTCCCAGGTCTTCGTCGGGGGGCTCGCCGGAGTCCTGGCGGGAGAGGCCGGGGCTCCTCTGGAGGTGGGAAGTACAGTCGTGGGTCTTTGGGCTCGGGGGCTCGTACCAGACCGGAGTGAGGTTTGACGGGTGACGCTGGGGATCCAGATGGCGAGGTGGCGAGATGCTGAAGCTGAGGCTTGCTTCTGGCGCCACCTGCGGGCTACCATCGGGGGTGCCAGCGGCCGACGACGCCGACGAGCCACTCTGCGGCATACGGAGAAAGAGTTTACTTTGGAATCCGGACCTCTGTTTTATAATTAAAGATCCATCAACGGATTTGTTCCATTCCGTTCTGGATCTTGGTCTACCCCGGCAGAGAGTTTTATTTCTTAACGTTTTTCAGATCATTGGTCACGTGGCGTGATGTATTCCGCCGTTGACGTGAATCAGATGTCCGCCACACGCGGACATCGATGCAAACAGCGGGTGACTTATCAAGCTGTGATCGTTTCAACGCTTATACGATCTTGAGGTTACGAGTACTTTCAGAGAAGTTCTGCCATCGCAAAGGGGCTCTGCGAAGACGCCGCCATTACAAAGCGCACGCGGACGTCACTACGCGTCGAAATCATCCCGTCTGCTCGGCCAACTTTCATGGAAATTCTCAAATTTCTAAAATTTCTTTAAATTCAAAAATTTAAAGAAAGTGGTATTTTTCATCTGATCTTCATTTGTTCGGTACCTTACGCAATTTTCGCTTCACGAACTACTTTCAATTGAAGATTGTGGTGTCAGCGGTGTGGGGATCGGTGCAAAAAACAAACAAAAGCCGACAGCCAGGGGGTGGGGAGAAAGGAGCTTTCGACAACAAAGAAGAAAGCCCGCGAGAGACGAAACGAGATTAAGGAAAATAAATAAATAAATAAATAAATAAAAAACAAGTTAACCGCAGAGGAGAATGCGAACACGAGTGGCAGCCGAGAACGACGGCAGCCGACAAAGCTGAGCGGCAGCCATGCTAATTAGCTCGGCGCCGCCGAGCGCCGCCGGATCACAGAGGCACTGAGCTTTACAAAGCCGCCAGGTAGGGAGAGGGAAGGATGGGTCGCCATGGATACACAAGAAGTAAAAAAAAAAAAAAAAAAAAGACTCTTTGTTCTTGTTTCACGCACACGCCAACGGAGGGAAGCCAGGCAATGTGGATACAGCTAGCTTGGATCAAGTCTGGCAAATGTTAATCAAAATTTAAGCTAAGATAGGATCGGAGGTGCGCTACGCGGAAATAACGGCTCTAAACCACCACGGCAGACTTCCTGCGTCTATTTAGAAATGGCTTCTGGAGACATTTTTGGTGGGTCTACCGAGCCAATTTCACGCTGATGAGGGAAAATGGCTTCGGGGGCAGACCTATTTCAGAAGTGGCCACCGGGGGCAAACTTTCACTTTGTCACCTTAGTCCTCACTGCATACTAATAACCAACACAATTTCGAGTCAGATGTTTAGGTAGGATATTGGGTTTAAAATTTAGTGGCACTCACACAAAATAGCTAGGAGGAGCTCGTCTTTGACGTGCCCCTAAAAAAAAAAATATACGATATTTCTCAAAAATTCAAATAGCGGTAGCAGACTTCGTTAAGGAACTTTTTGGTGTGCCTCCCAATGATAGAAATGAACACCAAATTTCAAATTGCAGAGGGAACTTGGTCTAAGCAGCAGATATTTTTTTAACAATGGGGCAGGGTGGGGGGGGGGGCATATAAAATGGCAGACTTCTGTGTCCTTTATGGCACAGCTTCTTGAGACTTTGCTTTGTCGCTTTCCTAATGAAGACATGACCACCAAATTTGGTGTTTTTGGAGGCAGAGCTTTTCTCAAAACATGGGCGGTAAAAATCACACCAAAATGGCAGCCGTCTTTTATGGCACGGCTTCTTGTGTCCTAATGAAGACATGACCACCAAATTTGGTGTCTTTGGAGGCAGAACTTTTCTCAAAATCACACCAAAATGGCCGCCGTCTTTTTGAGACTTTTTTGCGGCTCTCCTACATCCGGTACCGCTCCTTTTTTTGGTGGTTGCTGACTGAAACTTTGGGGGCTGAATTGAAACCCAAAAAAGCCAGCAGGCATGAACGAGTCAGTTCCACCCGGGACTCCGGCCAAGTGTAAATTCTCACCTGGATAAACACGTGCTGCAAAACTTTGTGAAATTTTGACCCCGGAAAATGCCTCTTAAGCATCCATGTTGTCTCCAAATAGTTTGACAAATTGATGCAGATGGCAGCTCCTCATCCATCCATCCATCCATCCATCCGTGAACACTCTGGTCAATCCATTCATCCGGTCTTAATACCCGCGAGTGCGGCGCCCCGTTGTTGGCTCCGGGTGAGCGGAGGGTCGCCCAGGAGGCCGGCCGGGACGGAGGCCCGTCTGCGGGGTTGGCGGCGGGATGAAAGAAGTCAGCTGGGAGGTGGAAGAGCGGCGAAGACCTCGGGCCTCCATCCAGGCGCTCATCTGCGAAACACAATCGATCGCATTTTTCCCTTTAGCGGTTTTAACGTTTGCCGTTCCGAATTTTGTTCCGTTTCTCAATTTTGGTGGTCGACGTTTGGCCGTTTCAGGTTTTTCCATTTCGCGTTTGGTGGGTTCACTTTTTTTTGCAATTTGGTGGTTTTGGCGTTGCACATTTTTTGGGTAGTTTTATCATTTTGGCATTTGACAGATACCTGCGCAACGCGTCGGGCTTTGAGGACGCACGCCGGCCTCAAAGAGCTGGCGGAGCGCCTCCTGGTTTTCTTCTCCTCTGGAAGCAGCTGAACGAGGGAGCCCCTCGTATTGCCCCTCGGTGGGCAACTCACCTGAACTGTGGGAGTCGCCGCTGCTGCCGCCCTGCAGGAGAGAAAAGCACATGACGATGGAGACCACCGCTTCATGCCTGCGTGGCGCATGGTGTCTACTTGGTTTCCTCCGATCAGCATCTGCTCGCCGGCGTGTTCGTCCAGGCTCAGATCATCGGGCAGCGCCGGCGACGACGATTTGTCCGACAGCTGCTCCGACATCAGCGAGGTCCGCTCCACCTCCGCCAGACGGACCTGAGACCCCCCGACGGAGTCAGTCCCCAAAACCCCTCAATACGTGCGTGTGTGTGTGTGTGTGTGTGTGTGTGTGTACCTCCCGCGCGTGTCCGTCACAGTCCTTACAAACGGGGGAGTAATGATGGAAGACTGAGCCGGACAGGTTGTCAATCATGTCACCTTCCATTGAGTCTTTGATAAGCAGAGACACGCTATCCAGCCACTGGCTCTCCTGGAACACAGAAAAAACAAAATTTTCTTTGGTGGCCCTGGATTGGGTGTGTGGGGGGGGTCAGAGCAGGAACTCAAATCGGTTAAACTCGTGTGATGGATCCACAAATCGAACATTTTCACCTGAGCAGGAGAATAAAGTCGACATCTGTGGTTGGCGCGTGCCTCCTGAGGAACCTCAACAGCGCCCTCTTTTGGCGGAGCCATCAAAGCGCCGCTCCGAACCCCGACGGCGCCCGCCGCCGCCGCCCCCGCGGCCACACCCACGCCGGTCGCCATGGCCCCGACGCCTCCCATCACGCAGCACAGGCCGCTCTGGGCCAACTCCAGCTCAATCTCGGCATCCATCTCGGCGTCCTCCTGCGCTTCCTTGTTGGAGTCGTCCAGGTGCTTCATGAGAACGGCGACCACCACGTTAATGAGGACAAACTGAGCCGTCAACACGAAGGACACAAAGTACAACGGCGAGATGAACTGGAGGCCCGCGTGGCAGCCGTAGTCGCCGCCCGCGCGCCCCGGAGGGCACTCGCGGAGGGTGTCCTGGGGACGCAGAAAAGAGCGCGGCGGCAATTAATTCAGCGAAAGAGTCGACCGCGTCGGCTTTCGTAGGATAATGCTGACCTTCATGATTCCGTTCCAGTTGTCGCCCGTGGAGACCTGGAAGAGCGTGAGGAACGCCATTCCAAAATTCTCAAAGGTGGCGTGACGGCTCATGCCCTCGCATGGATAGTCAAAGTTGCACACTGATGAATTTTGGCGGAGTCGGGGGGGGGGGGGGGGGGGGGGGGGCGGCGGGGGGGGGGGGTACACACAAAAAAAAACATTCTTTGACTATTGCAGAGCCACCGCGAAGAAGAGCGGGCTAGCTCTAATGACCAAAAAAAAACGGAATTAGCCCACTCTGGCTCAATTTGTATTGAAGTATTCGCAACACCAGCAGGGGGCGTGGCAACTTCTTACCCAGCTCTCCAAAGAGCTCCACACCAAGAGCGGCGTAGATGAAGAAGAGCAGCATGAAGAGCAGGCCGAGATTTCCCACCTGACGCATAAAAATCAGATTTGGTGTTGAAAATTGTAATTTCCCTTTAACCCCCCCCCCCCCCCCAAAAAAAACTCCACATTTTGAGAACAAAAGTTGTTTTTTTCCCAGGAAAAGTTTCAACATCCAATTTTCTGTCTTACCAGCCAGGAGAAAAGTAAGATTTGTGTACTTGCGCATATGACAAATGGACATCTTGAATCTACTTCCCTAGCTAGACCCTGGTGAGAATATTTCTTGAGAGCCAACAATTTTGCCGGGGTTTGTCGCCTTCAAAAGTGTAATAAAATAATAATAATAAAATAAAACAATGTGTGTGATGTGTGTGTGTGTGTGTGTGTCCTGACCTGAGGCAGAGCTTGAACGACAGTGTCCAGTAAAGCTCTCATCCCAGTTGCCATTTTAAGCAACTTCAAGACTGCAAAGAAAGAACACACACACACACACACACACACACACAGAAAAACTAAGTGGAAGATCAAAGACAGGAGTGATAAAGAGCAACCGGGAAAGGAGCGAGAGATTACAAGTGATCAATAGATGGACACTCTCCAATTCCCGCAGGTCCAATTTCCAAAAGCTACCGATGGTTGGCGGGAAGGAAAACATTCAAAGCCTCCTGGGAGACGGGCCAGAGTTGAAAAGTATCTGGTGAAAACATTGTTGTTTTTTTTTTTTTTTTTTTTTACAACTCCAAAGATGTTATTTCATCTCTGTTTGTGGAAAAAAAAATTAGCTTTGCGCGCTAATCAGCTCTGTTTGCCTGCTTGACGTGGTTGTTTACATTTGACTGAATTTCAATCATAAAGAACAGCAATTGAATAAATTACTTTCATAATATTAACAACTCCTCGAAAAAATATACGATTGACATTTTCTACTCATCCAATGTTCCTCTAATACTCGTTCCGGGTAAGCGGGACATTTAGCATCACCTAACTTTTCTTTTTAATATAAACAACAAAAAAAAAAACAGGATCGGTTGTTCGGCGAAGGAGCTAACGTGCTAACACGATCCCCCGCAGACCCAAACAGACGCTAAACATTAGCGCGGGTGATAAAACCGCGAGCTGGTGCAACTAGCCATCAGACCGCCACCGAGGCTCGCTGGTTAATTACCGCCAGCTGCCACTGGATGAGCTCGTGGCGGCCGCGGGCCCGGTTCTGCGCTCATTGCCAAAGGTCGCGGGGGGGGGGGGGGGGGATGGGTCGATAAAGCGCGATTGCCGTAATTAGCTTTTATCTCGGTGCCACTTACACAGCTAGCTAGCAACGAGCTTTGGCGGACTGCTAGTGCAGCTAAATATGATAAAAGGCTCCCTCCTAAGTCACTAATCACAACGGCGAATAAGACACACTTCGGACAAGTATCGCTCTCATGAAGGGGATGATGAGGAAAGATGGAGAAGCCATGCTGATTGCTAAGCTAAGCTAAGCGTTGTAGCTCTGCGACAAAAAGTGCTACAGTGTTGTTGTTGTTGTTGTTGTTTGTTTTTTTACATGTACACTTTATTCATTCTTTAAAACTCTCAGACAACGTGCCTCCTTGCTCTTCCGCGTTCGGCTGGAGAGGCGTTCAAAGACAGCCTCCAAAATAAGCCATATTTGGAAAGTGTCCCCGGGATCAAGGAGAGATCCGGCTCTCCGTTTAGCAGCAATTTAGAGTCAGCCAATTTGAAATCGGTGGCACCGTTTTCGTTTCAATATCGCTGCGCCGTAAACAATTACGGGCAACGTATCTCTTCCGTCCCCGTGAAGGTCGGTCAGGAGTATGCTAGGCTAAAGCTAGGTTACAACTTGCACTGAGACGTCCTTCTGAGGCAATTTGGGATTTGCATAGACCTTTTCTTTGCATACTTCCAGGTCCCTTTGCTCAGATGCCGTGAAAAAAGCAAGAAAAAAGGAGAATTTGAAGAGGTTCGGCTCAGTTTTCGTGGGTCGGGGGGGGGCAGGGTTCATTTGGACCCTGACACCACGAGTGAAGTGCGCGTACCTCTGGCTATCCTGAGCACCCTCATGATCCTGATGATGGTCGGGTTGATGGGTAGCGAGGCGTTGATCTCAATCTCCTCCAAGGTGATGCCCATCACAGACAGCAACACAATGGCCAGGTCCAACTGGTTCCACCTGCGTACACGCGCACGCCCGTCATCGTCGGCAGAAGTCGCAGCGAGTGAATTGCGATTGTCATCAAGGTTGGAGGCTGAGGAGCGCTCTCTATTATGTTCATTCCCAATGAATATTAATGCTAACTTCAGGAATCATTTGCATGATTCTCCCACCGCAGGCATCGCACCTGCGGGCCGATCCCCCCCCCCCCCCCCCCCCCATCTCATGAATATTTTACGTCGGAGGCCGTCGTTTCCGTTCAGGACCTCGGACCTTTTACCGACTTGTCAATTTACTTCTTCCTCCAAAGAGATTACGTTTAAAAGGGGTTCGGGGGAAGTTATCCAAAATATGGCCCCAGGGCCATTTGCGGCCCGTCATCCATGTTTCAGTGGCCAGCAGCGTATATTAAAACTGACATTTGACACGGCCCGCAAGGCTAGTTACCATAAATAAATACCAAAGTAGCACATTTTCTCTGACGAATAAGGATAATTCAATAAATAATTTTCGAAGCGGAAATTGTTTCCGAATTGTTTTCAAAAATGGTCTGCTGACTCCAGTTTGCTCTTGTTTTGCTTCTCAAGGTGGAGATGGGATTCAGCGACTGTTCAATGCGGGGGGGGGGGGGGGGGTGGATCTAGTCTAGTGAGATTCAGGGCCGTTGGCCACCCTCAAATCTTGGAAAATCGGAGACAATTTGCCTTATCGGCTTTCACTGAAAGCTGCTGTGACACCGTTTTCCAACGCGACTAGAAAATGTCGACAATTTAGCGTCGCTTTCTTGACTGATTTTATAGCGTGTTTCATGATTTCAAGTTGAAGACTTTTCAAGTGGCTCTTGCATCCTTGCATTTTCATGAATGCGGCCTTCATACGAAAAAGTAGTCTACTTAATCCTTCTTTTGCGATTAAAAAAAAATTATTTCCTGCTTGGGAAATAATGGTCGTGCCCTCTGTTATTGGGACTCCTGTGTAAAATGTCATAATTGAATTACCTATGGATTTTTTTTTCTGGTCTTATAATATGTAAAAAAAAAACCTATATACTGTATATATATATTCTAAGCTAATAAACACATCATCTCCAGGGGTGCCAAAAATTCTGGAAGGCACCGTATAGAGAAAGATGCCATTAACAGGCAGCGTGAAAGGGCCTGCGTGAGCAAAGCACGCCCCAATCAGCCAGAGATGAGGTGTAGCATCGAGCGAGAAGTGAAAAAGCAATAAAAAAAAAAAACGGCCTTTCTTTCGGAGAAACGCAATTCCCTGCTAAATCATGAAATGGAGTAAAGGTTTCCTCTGACAAGATGTTATCCCCGGCGAGGAGCAAAAGTAGTGCAGACACGTGATGTAAACACCCTCAAATCCAGAAAACTCACATACACCAGTAGAAAACAGGACACGAATGCCCCCCCCTCAAAAAATTTTTTTTTTGTCACAGATGGATACAAAGGGGAGCAGACAAGGAAGTAAAAAAGCTTCCCTGGGTGCGTCCACCTTTCTAAAAATGGAGCAGCAGATGGAATAATAAATATTTCCTCAGTGGGAACTGCCGAAGTAATATACAGCGGCAGCTGCTCCTCGCGGCGGCTGCGCTGGACGTAAGGAGACTCTGCTGATATTGATATCTATTCAATTGTATTTTTATTTTATTTTTTTGGACCTGCACAGCTTTAGCGTGGGTGTCAAAATATATATTATTCCTGGACAAAAAAAAAAAAAAAAAATCAGTTCCCTGGACTGAAGAAGACATTTTTGGCTCAAATAGATTCTTCACACAAGGACAAACGTGGCCTTTAACCATCCATCTCTGAATATGAAAAACAAATGCAAAATTATGAAAGCAGCGAGCACCCCCTCAAAAGTCAGGGGGGGTGGGGGGGTGAGGATTAGAGGTTTTTTTTTTGCTTTTCATCAGCGTGTTCTGCCCACACTCAATGACGAAGGCAAAAAAATCGACGCAATCTTGTGGTGCCAGGTTCAAATTTTATAAAAGAAAATGGTGGGCATTTTGTTTCTTTTCCGGAATGAGTTTCTGAGACTTTTTTTGGAGTATGAAAACATAACATGACAACTGTCTTTCAATTTTGATGGTCATTTTTGTTTTCTTCATTATTTTATGGCAAGTCGTCAAACTTCTGCCCACACTCGCACTGACTGAATCTCAAATTCTTCCGCATTTAGCATCCTCCATCTGTTTAGTATAATCGTGATGAAAATTTGATCGCAGTCAAAAAATATTTGAGGACCCTGGCAATATTTCGGAAATGGCTGCCCCAAACAAAAACTGTATTCCAGGGGGTATTTTTGGTTGGTTTTTTTTTGGTGGGGGGAGGTGCGGTGGGGGTCTGCCCATAACAGACAATATTTAAATTCAAATCTCAAATTTGTGAAACCAGCTTTGTCAGATGAATTTTTCTCAAACAATCTAGGACAAGTTTGTCATTGAACTCCCTCTGAAAAAGAGCATTTCCTGTGTTTTTTTTCTACTTCTTGAAACTATTTTTGTGGGACTGCCTATGATAAACTAGCCAATCAAATTTCATGACGCTCTGCGAAACTGGCTTTGCGCGCAGAATTTTTCTTCAGACGATTTAGGACAAGTTTGTCTCTGAAAGACGTCTCCAAACGAGCAAGAAATTTTCTTTGGTTTTTTTCCAGATTTTTAAATTTTTTTTGTGGGTCTACTCAAGTGAGTTTTCCCAACATTCTGGCCCTCTTCTCATACCTGTCCTTGAAGAAACGGCTGCCCCAAACAAAAATTGTATTCTGGTGTTTGTTTGTTTTTTTTTTGGGGGGGGGGGGGTTAGGGGGGGCTGCCCATAACAGACAATATTTAAATTCAAATCTCAAATTTGTGAAACCAGCTTTGTCGGATGAATTTTTCTCAAACAATCTAGGACAAGTTTGTCTATTGAACTACCTCTGAAAAAGAGCATTTCCTGTGTTTTTTTTCTACTTCTTGAAACTATTTTTGTGGGACTGCCTATGATAAACTAGCCAATCAAATTTCATGACGCTCTGTGAAACTGGCTTTGTGCGCAGAATTTTTCTTCAGACGATTTAGGACAAGTTTGTCTCCGAAAGACGTCTGCAAACGAGCAAGCAATTTCCTTTGGTTTTTTTCCAGATTTTTAATTTTTTTTTGTGGGTCTACTCAAGTGAGTTTCCCCAACATTCTGGCCCTCTTCTCATACCTGTCCTTGAAGAAACGGCTGCCCCAAACAAAAATTGTATTCTGGTGTTTGTTTGTTTGTTTTTGGGGGGGGGGGGGTGATGGGGGGCTGCCCATAACAGACAATATTTAAATTAAAATATCAAATTTGTGAAACCAGCTTTGTCGGATGAATTTTTCTCAAACAATCTAGGACAAGTTTGTCTTTGAACTCCCTCTGAAAAAGAGCATTTCCTGTGTTTTTTTTCTACTTCTTGAAACTATTTTTGTGGGACCGCTTATGATAAACTAGCCAATCAAATTTCATGAAACTGGCTTTGTGCGCAGAATTTTACTTCAGACGATTTGGGACAAGTTTGTCTCCGAAAGACGTCTCCAAACGAGCAAGAAATTTTCTTTGATTTTTTTCTTTTGATTTTTTTTAATTTTTTTTGTGGGTCTACTCAAGTGAGTTTTCCCAACATTCTGGCCCTCTTCTCATACCTGTCCTTGAAGAAACGGCGAAACCCAAAGGCCACCATCTTCAGAGTCGCTTCGATGACAAAGGTGGACGTAAAGAAGTAGTTGCAATACTTTAGCGCCGTCTCTAGAGACTAAAACATAACAATCCAAATAACGAAAAGGATATAACATCATTTGAAAATGCGTGACATCGTGCGTATGTGATCTCTCACCGGAGGCTGGCTGTAATGCTCGAGTGACATGGTGATAACGTTGATGCAGATGATGAAGGTGATGACCAAGTCCAGGTAGTGGCTGGTGCACAAGGTGTGGATGGCCAGTCGCGCCGGGCCGTAGGAGGCGTAGTAAGGAAGCTTCTGGGCCTCTTAGCAATCAGACCACAAAAATCCTCATATTTGTGTGTGTTTGTTGACTTTAAAACCACGGGAAAATGGGCACGCTAGTCGCGTAGCATTTAGCTTTTTTTTTTGCCCCCCGCCCCCTGTGATTTCTTACTTCGCCTCTTCTTCTCCATGCGTCGCTGGCGCTTCTCCTCGCGCCGCCGGGCCTCCTCCACCTCCTGGTGTTGCCGACACTTGTGGAAGTTCTCCACCACCACGCCCACAAACATGTTGAGCACAAAGAAGCTGACGATGAGCAGGAACGAGATGAAGTAGAGAAGCATCCACGGGTTGTTGTTGATCGCCGGCTGGAAGTAGGGGGACAATCACGAGTGGGTGAACATGGTTAAGCTACGTATGCTAGCCTCGGCTAGGCTAGCTATCAGCCAACTTCTGTTTACAGTCGTTTGACAGTTTAGAATGTTCATGACTGTTATGAAACTCGAACCCGAAACCTTAACGCGAGCGCTAATCGTAGCTGCCAATGTTATCCCACACAATAGTTAGTCAATAGTTGGCACTAATATAAACCGCTAAACATGAGCAAGCACTAACACACTGTAACATTAGCGCAGCTATTAGCATCGATTGCTAACTCCCTCCCTTCCCCCACATTAAAAAACCTTTTTAAAATCCCAAACATTTTTTAATGATGTAATAAATCATATCAGGTGTTCCTCCTAATGTGTGAGTTTTCTTTTAAGTATGCTGTATAATAACCTATCCCACATTTCCTCTTTTTAAAAGTCAGATCACTGTCTGGCTTCTACAGAAGTGTCGGCCAATTATTTAAAGCCAAGCAGCCAGCTCAGCACCCCCCCCCCCCCAAAAAAAAATCTGTATAAATATAGAAATTACGAGTATATAATACATCCAGAAAATTGGAAAAGGAGCAGGTCCAAATTATTCCTCGCCGCCATTACCAAAAAACAATTGCGGCTCAAGTGTCACAAAAAAAGCAGCGGCTGTGGGAATTGTGTGAGAAATAGCTGAAAGCTAAATTAGGATTAGTCTCTCTTCTTTTTTTTTTTTTTTTTTCCCCCCCTTCCCTGTGGCAGCCTGATGGAATCATCCGGAAGACAGGAGAAAATCTCCCTGTAGTCGATTGCTTAATGGCCTTGAAATGAAAGCAAGTGCCAGGGAAAAATCTGTTCACATCAGCTGACTTTTTACACATCGAGCGTATGCGCCTGCGGGCAAAAAAAAACGAAACAAACAAACAAACAAAACAAAAAACAGTCGACACTTGAGTTGAGGACACAAAAAATAAAAAAATAAATAAAGTTGCATGTTATACTCTCGAGCCTGAACAAACTGAAAGAGCTTTATAAACATTGACTTGTTTACAGGGTTCATTCAATCCCTTTTCTGACACCAAACGATGTGAGTCTGGTTACGATTGTCTTCTTGATTTCATTCAATGTTTAATTTGTCGTTCTTTCTTGTTATTTTCATTGTCTTCCTTTTGAAGTGCTCTACAGATCAAATGGATTATTATGATAATCTTCTAAATCGGACTTCTGACATCACACAGGGCATATACGGATCCCGTCCTATTTTGCTATGTTTGGATGGTTAAGACTTTCGGATCCCACTTCTGATGCTAAATGTGCTAGCTGGTATTACAAACACCCGGGAGTGTCAAAATCCCACTTCTGACACCAACTCATTCCATTGACTGAAATTCTCATATCGCTCAATAAAATAATTGTGAAATTTCCCGCCAAGTCCCACAAAACTGACGTCCTGATTGTCAATCCTCTGAATCCCGCTTCGTCCTCCAAATAATGGAGAAAAAATGGTTGCATAGTGGGGGGGTGGAAAAAATATATACGTGCAGCCAAGTGCCTGGTTGGTCACATCGAGCGTGCGCTACCTGCTGGTCGATGCCCACCGCATCCAGTCCGTGATACATGATGTTCACCCAGCCGTCTTTGGAGGCCAGCACAAACAAGGACATCAGAGCCTTTGGGAGGTTCCGTAAAAAAACAAAAAAAAACATATTAGGCTGAAGAAGTACTCAAGAAATGTCTTCCGGGGGGCGCTTGGTTACCTGACCGAGATTGTCAAAGTTATATTTGTGATGCACCCATCGGTAGTTGGCGGCCAAGCAGTCGGACTTGTTGGTGACGTTCTTCACGTCCAGCCCGGCGCAGTAGTAGAACTTGCCTTTGAACAGCTGCGGCGCGCACACCAAAGTACAGTATCGATATTTTTTTCTGAAGGGCTTCCATAATTAGCACGCGATGCTAATTAGCCGCGCACATGAAACGAGTGTTGACAGGGAGAGTTTGTTGACAGCCTGCTTTTCCCTCGTGAAGAAAATTGCCATTCACGAGTGGAGCTTGATGGCAACGCTGAGAATAATCGGAGGCTTTTGGCAGATGCCGCAGAAAACACTGACCCCAACTCCATCTCCAAAGCCTACCACCAAATTTTTAACTTTACCTGAACGCCGAGGATACCAAAGATGATGAAGAAGGCACAGCAGATGAGGACAATATTGCCGATGGGCTTGAGGGAGGTGATGAGGGTCTCCACCACCAGTTTCAGACCCGGAGCTCTGCTGATGACCCTGCCAGAACAAGAAAACCTTTGGTGAAAGACAGACACCCGGGAGGTTGTAGTCCCCCCCAGGACGCCCGGAACTAACCTGAGGGGTCGTAATGTCCGCAAGAGCCTGAGAACGCGGAGAACGCCGAGGATTTTGGCGCCACCCGCCATGGACACCACGATGTCGATGAGCGAGACAAAGACCAGGAAGCCGTCCAGAATGTTCCAGCTGCTCCGCAGGTAGGCCGTCTCGCCCAGGTACAGGCCCATGGACACCACCTGCAGAGATGAAGACCACGCAGTGAGCACGGGGGTTTAGCCGCTCCGATGTTTTGGGGGTTTTTGGGGTTTTTTTTTGTTGCTCCTCGATGATGGATGGATGCGGAGCAGCTCACCAGCTTACCTCCTTCATGTGCAACACGTTTGGGTAAGGTGGTTTGTGGAGACGGGTTGTAAGATTCCAAATCTTCACAGATTGCCTAGCCTTCAAGTATAGCAAATTCAGATTTTTTTGTGGGAATTTATTTCGCCTCCATCTGTGAAAATCCAGGAGGAATCGAAAGGGCAGACGTTTGGTGTCTTGAACTTGTTCGACTGCCGCATGCTAATTTACATACTCGTTTACGTTCGTTCATCACCTATTTTTTCCTCGCCATTTTGATTCGGAGACATTCATTCATTCATTCATCTTCCGAGCCGCTTGATCCTCACTAGGGTCGCGGGGGATGCCGGAGCCCATCCCAGCTGTCTCCGGGCAGTAGGCGGGGGACACCCTGAATCGGTTGCCAGCCAATCGCAGGGCACACAGAGACAAACAACCAACCATGCTCACACTCACACCGAGGGACAATTTAGAGTGTTCAATCAGCCTGCATATTTTTGGAATGTGGGAGGAAACCGGAGCACCCGGAGAAAACCCACGCAGGCCCGGGAAGAACATGCAAACTCCACACAGGGAGGCCGGAGCTGGAATCGAACCCGGTACCTCTGCACTGTGAAGCCGACGTGCTAACCACTGGACTACCGGGCCGCCTATTTTTATTTATTTTTTTTGTATTCTCCTGGGTGGGCCAAAATCAGTTTTTCCACATCTGACTTCCTAACCTGGAGCAAACCGGCGGAAAGTGTCGCCACCGCAACTAAAGAAAAACTCAGAAAAGGCCAAACCATGACTTGGAACACAAGCGCACGCATCTGAAAATATGCCCAGTAGTGCTGAACAGAAAACAAGTTTTTTTATTTTTATCCATCCATCCATCGTCTACCGCTTATCCGGGGCCGGGTCGCGGGGGCAACAGCTTTAGCAGGGAAGCCCAGTCCTCCCTCTCCCTAGCTACTTCGTCCAGCTCTCCCCGGGGTGGGTGACATAGTCTCTCCAGCGTGTCCTGGGTCTTCCTCGGGGTCTCCTCCCGGTGGGACATGCCCGGAACACCTCACCGGGGAGGCGTTCAGGAGGCATCCGAATCAGATGCCCAAGCCACCTCATCTGGCTCTTCTCGATGTGGAGGAGAAGCGGCTCGACTCTGAGCCCCTCCCGGATGACTGAGCTTCTCACCTTATCTCTAAGGGAGAGCCCGGACACCCTCCGGAGAAAACTCATTTCAGCCGCTTGTATCCGGGATCTCGTTCTTTCGGTCACGACCCATAGCTCGTGACCATAGGTGAGGGTTGGGACGTAGATCGACCGGTAAATTGAGAGCTTCGCCCTTAATAGGAATAGCAATCAAGTTGGCTAAATTAGCTGCTGTGCCCTGAAATCTTAGTGACAACTTTTCCACAGCGCTAACTTTGCTAAACAAAAACTCAAGTAGTTGTGCCTCGTAGTATTCCATCTATTTATCGGGGCGTCGTATTCATTTGGCTAATCACCAACTGAGTTTTTTTTTGTTTTGTTTTTGGGGCTGAGCCTCCAACCCTGTCGCCGGTGCTCTATTATGGCGCACCTGGAGAATGGGATGTGGTGGCAACTTGTTGGCTGTGAAGCCTGCTCTCTACAGCACAGGTACGCTGCATGTTGTTCCGGAGGCAGCGACAAAAAAGCGCAAAGTCTTCTTTTCAAGCTGGCTTTCTTCCCGAGCTCATTCAGGTCTTGTGACAAATCCATCAACATTTAGCTCACGCGACAAAAGGGGGAGGAATAAGAATATCCTGGGAGAGGAATGCGGGCTTCCCGGCGGGCGGGATGAAGACTGACAGGGGAAAACGTTCAGGGGAGGTGGAGGGGGCGGGGGGGCAGGTTGGAAGATAAAGGCGCTTGTGAGATATTTCGGAGGGGCGTGCGCCACTTGACACCTGCCAACGTTTGCTTGCTAAAAAAAATTGCCACGCGGGAACACGACGGCGCTGCCTACTTTCTCCAGGGGAAACAAAGGGAATTGCGGAAAAGGACGAGTCATTCTGTCAGGAGGCGTTTCAAGGAAATGGCAGCCAAACTTTTATTTATTTAAAAAAAAAAAAAATTATGTGATTTCCATGTTGGATGGCAGGCGCAGCAACCACATGCTCTCAAACACCGAATGTGTATCGTGACAAGAGCTCGGTCCACGGACACATTTTTGTCTTGTAGACGTGTGAAAACTTTTCACACTTCCCTCCAGCAGCTTTTTTTTTTGTTTTTTCCTCCGAGTGACGCGCAAAGAAAACGGCAGGAGACCTTCCTTGAATTCATCTCGAGGAATTTCTCTCTTCTAAGGGGAGGTGAACGCGGTCCCGCCGTTTCTAATTAGAAGTCCGCGTACAAGGTCGCACACATCAGTTGGCAGTTGGTGTGTGTGTGTGTGTTTGTACAAACATGAGCTTAGCTTAGCTGGACCAGATGTTGAAGCCGATGCGGTGGACCCAAGCTTGACTAAATAGGTAGGAAAAAAAATGGATAGATAGGTCTGAAGACGGCAGAATGGTAAAAAAGCTGGTTGGTAGGTAGAATGAATAAAAAAAAAAACGCAAAGTCAGATCGGCTGGTAGGAACACAGGAAATATAAATAAGTAGAATGCACGAATAGGTTCCATAGCCCAGAAACGTGCCCGGTAGGTTTATTGAAGACTTGAAACCGTCCCCTGACGTGAATGTGAGTCATTTATTGATTGATTGATTTTTTTGTCAATTTGTGCCGGTGATTGACAGGCCACCAGGTGAGGGGTGGGTCTACCCAGCCTCTCGTCCAATGACACGTTGGGATAGGCGCCAGTATGCCCGCGGCCCTCGTCAGATGCCGTTAAGAGACCGGATGGACAGGCATCTTGTAAAAAAATATATTTAAAAAAATATATGATATAAATTTTAAAAAATCTGAAAAAAAATAAAATAAATACTTGAGCAAACCTCGACCTCTCTTGTAAGCTAACAACAGCGTCTCGCCTCCTTGCCTTGCAAAAATGGCGGCGGCGTTGAAACAGAGCAACCTCAATGGGGAAAATCTGAGATGCGAAAAATCACGCGCAGGGAAATATTAATCAAAAACAAATTTTTAAGAACCTGGTAGAAACATGTTGAAGTCATCTCCCACGATGATGAACATCTTACTGCTAGCATCTTTGCTAATTGGATGAAAAATGGATAATGGGCGTCGGCTTGGGAGATGAAAAGATTGGTTGCATAGATGGGAGGCCAACCCGTACCGGGAGGAGCTTAAGTCCTCTGCTGAACTTGATTATCTCGCTCACTAATGGCCGGGCGTCGAGGAGAAAGGAGGAAAAAGACAGGAGACGGACCAGGAGGGGGGTTCTTCCTTACCTTGAGGGTCATCTCGGCCACAAAGATGGCAGTAAAGACATAGTTGGAAATGGTGAGGAGAAGCCTTTCCTGGAACACAGGATGGAAAAATAGGGATGTGGGTAGCTAGGTAGGAAAGATAAGTAGCGAGGACAGAGACACACGGAAAGGAAACGTAGGGTCGCGTGTGATTGGACTAGCTAGGGTACTGTTTAGCTAGCTAGGTCCATACAGTCATTTTAAAGATTTTTTTTCATCCAGCCACGGCTAAAAACAGAAGCATAGTGATGAGTGCATATGTTGAGAGAAATTAAAAACTTATTGAGGATTTCAGTGGATAGCCACGTATGTCATGCCTTTTAACTTCATGAGGGCACCCGTGAGTGGTATCGGCATCATTTGGGAATACTCGATAGCTTGGAACAAGGCCAGTATCGGTCGGATGCACTCGCCAAAACCAGCATTTCTTTCAATGCGGTGTAGATCACAACAGATCGACGTCCAGCTTGTGAGCGCATAACATTGCCTCGACCCCCCACGCCCCCCTCCCTCGCACCCCCAAACCTGCTACAGGCGTCATAAAGTAACAGCCGATAGTAGCAAATCATGTTACCAGGCTGCCTTGGAGAATCCTGGGCCTCTCCAGAGCCACCGTGATGCAATTGAGGAAGATGAAAACCAGGACCACGTAGTCAAAGAGCTTGTGAGCAATGATGGACTGGCAGAGGGCCCGGAACCTGGCGGGGGGGGGGGGGGGGGGGAAACACAGGAGACCGTGTAAGATTTGTTCTTTTAATAACGTCAAAGAAGGCATCCGGGGCAACATTCGAATTGTGCGATCTACTGGAATGCGAGGACGGGGGCAGTATGCTGGGCATATTTTTTTTTTTTGCATCGCCCGTCAGCAGCTGCGTCTCAAAAGATGCTTTCATTTGCTTTCAAACTTGTCCGCGGGAGGTCTTCCATTTCATGTTCCCAAGCAAAAGAGTTAATTAGGCTGAAAAAAAAGACAATTAACGCCTCACAACTGACATTCAATGGTCTGAAAAAGGCCACAGATACCTGCCCCCCCCCCACAAAAATATTTTTTTCAACACTGCCAAATTTTCTTGGCAAAGTATTTGTATTGCTTGACATCAGAATTGCGTTGCTGGTAAATGTGCAGTGATGTCATTTAGCGCTAGGTATCAAATTAGCATGGCACGTCATAAATGGAGGAAATGATATGGCGGCTCGCATATTCTCGCATCAAAATTGGATGTTGTTGGGTTGCATGAATAACGCAAAAACGATACAGTGCCATCCGGTCCAAACCGTGGCTGCTCCGGCAAGAGGCAAGAACCACAAAAAGCACTTTTGGTCTCATGGCGGATTCCTTCCCGAGGGCGAACCGCAGTGCAGGTGTGTTGCGAGATAGCAAGAGAGAGAGAGCGAGAGCGCCCACGCCTGTCAGGCCAGCCCTGGGTGACTTGGAAGCACTTTGAATAAAGTCAATCCCACATTGTGGTGCTGCCCCCCCCCCTTTCCCCCCACCCGTGACAATTTACATCTGTCTAATATGCATGTTAAGCAGCTTGCCTGGGCTACGGCAATCGTAATGTCGTCGAATGGGAATTCTCAAAGGCTGCAATTCGGAGCAGTGAATAATACGTACTTTTTCTCCCCCCCCCCAAATTGGGGGGTAGTATTATAAACGTGCAGCGCAGTGGTCGACTGGGTAGCACGTCAACCTCAAAACAGCGCAGAGGTCTCGGGTTCGATTCCGGCTCCTGTGTGGGCTGTTTCCATGTTCTGCCTGTGGCTGCGTGGCTTTTCTCCGGGTACTCCGGTTTCCTCCCACATTCCGAAAACACGCATGGCAGGTTGAATTGCGAGTGCCAAAGGTTGTTTGTCTACGCTAACGCTTTTTTTCTTTCTACGGCGCCCGCTGCCAGCGTTGCGCGTGAGCCACCCACGCTGTCGGACGTTTCCGATGCAGTTCATTAAGACGTCAATGAAATTCTCAAAACGTGCCGTTTTAGACGACAAAATCACTGCTTGTGACGTCACTTCAGTACTTCGCTTGGTAGGTTGATGACAAGCCTTCCACGGCAACACTCTGACAGCCTGAGCTGACGTCCCCCCCCCCCCCCGAAGTCGCTTCATGTGTTTGCTGTAACGCTTCTCATGTAAGCACGACAACTGACAGACATGCTGAAAAACGCTGCAAATATTACAAACACACACGGCTTGACAGATGGCACCTGCCAGCAAGCCAAAACACAGCTCAGTTCCCCCCCCCCCCCCAGCTTTGCTTAAGTGGCCATCACGCCATTCCTTCGGGGGTGGGGAGGGGCGGGGTGGGGCGTTCAAAACAACAAAAATGCAGACTGTGGAGGCGAACAAATTCTTCAGACGGCGCACCGGAGGGCTTTCGACGAGCCGTTTGCGCGGGCGGGAGAGAGCGCCACCTTGCTTATTGTCGAGATCAAGTCGCTTTTCAAAGGCCTGCGTTCCTCCGTTCAGTTTCAACACGTCTGAAAAAAGTGTATTCACTATTTTTTCCCCCAAAATTAATTATTAATGTAATTAATTAATCGATTGATTAATTAATCAATTAATTAATTAACTGATTAATTAATTACTTTCCAACGAATGATCCAATGATCATTCATGTGCTTTAACGGCTTACAAATTGCATTTTATTTTCAAGTCGATGGCCAAAAGTACTCGATCAACAGCGCACCCACGTGCCGATTTGTACGTACTAGAGAGACCAAAAAAATACATAAAAACACCCCAAAAAAAGAGCTCAACGATCACAGAAAGTAAGAGCCAAAGGCTCACTGACTTGTTGTGCGGGGAGAAGAGGTAGACGGACCAGTCCTCTCGGCTCTCGCACCAGTCGGGCTTGTACACCTCAATCATTTTCTGCACGCGGAAACAAACGCTCTGCGTAGAAGAGAAAGAAGAACAAGAATGGTAGAGTGCTTCCAGTTAAAAAAAAAGACTTTGTGAAGAGATGTGGAGAGTACTAGAGGTGGATTAATGATCTAATACACTCGAAGTGGCCTGAGGAGGTTTACAGTATTTTCACCATGACGGGGCCGACTTCCTTGTGCTGTACGAAAGTAGGGGTAAACTACTTTAGTTTACCCCTACTACTGTAGTAGGGGTAAACCCTAGTAGTAGGGTTTCAAGCCCGGACGGATCAAGGTTTCAAGTCGCAGGTTCAAACAAGTGTTACGGATTGAAAATTGGGTTTTTGAGAATTGGGTAGAGTTGTAAACAAGGTGAAGGGTTTCAAACAACGCATACATTTCAATGATGGGCTCAGGTTTCAAAGAAATATTCGGGTTTCGAGCATAGATTGAAAATTCATATTCGGGTTTCAAATCAGGTTTGAAGTTTCAAGGTGGTGGGGTTACATTTTGAATTAGGGTTCACGTTCCTTCTTTGAGTTTTGGTTTCAAGACTTGTTTAGGGTTTGAAACAAGGGGGTTGGGGGGTTAAAAGTAGGACTCAAGACTTGGTTAGGGTTTTGAATGAATATTAGGGTTCCAAGCCTGACTGAGGGTTTCATGCCAAGGTTCCATGGCAGTAAGAAATTCAGTTTAGGATTTTGAAATAGGGTTGAAAGCCAGCGATTGGGATTTAAGTTTTTAGTCTGGGTTGTGGTACCTACATAGTCCGACTCTTCATCCAGGTCTGCCCGCTCCTTGCGAGCGTTAACTTGCGGAAAAACATCAACCATCAGTCGGCCGTGGAGTCCCGGGGCCTTGCCATTGCAGTCCCGGTGGTCCGTCCCGACGCCGCTCCCCGAGCCGGAAGCCCCCGCGACCGACCCCCTGCTCCTCTTCCCAGAGTCCACTTTGGCGCCGACGGGGGGCCCCGCTGCCCGGAAAAGCTCCGGGAGCTCCAGCGATAGGGCCCGGCGGTCCCTCCCGGAGAGCAGGAGCCCGGCTGCGGGAGGACCGTGAGGGTTTGGAGGACGGTGGGGCTGCGGGGGCCGGGAGAGGAGGGACTCCTGCTCGGCAGGTTGAGGGGTGCGGCTGCTGTGTACGCGGAGGCTACCGCCCACCGGAGGGGCCCCGCCGAAGCCGTAGTTCCTGCGGCCCAGGCTGTTGGAGCTGGACCTTGAAATGAAGTGAGAATCAACGGGGAGGGGGGGGGCTATTGACGGCATGATCTTTTACTAAGCTTTTCATTTGCGCTGGCAATCATGAGGTAGTTCTCACATGAATCATGGAAAACGGTCCAGCTAATTGTTGTTTCTTACCTGCGGCCCCAAGCGGAATGAGGGTGGAACGGGCGCCCCCAGTTGTGGTAGTTGGAACTGCGGCCATGTCGCTAAAAGAGGACACAGCATCGCGTTGAAATTCCACACTGGTCGAGATAAGTCAAGATTTTACCATGCCGCGTTTACACTGCTACCGAATGCGCAATCCAGATCAGATCCGGATCAGATCCGGATCAAGTTTTTCTTAGACGTTAAACGGTGATGAAAGTTCACACTGGTCTAGATTTTAAAATACGGCCTTCACACTGCTTCCGAATGTGCAACTTTTCTTCGACATGAAAGCCTTATAGACATGATTTCTAATCGGATCGGAAATCATTTCAACCACAGGAAAAGGAACGTTGCACGTTTTTCTCTTTCTTTGGCTTTGGACTCGACAGTTTCTATTCTTTTCCTGAGCAAGGGCTCTTCAGCAGGCTTGTGTCGATGTTATGTGCCTACGGTCATGCTACCGCATGGCCACGCTTTGCTGTGCCTGTGCCTGCTGGGACCCGGGTCCTCCGAAAGGAACCTCAGATCAGACACCACTGCTGACATGGGCGCTTTCAAGTTCTGGAATCTTTTGAATATTTTTTTTTTTCCTTCCCAGGTGAAGTGTGTCACTCCGTGGTCATCAGAGAAGATTTCCAATACTCAGCAGGTAATTTGCCAGGAAATGAGGCCTGCTATCGCGGGTCAATTATTTCCGAATAAAGAAGGAAAATACCAAGTTGCCGTTTTAAATGAGGTTGCCCTCGGCGCTGCGCCTTTGAAAATGCAAAAAGCCCTGCAAGTGGCATCCCCCTATTTTATGTTTTTCTTCGGAAGACACGGCAGGCCGTGTTTGTCTCGGCGTGTCTAATCCTCTCAGCATGATGGACCTAATTATACGTTTTAGCCTTCGCCAAGACGCGATCCTGAGCCGCCACCGTACGGCGGAAGGAGCAAATAATGCCGTGTCGCTGTCGCTATGGAAACATTAACCAAGTGTGCCACAAGGGAAGTTAAGTCCCGTGCGTGTCAAAGTGCGCTTTAGGCCCCGGCAAATTGCTGTCAGGATAATTTGTTCCACACTCTACGCCACGGGCCACAGGCGACGGACTCATACGACGACGAAAACTCGGATGGTTTGCTTTGTAATTTCTCGCTGGAAAAGTTTCATATTTTTAGTCATCGGCAAACGTTTCTTTGTTTTTTATGCGCGGAAATGTCATGACGTCATCTTTCAGAGACGTTTCCATGAAATGAGGAGATCGAGGAGTGTTGCCTCATATCCAGCAAAATATTTCTACCTCCTCCCGCATCACTACTCTGTCAATATGAGATGATGACGTGAGCCGCTACATGCGGGACCATATTTATTTTTGTTATTTTTTATTTTTATTTTTTTTGGTGCACCTCAGTCGACATCGTGTTTTGTGCGGGGGGGGCGTGGCACATTTTTTTTGTAGTGTTTGTTTCTATCGATGAGACTTAGTCATTGTTTTTCTCCGTCTCTTGGAGGGGTTGTGTCTGCTTTGTTGCACCCTCTTCTAGTTGTATTATTTTCTGTTCTATTCCGCACACATAATTGCACCCCCCCCCCACCCCCCGCCCCCACCACCACAAGACTCGACATTTTGCCTTGCATTCATCCGTTAGAGCTAATGACAACTGTGTCAAATTCCCAATTACATATTTGTTGTGATTATCCCGCGACCCCCCCGAGTGGATGTCAACAGCATCGGGAGCGTTTCAGCCTAATTAGCATCACGTGCGATCCAATCTTACTCGACTTTACGTGACGGGCGTGGCCTCACGCATCACCAATCAGTGTCTGACCTTCAGGCGGGCACAGAACCGAAGCTAAACGAGGTTGCGCCGCGTGTGTCGCGACGCGGCTGCGTTCCCACCAGTCCCAGTCGAGTGTCAGGTGAAGTTTAATTAACGACGAGCGGCTGCTTCTCTCCAAACTGACTCTCGGATTTTAATCGTCCATAATTCACCGGCAAAGTCCGGGCTTTCGGTGGATTTGGTGGCCTATGTTTTAGTTGAACTGGAAATCACTTTGGGACAAAAGGCAGTAGAGAGGTCATTTTAACTTGTCCCTTTGTGTTTTTAGAATTTATCTTGGCACCACCCCTTCGGTGATTGTGGATTTTGTGCCCCCCCCCTCCCCCCCGATTGAGGACTTTCCATTCAAATGTGATTAAAAACCAAACACAACTTTTTTGGAACAGAAGCAGTACCTTAGGAATCAACTCGAGCATCCCAAAAAGTATCATGAGAACTGATGTAAACGACTGTGCTAGCTTAAACGCGCTCCATGTTGTGTCACGTAATGGCCGGATGAATTTACCAGCGAGAGGGAACGTCTCTCCCAGCTCCCCCTGCCCCCGCCGCTAATCACGCTGCTGTTTCGGGACTCGCCGGTGAAGCTCCGCCTCTTGGAAGAGTTCGAACCCCCTCGGGAACCTGCGAGGGCGCCCAGCTCCAGGTGGCCATTGGGCGTCAAGGTGCAGATCCTGGGATCTGGAGGGGGGGGGGCGAAAAAAAAAACGTTCTTGGACGTTCTGAGTATTTCGTTTTGTTTTACGGTGACGAAGGCGTAAAAACAAAGGGTGTCGAATTCTGTGTGAATGCTTTTTGCCATTCACACCAAGAACGAAAACCTCACCTGACAACCGTATGGAGTCGTGCTTCTCGCTCTCGTCAAAGTTGGAGGAGGAGCGGTCGTCGTCGGAGTACGAGCGATTGGCGTCGCCCTGGTCAACACATGAGGAAGCCAAGAGAGGAGAGTTGCTGGCTACGCGGGGGGGTTTCTGACCATCAGGGCGCACTAACCGTGAAGCCGCCTCACCTCTGCCTGAAAGCCTTCCACCAAGATGGCCACCAGCAGGTTGAAGAGGACGTAATTCCCGAAGGTCATCAGGGCCACAAAGTAGAGGGCGGCCAGCGGCGACGTGGCCGCCATGCCGTTGTACAAGACCACATTCCAGTCCTCCTGAGTCAGGATCTACAACAAGTGTCTGCTAACTCGCTCGCTAACTCGCATGGATTTTGGATGCTAGCTTACACGCACTCACAAACACGTTTACTCGACAACAAAGTCACGGTCATCCATTCGCTCGCCCGCTGACCCACTTAGGAAATCACTCATTGGCTCATTCATGAAATCACTCACTGGGTAAGTTCCAGTCCTCCTGAGTCAGGATCTACAACAAGTGTCTGCTAACTCGCTCGCTAACTCGCATGGATTTTGGATGCTAGCTTACACGCACTCACAAACACGTTTACTCAACAACAAAATCACGGTCATCCATTCGCTCATCCGCTGACCCACTTAGGAACTCACTCGTTGGCTCATTCATGTAATCACTCACTGGGTAAGTTCCAGTCCTCCTGAGTCAGGATCTACAAAAAGTGTCTGCTAACTCGCTCGCTAACTCGCATGGATTTTGGATGCTAGCTTACACGCACTCACAAACACGTTTACTCGACAACAAAGTCACGGTCATCCATTCGCTCACCCGCTGACCCACTTAGGAACTCACTCGTTGGCTCATTCATGAAATCACTCACTGGGTAAGTCATTCATTCATTCATTCACTCATTCAGTTATTCCCACAGTCGCTAACCAGCTGACTCATTCACTCACTCATTATGTGTCAACCAACCAACCAAAAGACAAAATCATTCTATCACTCACTCACTCACTCACTCACTCACTCACTCACTCACTCACTCACTCACTCACTCACTCACTCACTCACTCATTGCCTAACCAAGTCTTGCATTCAGCCACTCATGGCCCCGATTGTTTCACACTGAGGCGTGTTTGCTGTTGGTGTCGCTAACGAAGCGACCCCCCCAGCGAACAGCCGGGGGCGACCGTCGTACCTGGAAGACGGTGACGATGGCCCACAGCAGTGAGTCAAAGTTCTTCCTGTCCGGCACCGTGTCCCCGGTCTCCGTCTTCAGGCTAAACTTGCAGCCAAAGATGTGCATTCCCAGAATACTAAAGCACAAAAAGAGCGGCGTTCATCAAGACACCGTCCTCTCCCCTGTGCGGTTTCTCGTCGGGCCCTCGGGCCGCCGCCGCCGCCGCCGCCCGGCTGCTCTCCCCTTGTCGCCCTTGGAGTGTCTGCTCGATAAAGCGCGACGCACGGCCTCCAGTGTCTGCTGCCGCTTTGGTTGCATCCGACGCTAATTGTCGGCCACGGTGATCCCGCAGGGCCGCCTTGGCGGCGAGTTAAAAACAGAAACACTCCACACATAATAGCGGCTGGCAGAAAACACTTGAAATGGTGAGGGGGGGAGCGCGTCTGTTGGTGTTTGGCGGGCGAGAGACGAACATGCACTTGAACGACCAAAGTATTGACGAGCCCATTTCACACAATTGGAGCAACTTAACAATCGAAGGCCCCGAAACCAAAACGGAAGGCCGCTTCATAACCAACCAACTCACCAACTAACCTCCATTAATCCATCCATCCATCCTCTAATCGGCTTTATCATTTATTTAAGGGTCACGGGTGTGGTGAAGCCTCTCCCAACTATCTTTGGGCGGTAGGTGGGGGACACCCTGAACCGGTTGCCAGACGATCTTCCATGAGTCTTCCATGAACTGACGTACGGACTGACTGACTTACCAAATCATGTGTTTTTATGATAACCATGTGAGCTCACTCACTCACTCACTCACTCACTCACTCACTCACTCACTCACTCGCTCGCTCGCTCGCTCACTCACTCACTCACTCAGCGGCTGACTCGTTGCGTAAATACAGTCGAGTATAGACTACATGTTGCATCCGGAGCCCTCTGACTTCTGCCTAGCAACAAGTGATCCACGTTCAGGGCTCCCCCCCCCCCAAACTCAGAGAATGCAATTGAAGTGCCGTACCTGAAGATGAAAATGAAGAGCATGAGCAACATGCAGAAGGTGGCCACGTTGTCCATGGTCTTCATGAGGACCACCAGCTGTCTCCTCAGGGCCGGCATGAACCTGACAAGCTTGAGGACGCGCAGGAGACGGAAGGTCCGCAGCACCGACAGCCCGCCGTCGGACTGGCCCACGATCTCGCATACGCTGAGGGTGCAAAGCGGAGGACGGAGAAAAAATTTAAAAAAAGTCTAGACATCATCTCGATTGCAATTCTTGCGACGAGCAGACAATTGAAGGTGGAGTAATTTTTGCGGTATTTTTTGAGGGAAGGATTTCAGATGGGGCACCGACTGAGGCGGGCCGGGCAAAATGTGGAGACAGGCCGTATCTGGCCCGCAGGCCGTAGGTTGTGCCAAAAAGTGAGCGCGTTTAGTGTCCCTGAAACCGGGGATGGGGGGTGGGGGGGCGGGGGGTATCCCGAACCTTTGAAATCCGCAAAGCAAAGGCGCTTCGCATGGACATTCGAGGCAGGTGCTGCTCTTCTTCTTCCCCGTTTATCCGGTGGTCATCAAAGGCTCCGCCTCCTTCATTGTGAGAGAATAGCGCGGCCACAATGGCGCTTACGTACGCATTAGCGAGCACACTGAGGATGGGTAGGGGGGGGGGCAAATTGAAGAGAAAGCGGCCATACAGAAGCACCGAAGGGTGTGCGGCGGCACGGCGGCCTCATTTGATCTCGCCGAGCTTTTGCGGGGGGGGCTTTCATGTCTTTGATGGCGGCCGCCCACCGAATGAATGGCGGCAAACAGTAAATGCATGAGAAGCACCTGAAGCCTGACAAAAGACCAAAAGGGGTGTTTTGACGCTCTGGCATTCAAACAGTTGACAAGCAGGTGGAGCTCAGGCAGCCCAAAAAAAAACAAAAAAACGAAAACAGATGCAAGCCTTTTACCGCTTCCCGCGTCGGCGCTTCAGAATGTTTGTCTTGGTCTGATTTCAAATGAAGGTTTCAAGCAAAGATGAGCGTTTGGTCATCTAAGATCTTGATACACCAAAAAAGATTTGGTCATTTGGCTTCAAACCCTAATTTGAAAAGCAAAGGCCTATTCATTCGTTCAAAACCATAACCCCGAGTCGACACGCTGAAGCCATAAAGAAATCAATCATCAATCAATCAATCAATCAATCAATAAAACTCATAAAACTGAAAGCCTCACTCTAGTTTCAGTCCATAAGTCTGGCTTGAAAGCTTAACTAGAAATCCGAAACTCCAAGCCCTAATTTTCAACCTCACCCTGACTCGAAACCTCAATTTGATATCGTAACACTGGCGTCAAACCACAATTTGAAATTTTACCGCTGCTTTGAAAGCCTGATTTGAATGTAAAATCCGGGCTTGAAATGCTCGTTTGAAGCCCTAACCACGTCTCAACCCCAACTCCATTTTTTTTTCAAACCCTAACCCGGCCTTGAAACCTCAAAACTTTTCAGCCACAAACATTTTCTTAGAACCTTGACTTTGCCTTGTCCCGCTGACCAGAAACCCAAACCTTGGTTTTAAAACCCTAATTTGACACTCGTTTCAAACTCCGATGCAAAGCGGCAACTGTTGTTTCACACCCTAACGTGAAATCGTCAAGCTCGTTTCAAACCTTACGTCTTGCGATCTTCATTCGAAGCCTCGTTTGAAACCCAATGATTGACTCCAAGCCTTACCGACACCCAAACCATCATTTCAAACCCTAACCCGGCCTTGAAAACTCAAAACTAGTCTTTTCAGCCACAAAAATTTTCTTAGAACCTTGACTTTGCCTTGTCAGACCAGAAACCCAAACCTTGGTTTAAAACCCTAATTTGACACTCGTTTCAAAACTCCGATGCAAAGCGGCAACTGTTGTTTCACATCCTAACATGAAATCGTCAAGCTCGTTTCAAACCTTACGGCTTGCGATCTTCATTCGAAGCCTCGTTTGAAACCCGATGATTGACTCCAAGCCTTACCCGACACCCCAACCCATCATTTCAAAACCCTAACCCTGTCTTACTGCGAAGACCTTACCTGATGATGACGATGACGCCGTCAAAGACGTTGTAGGGGTTCCTCAGGTAGTCGAAGGAGCCGAAGGCGGTGAGCTTGAGGATCATCTCCAGGGAGAACATGCTGGTGAACACGATGTTGCAGATCTCCAGAACGTTGGTCAGCTCCTCGGGCTGAGCGGGACAAACAAAAGAAAATCCGTTTCATGGCGGATTTCAAAAGTCGCGACGGGTGTACGTTTTCGATTTGATGTGGCGGGGGGCGGGGCTATGGTGCTTGAAACTCGAACCGCTTTTCAAACCCTAACCTGAAAACCTCATCTGGACTTTTAAACCTGATCGGAGACCATCACCCTACCTTGATGCCTTATAATTGGGAATAAAAACAAAATCAAAATTAGCATTTCAGGTTATTTTGGGATGTGGCGACTTTCTCGCGATGCGCATCAATGTGTGTTTGCTGACATTTGCCCACACGCAAATTCCACCACGGCCATCGGTGAGGTTTCATCGCAAGCGCCGCCGCATTTGCATTGCCGCCCGCGACGGCGCTAATAAGAGCTTCTAGCGACGCTAGCCCACCCGGTTTGGCCATCGGATTTGCGTGACGGACTCATTAGGGGCAGACCTGGGCATCGGATCTCAAGACCTGGCTGGTGCTGAACGATAACGAGCACAGTGACGTGAGGGGGGGAACGAGGGAGAGGTTGGACACGGCAAAGGGGGGGGGGGTTCATTGATTTTTCTTTGTTACAGCTGCCGCTGTTGTGAAAGCACTATATAAATCAGCTTGTATTGTATTGTATTGTATTCTTTTTGGAGACGTAGGCTTTGGCCACAAAAACAGCAAATAGCTGAGTTTTTTTTCAGGATGGCGGATTTCTTCCCCATGACAATAAAACAGCAAATAGGTGAGTTTGTCCGCCGTTATTCGATCAGACCTCGAGCCACATGTCGCTTCGCTGACTTCAAAGGCAAATGCGCAGTCGAAGCGCGCCGCGAGCTCGTCACGCCGCCTTGTCCGTTCTTCGGCTCGGCTGAAGAAGACGAAACGCGACTCGGAGGACGCAACGGTTACGACAGGCAAGCGAATCGCAGGTTCGGAGCGCAGAAAAAAAAAAATTGCGAGGGCGGGAGGCAAATCCCGGGGGGGAGCGCTTGGCACACATAAGCGTGACAGTTACACCGACTTCTTCCAGAATGTCATCACTGTTTTTAATATTGAGCCCAAAAAAGACAGGTCGCATATTTTAACTCGGCCATTTTGGGGGGGGGGGGGGGTGCTTGGGGGGGGTTCAGAAAATTCATGGCTCACCCTGGAAATATGAGTCTGAGAACAATCTCATGTGAAACGTACAGCTTTGTTATGTCCCCCCACCATACGGTGTTGTATGAGGCGGTCATACATGTAACAACAAAAAAACGTCAATTATGATGCGGCCTATGACCAAAAAAACAAAACAAAAAAAAAACAAAAGAGTTTGCCGCCCCTGCTCTGAATTGTCCCGAGGTGTGTTTTGGAGCGCGAATGCTCGTTTGTTTCTGCTCGGCCTACAATTTGCTAGCAACGAAATTTGAAATTTGAATTTTAAATTTGAGTGAGTGAATTGCGTCATCAATGAAGTGCACGATTGCATCCAAAGTGAATTTGCAAGCCAATCTGACAAGCGACGAGACGGTGCTTCGGTCTCCACGGCGACGCAGATCGAGACTGCGATTCCTCCAGTTCAAAAGGCGCCCGATGCCAAGTTTGGGAGCGACAGCAGCCCACTCGATGTCTTCCCCATTAGACGGCGGGGTGGGGGGGTGGGGGGGGCGCTGCTGCGCGATCGTCGCACTATTTTTAGCCGCCTCAGAGATGAGAGACGGGAGCGAGGCGGGGGGGGGGGGGGGGCACCAACCGGCGTGGATCGAGCGCGGCAGATGTCGATGGAAAGACAAAAGCGGGCAAAAGGAAATGGGGGGGGGGGGGAGAAATCACAAAAGTCACAGCGGCGGAAGCAATTGAAAGGGTGAGCCGCGTGAGGACGGTGAACACAAGTCCGATTGGCGTGCATCATTTCTATTGTGGTGTTTATTGTGCGAGGTGACGGCGATTCTGGAAAAAGTGTCCAAGGAGTGCGACGGGACAGAAATAAACACAACCGGGACACGCAAGAGAGGATGGTCAGCTTGTGATAAAAAATTTTTTTTAAAAAAAAGTTGCTGTTGGCTGATGCTAATTTCAATTTTTTAGCTACCGGTAGTTATCTTGTGGGTGAAGCAAGGCAGCATATTTCATACACGTCAGAGTTCCAAAAATGCGGGATTTGTACTTTGATTTTGTACGCAAGCGGATCACCGCCGCACCAAGATCAGAACGAGTTTTTGCCAAATATCAAAATCCGCATTCAAAAAAAAAAATCATAATATTAATATAATGTATAATGTATATAAAATAATATAATTCATAATATCTATATGTGGCGGCCCGGTAGTCCAGTGGTTAGCACGCCGGCTTCACAGTGCAGAGGTACCGGGTTCGATTCCAGTTCCGGCCTCCCTGTGTGGAGTTTGCATGTTTTCCCCGGGCCTGCGTGGGTTTTCTCCGGGTGCTCCGGTTTCCTCCCACATTCCAAAAACATGCGTGGCAGGCTGATTGGACGCTCTAAATTGTCCCTAGGTGTGAGTGTGAGCGTGGATGGTTGTTCGTCTCTGTGTGCCCTGCGATTGGCTGGCAACCGATTCAGGGTGTCCCCCGCCTACTGCCCGAAGACAGCTGGGATAGGCTCCAGCACCCCCCGCGACCCTAGTGAGGATCGAGCGGCTCGGAAGATGAATGAATGAATGAATATCTATATGTGGCCCAATCATAACCCCAAAAACTAACCCCAAAACCGACCCCAACCTGACCACAAAACCGAAAACCCTGTCCCTCACCTCAAACTTAACCCGAGCTAAGACTAAAATCCAAGCGTTAGCCCGACTGTTACTCCTCGTAACGTGCCAATCAAAAAGTCAACGTTGCGTCTCGGACAAAATGTCCCGTAAAAGCGTTCGTATCCGAAAAACCGACTCCAGCGAGCGTACTTAAAGTGTGTCAGTAGGCCAGGAGGATGGAAGAAGACGGCGAGGTAGTGAAAAAGAAAAGTGTGGCACACGCTTCGGAAATCAAAGAGAATTCATGAATGGGGAAACGGATGCCGGCGAGCGCTGCAATAAGCGGCAACGGGGGGAAAGCCAAGGTGTGTTGCGGCTCCATCGCGAAGGCCCCGGCAGCGGAATCGTCCCCATTTTATAGTTTTTGGTGGCCACACACGCGCAAAAAAGTCACGTCCAAAAATAGACAGAAAACACAATTCTGATGTTGAGATGTGCGGCAGACTTTCACCTTTGCTTTGAGAATATTTATAAAAATCACGGGGGGGTGGTGGGGGGGGAAGTAGCTTTAAAAAGATCAAAGTTCTGCATTTTTACAGATTTTTTTGCTGTAAAAAAAGTTTTTTTTTTTGTTTTAAATGAAGCAGAGATGTCTCTTACCTGCTGGTGATGCTCGATGCCCATACTGATGGTGTTGATGAGGATGGCCATCATGATGCCTCTGTTGAAGTATTTGCTCTCCACGATGGCCCACAGCTTCATCCGGGTGTCGTGCCACAGGCCCCCGCAGCGCTCGCCGCAGTCCTCCAAGCCCCGCCGCCGCCGCCGCCGTCCCGCCACTTCCGCCTTGTCCGAGTCGCCGCCCCCGCCGCCGTCTGCGGCGTCCCCCTCGTCGCGGAGCGCCGGAGGAGCTCGCTCGGCTTTGTTATGATGGCGGCGGGGTGGGCCTGACGATTGACGCGATGCGTCAGAAATGACATTTTAAGAAAAATAAAAAAATTGAAATCCTCCCCCCAGTACGCCCCCCAAAAAATTCCCCAAATGCATAAGCAATCAGAAATGGAACCATTTTCATTGAATTGTATCACATTTGATCTAAAAAAAAAATTTTCCTCATAATACAGGTATGTGACTTTTTCTCCCCGCCCTCCACAAAAATACTTAATAAAATAATATACTGGATATATTCGACTTATTTCCTTTTTTTTTTTAAATCTCAATTTTCCCTCAAAATGTATGAAAATTTCCCAAATATATATGCTGTATAAATACAGTATATGTAGGGTATTATTTTAAATAGATTATTTCTAGGAAATGTAAAAAAATTAATGTCTTAAAATGAAACCCTGTACGAAAAGCGAAACCAGGCTCTTTTAAAAAAATATATTATTTTTTATTTTTATTATATTTTATATATTATTATTATTGATTGAACACGTCTGTTCACAACGCTACCTGAGGAAGCGTCACTTCCTCGTGTAAGGAAGGCGAGAGGAGTCAAGTGGTGCATTCAAGTGCGCTCAGTTTTTTCGAGAACGGAAATTCGGTCGTCATCCGAGGCATTAAAAAAAAAAATTGACATTTTGGGTGGAAAACCGAATTGGTTGAGAACCGAAACGTTCAAAAACCGAGGTTTGACTGTATATGAAAATCGAAAATCCCATGTTGCGGCACTGACCGGGTGGCAAAGGGGCGGGGCCGTCCCGCCCTCCCCGGCCGTTGGCCTTGCGCTCCCCGGCGTCGGCCGCTCGCCGGCCCCTGCCGACGCCGCGGAATCCCCGTGGCTTGCCGCGCAGGGCGTTGAAGAGGGCCAGGCTCTGCCGGCGAGCCTTGCGGATGACGTGGCACAGGAGCTGGAAGAGTTCCTCGTAGCAGTCGCCGGGCTCGCTGGCCAGCGTGGACGAGGACGAGCGGCGCGCCCGCTGCTCCTGCATCAGTTGGTGCTCGCGCTGCTTGGTCTCCGAGAACTGCGTGGCGATCACCACCAGGCACAGGTTGATCATGAAGAACGAGCCCACCTTGGAGAGTGACGCAGGACAGACTAAAAGTCCGCACGCCCTGAAAGTTACGACTTTTTGTATTTTTTCTATCTAGGCACGTGCACACGTAAAAATAGAAAATAGAAAATAGAAAATAGAGAAAATAGAGAAAATAGAAAAAATAGAAACATTGAAAAAATTGAAAAAATTGAACAAAATAGAAAAAATTTGAAAAAATTGAACAAAATAGAAAAAATTGAAAAAATTGAAAAAATAGAAAAATAGAAAAAATTGAAAAAAATTGAACAAAAATAGAAAATTCGAAAAAATTGAAAAATAGAAAAATTGAAAAAATTGAAAAAATAGGAAAAAAATAGAAAAAATAGAAAAAATTGAACAAAATTGGACAAAAATAGAAAATTCGAAAAAATAGAGAAATAGAAAAAAATGAAAAAATTGAACAAAATAGAAAAATTTGAAAAAATTGAAAAATAGAAAAAATAGAAAAATAGAAAAAAATGAAAAACATTGAACAAAAATAGAAAATTCGAAAAAATAGAAAAATAGAAAAAATAGAAATAATAGAAAAAAACACATTTTTTTCCCTGCTGCCCTTCTTCTTTGACTACATCATAAACGTGTCTCATTTTAACAGAAAAGTCTCCCAATAATAGGTGTTGATCGTGATGAAAATAAAAAGGCTTCCCTGAGAAATCAATACAAATCCCCAAATGCAATCAAGCTTATGATGCGGGCGCGCTAAGCTAATGCTAAAAATCGCATTTATTGTCTTCCGGTGCTCGCCTGGCCCCCTGGAGAGCGATGTCATGCATATGATGCGTCACGGTGACGGGCCGCTGGGACCCGCCGACCGGCTTTGGCGAGTCAATGGAGACAAAGGGAAAGCCGCGTAAGGAAGTGGCCGTCGTTTGAACTCACGATAATGAGCAGGATGAAGTAGATGAAGTTGTAGAAGGAATGCGCATCCATCACGTAGTACATAATCTCCACCCAGCCCTCCAGCGTGATCACCTGCACACACACACACACACACACACACATGTCAACACACCTGAGCGCTCGACACGCCAATCCCCCCCCCCCAGCGCGCCGCTACCTGGAAGATGACGATCCAGGCGTAGGCGATGTTGTCAAAGTTGATGGCTCCCTTGTGCGGGTTGCTGAATCCGGTGTGACATCTGGTGTAGTACTGGTTCCAGTTGACGCACAGGCCCGAGGTGGCGGCGGCGACGCTGCCGTTGGGCGGGGGCTCGGCGCCGAGGCCCAGCGAGCGGCGGTAGAGCACGTCGGCCTTGTCCAGGCAGCACGCGCGACCCCCCTCGCGCCTGGACGGCACGTCCCCACACGACATGATGCCGTTGTCCATGGGCAGGGAACAGATGAACGGACGCTCGTCGTCCTCGTCGGCCATGTAGTAGGGACGCGGCAGGCGGATGCCCGTCGTCCTGAGAGAAAGTGGCCCCCCCCCCATTTCAACCTCTCATAATATTAAAACGAGCGCACCCATATTTGCTGCATGATGAAATAGTTTGCATCCCTTCTGACTGACGAGATTCTGACACAAACTACACACACACACACACACTCACAGCGTGAAGTTCTCCTCAGGGTAGCAACGGTTCCTCAGAAGCCCCGCCCACAACTGCACGCCGATGATGCCGAAGATGAAGAAGACAAAAAAGCAGAGCAGCAGCACGTTCCCCAGCATCGGCAGTGTGTCCAACAGCAAATTGACCAGGATGCGCATGCCTACAAAACATGAATATCCTCATTAGACCCACCCCAAAAAATTTTTTTTTAAACACTCAAGAAGCCAAAGGACGCTGGAGATCTGCCATTTCGGTGAACGAAAACCAATCTTCGGTCATTTTGGCCTTTTGTGTTGATATCCTAGGGAGAGTTTTGCGCTCGCTTTCATGAATTCAGACCACCCAAAGCCAGTTTCACTTAATAATATGAAATTTGGTGGTCATGAGTTTGACCAGCAAAAAAGACACAGGAAGTCTGCTATTTGGCCATTTTAGGCCGACTCGCCAACCTCCAAAAATGTTTGCCTTGTTGTTTGGTAGGCTTATTCGTCATGAATGCAACCAAAAAAAGCTCTCAAGAAAGCAAACATGGAAAGACAGCAGGGAAAATCTGCCATTTTTTTTAAATGTGAACATTTTGGGCTTACTTGCCAGCATTACCACCAAAATGTAGGCTTGGTAGCACCCCCCTCACCCCCCTAGACATTTAGAAAATTCAGCCTCTGAAGCCTGTTTCACTTATCACCATAAACCTTGGTAGACTTGTCCATCATGAACAGACCCACAAAAAACAGTCTCAAGAAACAGATGGAGAAAATCTGCCATTTTGGTTGAAAGCCATCAGTCTAATTTCATTTTGGACAATTTTCCAGAGATCAAAGACAAACCCATCATAGAGGGTTTTGTTTTTTTGTTGTTGTTTTTTTTTGTCCAATCGCATTTGAATTGGCACCACGTGGAATAAATAGACAGATTGACACCGAAATTGTGAAACATGAGCGTTTGTCACTTGCGTGCGGATGGCGCACAAAGGCAAAGATTAGCCGAATCTTTTGCTCTGACCTTTTCATACAAGTGCTGTTATCATAATGATTTGATCAATCTCTAATCTCCCGGCTAACTGTGATCCCGCGGTCCATTACTTTGTGTCTGAGATCCTCCAGAGAACCAAAGCGGCTTCCGTGCGCACGCTAATCGGCTACAGTTAGCATTTCGCTGACTAATCGCAGCGCTAATGGACGCAGAGCGGCTACTCGGAGATAAATGATGAAAGAGCGTTTGGTCATGAAGAGGCAAAAGAGCCCTTGAATGCAATATTTCAATCATTTACGTTTGAAAAATGGCTGAGGGACGTAGCCGCCTTCTCGCCGCGATTTCAAATGACTACGCAACAAGCGATACGGTACAATTTATGAATGTGGGTTCAAATTTTATCCGTCGTTTCATCCAAACAAAAAAAAATCAAAATAAGATCATCGTTCAGAAATGAATCAAACAAACGTGTTGAAGCCCTCGTGTGAAATGAGATGAAACCTATTACAAACCCGAGTGTTATTCAAATCAACTCATTTGAATAAACCAAAGGGGCAAAGTAGCTCAGAAGCGGGAAAAACGACAACGGGACGCTCATATGCTTCCTCCCCGGGGGCGATTATGGCTAACGTAGTAAACGGGTCCAACTGCATTTAAACCGCAGCCGCTGGGAACCGACTTCCATTAGGGTCCCCGCGAGGCACGTTATTCTTAATCCCGGAGTGTTAGGTGTTTATTGCGACTCTGCCAGTGGTCCGGCCGCCGCGGAAAAAAACGCTGACACTGAATTATCCCCGAGACAAGAATCCGTGCTAAATTGCCCAAAATAAATGAGAGCATCATTTTTGCTGCCAGATAAAACAAAGTTAGTTAGGATTTTTTGCAGATGAAAGCACTATTGCCTATGTTAAATTTTAGCTAGCATGCTAATGCTAGCTAAGATAGCCTGTCCAAAGGTGAATATTCAGATAAGCTCATTACAGGGAATACCAGGTCAGGAAAAACGTGGTCCGAAACGTGAAAATGTCAACGTTGAACCAAGGTGGCACATGATTCTTAGCAATTGCCAACCAAATTTTTATCTTGATACCAAGGTTTCTCATCGTCCCCTTTCTCTACTAGGTCACGGTCACAAATTAGATAAAGGAAGTCATTTTGGAAGACTTTGAGGTCGTTGATCAGACAGAAAACTGCAATTTAAAAAAAAAACAGCGTCACTACGTCTCACTTAAACTCAGCGCGAGTGAGACGCACGCAGAATAAAAGCAATCTAATTATTGCCATCCATGAAGAATAACAGCAATGTGATTGGGAGCTTTCCGTGTCACCGTCGGGCCAACGAAAAACGCTTCAGCCGCGCTTGGAATGGTGAGCAGATTTGGTGTGGATTAGATGAACTCCACGCGCACGCTTTGAATTGGAAATTCAGTGCGCCCAAAGCCCAGTTTTGCTCACAACCTGAAATTTAGCCGGCATTTCAGTCATGACTAAACCTACCCCACCAAAAAAATCTGGTGAAGAAAAGATACAGGAAGTTGTCCATTTTGGTTTGAAGTGACCATTTTAGGCTCGCTTTGGTCATCATTCTTGGAGTCTTCACAAGACAAACTGCCCCTGACCTTTTTGGAACGACTTAAATTGTGAAACATTGGATTTTTCGTCGTTGTGTTTGGATGAGTTGAGATGACACCCGCCCCCTCGCCCCCCCCCAAAAAATCGAATTTGTTTGGTGGTTGAGAAAATTCAGCCCAAAATCCAGTTTCAGTGAGCTACTTCCCCAGTGTGGGACGAATAAAGGATATCTTATCTTATCTTATCTGAAATTTGGGAGGCACGCCGATCAAGGATAAACCAACAAAAAAGTGTGAAACATCCATTGGCAAAAAACTCAATGAGTCAGATTCAAAGCAACTGCCTTACAAGCGCCATTTGATGAGACTTATTTTGTTTTTGTCCCGATTGACACATCCTGTTTACTCGAATGGCTCCTATTCGGCTCACTCCAGACACTCGTAGCGTTTTCATTTCCAGCTGTTCACCACTGCTCCCTCCAGCTACTTGTGTCCCGTCCAGGTGCGCCTCGTTGTCTCAACCGCTTTCACGCAGTCTCGTTTTTTTAAATCAAAATGGCCGACTGTCTGCGTGTTTGCGACTTATTTTTTTTTCTTTTTAAATGAGTCAACTCACGATAGACAAGCCTAGCGAGTTACATACCGCAATCTCTCATCTTAGGCGGAATTTTTCCAAACATCCTTGGCATGCGAGGCGGCCGAGGACGAGAACATGGCGCATCGACAAGCCGTTCGACTCCCAAATGATTTCCGTCCAAACGACTGTTGCGCACAAGTGTTCTCCTCGAGGTTCATCGTGGCTTGACGCCGCGGTGGAATAATTAAGCGCAACGAGGAACGAATGAGGCAAGAAACAAGTCTCGACACCACATCGTCCTTGTTCCGTTTTGGGGATTGGCCCAGGCGGGTGAAATCCCCAAAAAATGCCGAAGACAACTGCATTCCAAAAGTGAAGACTGCAATAACGGGTCCGGCGGCTTCCTTGCGACTCACTTGGCACTCTGTTGATGGCTTTGAGCGGCCGCAGGACTCGCACGGTCCTGATGGCCGTGAAGTTGATGTTCTGCAGGTCCAGCGAGTACTCCACCATGCTGAAAGAAGATCACAGGCGAGCATGTGCACACGGTCAATTTTTTCGTGGCGTGCTGTCAGAAGAAATTTTCATCGGGTAAGTGGAAATAGTGTATGCAAAATAGATGCGGCAAAAAAAATTAAAAAACTGGAACGTTTCGGTATTTTAATGTGAATCCGATTTTTTTTTTTTTTTGTAAATTGCCTCAAATTTTGGTCTCATTGCATACGGATCTTTTTTTTTTTTTTTGCGAAAAATATGCAAAGGTTGACATTGGCTATTCTCGTCTTTGAAGAGTCCGTCTTATCGGTCTTTTCAAGCACGGCCAAACAGTCGTCATTTGTGTTGCGATATCGTCAAAGACGGCAAAAAACTCCACTCAACTTTATTTCTGGAGCACTTTCAAACAGCCATCGCTGCATACAATGCGTTGTACGTGGAGCAACTAGCTTGTACAATCGTAAAGCAACAAAATCGGTAACTAAAACAAAGAAAAGAGAGCTTTCGATTTCGTTTTTCATGTGAAAATCAATCCCCAAAACCAAACGAATACTTATTCATTTATTTTGTTGCACTTGGAAAATTCGCAAAGTTTGTGAAACGCAAAAAGAGGTGGCGTCAAAGCGCAAACGATCACAATACATTTTGTAAACGGTCAAAGCACACGAAAAAGCAATTTGTTCATTGTCCAAAATAGAATATCTCATAAATTGAAAGAAACGGATGTCGTTTTAGGACTCAATAGCCCAAAATGATCAAGAAAGCATTAAAAATATTTTTGGCAGCACTCAAGCATTTTGTTTTTTTGGCCAATGTTTTTTTTTTTTTTTTTTTTTTACATTTCCAGAATTCTTTGTTTTGCCCCGACTTCCTGCCCCATTTTGGACCCTCTTATCGGGCACAAATTCCATTTTAACACACCTCAAACACCAGAGAGGACAATCTTAGACGCCATATAAGAGCGACCTACACCTGCACCACCAAAACATATTGTCTGCATTTTTAAAAAAAATTTTTTGCACAATTGTAATTTTTTTTCATTTTTTTCTTAGTTTGTTGACGACACTCTTCCCCGTGGCGCGTCAAATATACAATCGCTATTTCCCCATTTCTGTCCGTTTGCGACCACCAGAAAAGATCGCGGAAGGATACGGGCGTCATCTCAACTTCCAAATGAAAAGGGGAAGAACCCGGCGAGATGATCGAGTGCAATAAAATGGCGGCAATGAAGTCAGCCGGAGCGAATTTGGGGGAGATAATTACCGGGCTGGAGACAAGAGCGGGAGAATCAAGACGAGAATCCTGAGCTCACGTGGAGGTTGGGTGTCAAGATGTCAGAAACCCACACAAGCGTATTGAAATTAGAAAGCGGGCAAAATCGGCCTTGCGCGGCCAATTTCCAATCAAGTGGAAAAGAAAAGAAGACGTTTCCAGAAAAGAAAACGTCAAAGCATTCTTGGAGTTTGAACTTGTGATCGAGAACTCACGGTTGAAGCTCCTCGCAACCTGTGAGGTGACGCTAGCCCGGATTAGGACAAAGCCAAGTTGGGCAAGCGTCAAAAATCCAGGTTGGAGTTCACCGAGTTCTAAAGAGGCGACGTTGCCGCCGTGAGCGGTCGTGCGAGTGAGAAAAGGAGAGGCATGGCAGCTTTATTTCATATACGAGATAACTCGACGTGCTTCGCAAAGAGCAGAGAAAACTAAAGTGGCTCACCAAATCGTATCCTGCCACCATGTAACATATCAAGAGAAAACTTGAAAAACAAATCATGTCAAAGTGAAGAAAAGTGGGCTTTCCAAAATAAAAGATCAAAATGATTTGGGCATTTTTTTTGAAGGGCATTAAATCAAAGGCGGGGAAATAAATTAAATTAATTATATTTAAATTTAATTAATCGAAAATTGAAAATCAATTAATTTAAAATTTAAAATTAATTAATTACGAATTTAAAATTAATTAAATGTAAAAAATTGTAAATTAAATAATTAAATTTGAAATTAATTAATTGATTAATTAATTTTAAATTTGTAATTAATTACATTTAAAAAATAAATTAAGTTAAAAAAATAAATCATCGTTTTTTTTTTTTAACGTGCATTTAAAAGCGTTTGAACTCGGGGCTTGCCTTCACTTCTGTTGGCAGCTTATGAAATTTGTGCGCAGCAGAACAACTACGTGCGACTTCGCCATGTTTACTTGCAACTCTGGGCTCCAAATCGGCGGAAATCTAGTCTCAAAATGTTTAAATCTATTCTACAGCCACAATCGGGAGCCACCTTTAGCTTTTTCGGGGCGGACTAATATGGTTTGATCTCTTTGTTGTGGTCAGAACCCGAGCTGCGGCTGTTTGATGCTCTTTTGAGGGAGTCCGGTAAGAACTCCGTAACAATCATCAAGCCTACTGGCGATAAAAGCGCGGTCTGCCGAATTTTACATTGATCCCCCCCGCAGTGTGCCAACACTTTGAAAATATTCAATGAAGCATTGATCTAACCCGACCCCCCAAACCCCCCTGACATAATTTGAGGCTGAAAGTGGAGATTTTATAAACATTGCGTTGACAATAAGTGACGCCAGCCTAGAAACAACAATCGGGTGCAGAGAAAATGGAACGATTGAAATTTGCAATGTTTTAGATGTGTGGTGGGGGGGCGGTGGGTGGGGGGGGGGGGGTTGTACAAATTGTATTCAGCATAAAAATGGATGTTTGTTTTTCGGCTGCCCTGCCCCACCCAAGCATCAAAGTCTAGCTCCGCCACTGCACATGGCGTCTTTCGCATCAGCGTGATTTTAGCATCAGCCGAAAACGAGAACACCCCCCCCCACCACCACCACCCCTCCCCACCTCCTTTCAGCAATTAGAAAAACACGTGGCTTCTTTCTTCCATGTGGATTCGGCCTCTCGAGGGGGCCGCTCTTCCTTCCGTGTTTACTTTTCTCGTCGCCGCAAGTCGGCCCCGCGGATGATTCCCCACGGGGTGGGGGGGGGGCGCTCTGGAGCGGAACGGCGGCGCTCGCGGCGCACGCTGACGATGTTTGTATAACAGGAAGTAGAGATTTGGAAAGTGAAAGTGAAAAGATAGCTCGCGGATGGGAGATAGTTGAAGTCGAGTGCAAGTTGGAAAGCGTTCGACTGACTGACACTTAGTAAGTCATAAATCAAACGACAACAAAAAAATTTGCGGACACACACGCGGACGCGCGGACTGCGCTTAACCCTCGTAGTGCACCGCTTGCGATAAATGTAAAATGATGTCTTTGAATCAAAGGCAAAGGCATTCAGAAAAACACGAGAGAGATGAAACTTATGGAGGGGTTCTAAAATGGCCTAGATTTCATGACGTCACCGGATGATAATTCTCAGGCATTGCAGCAATAATAAAAAAACGTTGTGATACCTTAATCTTCACCATTTACATATTTTGCACCATAGAGACCCATTATAATTCATATTTTTGAATGCATCGTAAACCGAATGTGCAAACATGCATTTCACGCGATTTTTACGTCAACCGCTTTGTTTTCGCTTGGACAGACGTGAGCATGCCACATTGTTGGGTTGAGGTCGTTCCAATTTTGCAACTTTAGGTGGCGTCAGAGGATGGCAAATGAGTTTGCCTTTTTGCAGGAGGCTTCAAACCAATGCATTTTTTTTCCCCTTTTGCAAAAAATAAAGAATAAAAAATCCCAAAGAACTCATAAAAACTATATATGTATGGATAGCACAGATGCCTCTGAACATTTTGAGTGTTTGAAAAAAAAAAAGGAATGTTTGTATAACACAAAATACATCATTACAAAAATTGTAAAATGCGTAACTTAAGGCCTTTTTAATTTGGAGCACACAAGGGTTACGCGCGATGTATTAGCTCGCCATGATGCGCCTTGCTCACATCGACAAACAAACATTCATTTTTACCATTAGCGTCAAATGTCTTTGCATTTGACATCAGGCAAACTGCGTTAAAGGCTGCAGACGCCCCAACGCAGCCGGCCATGTAAATACATATCGCTCGCTTATCATCGAGCCCATCGCTGGCCGCCTAATTGCGGCAAATCGCCCGAAACGTCGATTAGCGGCCTCATTTTGTGCCAACGCAAACCATTTCCGTGAATTCTTAAAACAAGATGAATGGACGCTGCCGTCCATCGCTGTCCCACGAGCGGAAGTCGAGTGTGCTCCCTTTTGCCGTTCTTTAGTCATCAGCAGTAGAATTTGACCACGTTTGATCAAAACACACCACGGGGGGGGGGGGAGAAAATGAACTTTTCTGAATGAGTGAGGAGATTTGTGTGATGTTGTTTTGTATACCGTTTACAATTTTGGAAGCTCTCCTGGGTCTTAATTACCTCACCGCGCCAGCAACACAGGAAATGTAGATGCTCCTTTTGCCTTGTTGTTGCTCTTGTTGTTTACTTTCCGGTCGCGAACTGCCACTCATCGCGTGGCATGCCAGTCGCTATGAAGTGAGACGGCCAATCACTTTCTTTGTATTTTATAATCGTCATAACGATATACTCACGCGCACTGATTTTTTAATTTATTCTTTTTGATTTCTAGGGCTCATTTTTCATCACATGGTCTATTTGTATTTTCCACGCCGACAGCAACGGCAAATATATGCCGTGAGCGATCACTTTGTGGATTCTTTCAAATTCCCTTTTTTCTATTTTGCGTGGTAAGAACCGGTGACGGAGGCCATCGCATTCATTAGCCGTACCCTTCCCCGTCTGCATGTGACCCCAGACGTTTGACTTTTGTTTTACTTTTGTTTTTACTTTTATGTGGATTCTTTCCATTCCTTCTGCTCACAGGGCACCTCGCGCGCTAAAACATCAACAAGGAAACTAACGAGGGTTCAAGACGCTTGACGCCAAACGACCGGCGCGCAGATGCTAAGCAGATTTTAATCACCAGACAGTGGCGATTAACTCGGTGGACCTCACGCATCATTCAACCATTACGCCCATTAATTTGAATGGCCGCACACTCAAACCCGCACACACACACAAATTCAAGGTGGTGATGTTGCACTGAAGAACACCGATCATTGTCACATCTGAGATAGTTTTTTTGAGTTTTGCGTTTCTGAGTTAAAAAAATATATATATATATATATATATATATATATATTTATTTATTTATTTTGAAAAAACTGGCAAAGCACCGGAATGTCGAGGAATTACAGTACAGTGGTACCTCAACTTACAAAAATCTTGCCTCTTGTTACGTTACGAAAGGTAAAAATACAGCGTGGGTTGCGAATCGCAGGTCCTGAACGCATCATACTTCGAGCTGCTCTGCCATTGGCTACTACCGAGCATCCTCCTGGCATCTCATTGGCTAAGAGGGACCTCTACCAAATGCGTGTAGATGGATAAATAGATTGAGATGTGTCGATGCGGCGTCCTCGTCATTTGCCCCTCGGGCCGTGAGGTGTTCGGATAGTTTGACATCAAGGTGAATGACCCAGAAAAAAAGTCCTAAAAGTTACGCGATTCCGTTTATTTTTTTTACATGATGCGCAATTCTCATTTATTGTGCAATCATCGAATTCTAACATGTAGTTGTTAGATATTTTGATGCATTTTTATGCTTCATAAAACATTTAGGTCTGAATTTTGGAAGGGCTTGGAACGAATTAGGCCATTTACATGGAAAACGCGTCTCGACTTACAAACTCTAATTTCCTATTAAACGTATTCATTTCAGAATTAGAGGTACCGCTGTCCTGTGTTTAGCCTAATCGGGCCGCACGCAGCTGCCTTTTAACCACGAAGCCAACATTTAAAAGAATACATTGCAATTTTATTATTTTGTGTCCGGAACTTGAGAAAAACCGCAGACGCACACCGCAATTAAACACGCGTCCACGGAAGACGATGCTACTTGGCCGGGGAGTCACGCTTGGCGGCATCCAAGATTCGTTTCGCGGCGGCCCGGGCGTTCTCTCGCGTTCTCAACACACCGAGTTGAACGTGCGCACACTTGCCGCTTCGGCTAATCCCTTTCCCGCAGCTCGCCGAGTTCCCGGGGGGGCTTTTTATTGCGCCGCAGCCGTCCTCGCCGTGCCGCTACGCCGGTCGCATGCGGCCGACTCGGGTGTAATTGGTAAATCAAAATCAAAATGGTAAAAATCAGACAGAACTTCCTTGGGAGGTGCTACAGCAGTTAGCGCGTGGACTCATAGTGCAGCGGTAGCGGGTTCGATTCCTGTGTGCCGTTTGCCTGCGTGGGTTTTCCCCGGGTACTCCGGTTTCCTCCCACATTCCAAAAACATGCACGGCAGGCTGATTGAAAACTCTATAATTGTCCCGCGGTGTGAGGCTAAAGCGGATTAGAAAATGGATGAATGGATTATTCCTCCTGAATGGAAATAGCTAAAATCAGCCAATGATGTGTGGTCACTCTGAGCCCAAATGTTCGGCTTAATCTGATTTTGAAGACGTGGCTTCTTGAGACTTTCTTAGGGAGGAGGGGGCGGCGACTTGTGCTAAATACAGTATGCCTAGCACATTTCATGCTAAGCTAACTTCTGGAGCCTGAATTTCCAACGATTCAGCGGGTCACGTTTGGCTAGCGGTGGATCTCATGCGTTGCTAATGAAGTGGCGGGTGAGCGGATCTCGACGTGGATGTCGCGGCGCTTTCGACGCTGAATTCCCGCCGCGTCCTAAAGGTCCAAAGAGAAATGATGCTCGCGCGCTAATCTACTTCATCAAGGTCCTTTGCCATAAAACAAGCCTGAATTTAAAGGCTCATAAAACCATGGCGACGTTGCTTCAACTTTGCATTTTATGAGGCCGTTGAACTAAACGTGAACTTTTGAATTCGTTTAAAAGGCAGCCACGCGCACGGTACACTGTTACGACCGGTTGTCACGGTTGAGCGGTCGGCTCAAGCTGTTCCGCCGCACCTGGCGCCGGATTCATTAAGTCGGCGGCACAAAGCATGCTGGGTAATCAACGCTACTGTTAGGGCGTCATTGTCGGGCAAGCAGTGAGTGTCAAGCCGATCACGCTAATATGGCGCTAATATTGCGCTAATATGGCGCTAATATTGAATACCTAATTAAGTGAAAGCACAAATTCAATTCAACGGATGAATCATCAAATTGAACCGGCGTGCTCTACACACACACACACACACACACACACACACACACACACACACACACACACGCGCGACGATTGAAAACTCACAACAGTTAGCAACGAAGAGCCCCCCGTCTGCCTCGCAGATGCCGATCAAAAATTGGTATGAAGAGGGCAGATTCCCTCAGGCAATTTTATCAAAGACAAAAATAAATCAGTAATCATCAAAAATGATCATTCAAAGCAACATGGCAGATTTGCCGCGTCTTTGCTGCTGTGGCTTCTTGAGACTTTTTTGTGGGTCTACTCATGGCTAGCTAGCTACTCATAGCTCGCAAATTTCATGCTGCCAAGTGAAACTGGAGACCGGGGCTCGTTTTTGACAACCGAAGCCTCTTATTCGTTTAATTTTTATCGCAGATCGTCAATACGCTGCCCCGCCTCGGCTCAAATGACGCAAATTTAGCAATTTAGCATCGTCTAGTTGTCCACATTGCTAACACAAGCTAGAATTGGAGGCAAAATCATGTCGGTTCTTAATATTTCGGCCTTGCTTACCCTGCCATGACAATGAAGAAGTCCAGGCGGTTCCAGGTGTCGCCGAGGTAACTACGCCGGCCGAAGATTCCCAGCGCCACCATCTTGATCACCATCTCCAAGGCGAAGAAAATGTAGATGAAGGCGTCAAAAGCCTGCCCGGGTCACAAAAACAAAACATCTCGCGCTCGTCATCACAACCAGAACTAACAAAATTCATTCAAGCTAACTTCATGAAATATCCATTAGCATCGCATGCTAATGGATATCAAGTCAAGTTGGTTCCTTGTAATTTTTTACTTTGCCTCGTGTCAATCAAATCAGGCCCCCCCTCCCCACTCCAACTCTAAATGGAGCAGAAAATCATTTGCTAGCGTGCTAATCAGATAAGCTCCCCGCCTGGGCCCCGGCCGCACTCCCCCCAGTCTCGGGCTTCAATCAAGCATCTCATTAAAAGCAGAACAAATCCAAAGCAAATCAAACACAAACTCGGGTTCAAGCGTGTTGTGGCTGCTGACAGCACAAAACCGAAGATGAGCTGTCGCTGTTGTTGTTGTTGTTGTTGTTGTTGGGTGACGGCCTCGCCGCGGCTTTCGGATTCTCGCAAGTCGCATTTGTGTTGCGCTAGCGCTCGCGTGGCGGAGGGAAAAGGCAAAAAAAAGGTCAGAGTCGCCGTTTGCCTTCTGGAGATGTCAGGCGCTTGTTGCTAATGCTAACGTGCGCACATTTGACCTTTTACTTAACTACACTTTTTAACAATTTACATGTTCTTGGTTTTACTGTTTGTTGCTTTCTACCGCCTTTATTACCGATTTGTCTTACTGTTTATTGTGCATGTTGAATTGCTCCGTGTACAGCACTTTGTATGCAGCGATGGCTGTTTGAAAGTGCTCGAGAAATATTGTTGACTTGACTTGACTTGACTTGATGTGGGTAAACATCAAAGGCAATTAGCGGTCGTGGGTGTTCAGGAAGATCAAACACACCCTGTTGTTGTTTTGAACCAAGTAAATTGGACTCGCTTTGGCAAAAAAAAAACAAAATTTCAATGTTATACTCTTCATAGAAACGGTGAAGCTCAAAGACAATTTCTCATCTCGAACCTAGCAAGTGTTTTCGGCAACATCAAAAGCAAACTAGCAAACATTCACCTTCTGCCAACGTCAGCAGCACAAAGACAATTTCGGCATCCTTTCATACATATTTGGAATGAACCTGGGGTTGATTTTCAGAAATACCAAAGACATAACCCCCCCCCCCCCCAAAAAAAAACATTGCCACTTTTGTGAGCTTTTACGCACGTGGCGGCATCGGCAATCGAGCCGACACTATTCATCGTGGACTTTTTCCAAGAGGAGTCCATCGATCTCGTTCGGCGCTGCCCACTAAAGCCACGCGGATATCGAACGTGGTATTTGTGTGTGTGTGTGGGGGGGGGGGGGGGGCTCAACGCTAGCGATTCTTGCAGGATGAACTCTATTAGCTCCGACTGCACAACCACCCTCCCATAGAGAGACCAATCAATTGCTTGCATGTGTGTGCCGTGCAAGTGTGTGTGCTGGCGCCAAGCGGCTTGCACGCAACACACACTCGTCCACCTTTGACACGGGTGAGAGGGGGGTGTGGAGGGGGGGCCCTGCCAAGCGAGATGCTCGCAACAGCACGAAGCCCACATGCTAAGCTGATGAGTCACAGCCGGGAGCTTCTCGTGGGCGTCCATCCCAGCCGAGAGCTGCGCTGAGAAAAAGAAGCCAAGGCTGCTTGTTGGCGCCTAATGGACCCCCGGCTTTCGGACCCCCTTTTTGTTTGCCTGGAAACTCACTCATCAGGGAATTTGGGGTTTTAAAAAGAAGCCCCCCTATCAATTTGTGGTGGTCACGCGGTGGGTGGAACACCGTGTGTGTTTTCCAAAACATAAAAAAGGCAAGTTTAGTGTCGACGGTGACATTTTTGTTTTCATCCGAATCCAAAGACAGTCTTGAAAAAAGACGCGTTTGCATAAATATTAACATCAATTTGCTACATACAGTACAGTGAAACCCCGCTATGCGACCACCTCATTTAAACGACCACCTTAAAAATACGACCGGTTTTGTACAGTCCCAAATAGAACGCCTATGTATTGTATCGTATTGAAACCCCAGAAATGAGACCACCCCGGAATTCAGAATTGTGACCGCGATATCCGGTCCCGAGGAAGCTATCGCCTCGTAATTACGAGCAGGAGTGAAAATGGCAGCAAGCAAGAAGAGAGTTGATTTGACGCTACAACAGAAAATAGAAGTTATTCGAGCCAGTGAGCAGCCAGGATCGAGCCAGCGAACATTAGCTGAGCGGTTTGGAGTTGGAAAAACTCAAATCCAAACCATTTTGAAAAAGAAACGGGAGCTCCTCGATGCATACTTTTGTGAATTGTATGTGCGTTTTTAGGCCGATATTTGGCAGGGCTTTTGTTTTTTGTTTTTTGCGTGGGTGGGGTGTTTGAATGTCATTCGATTTGTCTGATGTTGTAATAGGGCTTCGTGTATGCAAAACAAAAGGCACACAAATCAGCAAACCATGCACTAATATTGGTCCATAAAAATCCGACCAATCAGTCAGGACTTACATATAGAGTCATCAAAACATTTCCATCAAAACAAGTCAACTGAGTCTTTCATCAGTTGATTTGGTTAAAAACTGTCAATTTATCTTAAACATCAAGCAAATTTGGAGTTCAAAAATATGTTTACAGAAACATCCAAGACAAGTTTCTTTAAAAAAAAAGGCAATTTGTATTGAAAAAAAAAAGGATTAAACATTTCAGTAAAACAGATTCTTGTAAAAATGCGAGACAATTTGGTTTTCAAAATCGAAACATCAAAAAGAAGAAAGTTTGAAATGCATGTTTTTGGAAACATCAGACAGACACTTTAGATTGCACAAAAATTTTTGGGGGGTCGGGGCAAATTCCTCAAAGTCCTCAACAAACAGAAAACTTTTGAGGTAATTTTGTCTTTCCATAACTTTTTTTGTAAGACATCATGGAAAACTTTCTAGTATACTTTATTTTTACAAACAAAGATAATTTGGAGAATGATAAAGAAGATGTCAATGAATATCAAAAACACGTTTGAGTATTCCAAACATTTTCTGTAAACATCAAAGACAGTTTCGTCCTCAAAAGATGCCCCCTCCCCCACCCCCACCAAAAAAAAAGTTTTCTACAGTCAACCAATAATGTGCCCGATCTTTGAGACAAGGTTTCAAGGCGAGTGAAATGAAATTAAAATTGAGACAAGGTGTCAAGGTGAGTGAAATGGAAGTCAAAGGAGAATCTTACCGACAAGATCTGGCATCGTTCGGAGGAGCAGTCGATGTTCTGGCAGGGTTGGTACATTCCCAGCGTGACGCAGTTCAACAGGATGACCATCATGCTCACTCGCTCAAACCACGTGAAATCAAACAGCTGGTTAAGGGCAACCACAAATGACTCTCAGGCACCGATGCGAGCATTACAACAAACACAAGTGGAGTTCCCCAGGGCTCTGCACCGGGGCTCCTATTGTTTTTTGACAGGATGCATGTATTTGGCAGAAATTGTTGGAAGGTGAGGATTAAGCGGATCAGAAAATGGATGGATGGATGCTGCATTAATCAAAATAGCGTGTTTGGATTGGTGGGGGCACCTGGAACATATAAGAAAATAAAAGAAATGACCTCCACTTCTTTGCCTCCCAACCACTTTGAAAAGATGCCTGAAAAATAGAAATCCAAATCACTTTACATTTGAAGCCCGTCGCAAAGGCGCCCTTTCCGCCGCCGCTCGTTGTGACCCAACACAGTTACTACTTCAATTTTCCGCGTTCCATCCCGACTTTACCGTGCGTCTCCCACTCAGCTGCCACGGGATTCCTTGAGACGCGTGTTCCCATGGCAACCAGCACACAAAAAAAAAACCCTCCCTAAATATTCTATATAAAAAGCTGCTCCGCGGTGTGTTTGTGTGTGTGTGTGAGTTTTAATAAGTCACCAGTTGGCCAATGAAATCAGCGCTTTATCATTTCCAAATCTATGAAAGCACAGGCTGTACATTTGATGACTTTCTGCTTGCTCACGCGCACACTTGGCGGTTCGTTCTGGGTGAGATTATGGGCGCCGAACGAGCTCATTTAGCAGTCCATCACCTCCTCAGCTTGCCTGAGGGAGGAGACGTCAAAGCTCAGCAAGCTGACAAAGTGGCAAGCCTTGTGCGTCGCACGCCGGGACCACTTCGGGGAACGGGGACGCAACTAACTACAACCTGACTAATACTGTAGTTGCTTCATTTGTTTGTCTTCATGAATGGGGTGGGGGGTTGCAATCCCAAGAATATACTCGTGATTTCTGAACAATGTTGAACATTTTGAGAAATTGTGAATTTTCCATGAACGGGGTCGTATTTTGGAGGGCTTGATTTTGCAAAGCCAAAGAATAAAATAGTTTGGAAACAAAAATGCTCACTTCATTGTTATTTTTTGGTGGTATTTTGTTTTGTCAATCTATATATATACAGTATATTTTCAACAAAAACTACCATTCCAAACACAGACATATAAAAACACAAATAATTGAGGGCCAACCCCCCCACCCCCACCCCAAAAAAATCATAAAAACACTCACAAGCAAATCCAAAAAATATCAGTCTGAAACCTTCAACTATCGCACACAAAATAAAGTCGAACTGTATTTGGACAATTATTTCCGGCAGTATTTTCGTGGGAACCCCACAATCTTTACAAGCGTCATTTTTTTCATCATGTAACAACTGCTCTGAACAGAGTTTTTTTTTTAGCAATACGTCTGCAAAAAAAAAGATGATTTTTTTCCCCCCAAGAATGACAATATTTCACCAATTTGAAAGCCTTTGCCCGTCCTTTGCCCCATATTTCTGATCCCACTAAGTGCTGAACCACAAAAATAAAAAAATTGCACAAACTTTGATTATAATCAGTACTGGTAGAGATATTAAAATTAAACACACACACACACACCATCCAGTCCTGATTGGACCATCTGCTCGGTTCTTTTCCCTTTCGTGTGCGTGATGCAGCACCATGCCAACTTTGAGTGTGTAGGTTTGCTTGTTGTGCCCACTAGCAGCAGAAACGGGGACACACACACACACACACACACACACAATCAGAATCGCAAACAATTGTTGATACCTTCACCAAGGTTGCAAAGTTGGGAACCAAAACTTGAAAACCTACCCTTGGCTGCAAATCATTATTTTAAACTCTGACATTAGTTTGAAACTCCAACTCAGATTTGAAAGGCAAACTTGAAAGACTTTTGACGACACTTTTTCAGCCTCTTGGGTAACAACTGTGGGATTTCGACAGTGTCGTGGTATTGAAGAATCCGAACCCTTCCCTTGTTGGGCACAAATAATCAGGAGCTATGGACAGCTTCTTTTATGCTGCACAGTTCTCTTCAAAAAATGTTTAGGAATTCAGGAATCCATTTTTTTTCTTGCGTCCAGGCCCTGTGTCAGCAAAGCGTGAATTCAGGAATCCATTTTTTTCTTGCGTCCAGGCCCTGTGTTAGCAAAGCGTTCTCAAACCACAACGTGCCCTTTGCCACATATGACAGATGAGAAGAAGTTTTGATGGCAGTGGGCTGTACAGGACAATATTTGTTGAGATAAATTAATTTAAGTAGAAGTAATTTTGCTTCGGCGATAGCCATGTATCCAAGGCCTGAGGAAGCAAAGCGACCTCAAAGCACCACTCACCATAATTCACAGATGGGATGAGGTTTTGATGCACAATTTGTGTTTGGGAAGTCACCAAGATCAAAAGGCTCGCTCGATTTCTGTGTTTTGGACTGTGTGGTGGTTGAACTTTCAAGATCCACCAGTTATCTCACACTTTATTTTACAGAGTGACAAACTTAAGAGTTTATTTCACCCAAATTTGGACCTGATTTATTTTGAGCTTTCGTGCATTTTCTGCCACTTTTCAAAAAAATGGCGTTCAAAAAGGGGATCGTGAAGATCTGTTAGCCAGCTAAGAGTAGTTCTGCTAATAATCTAGCTGCAAAATCACTCCGCGTTAGCCATCCACTTCCACAGATGTGGCAGGGAGGCAATTATCTCCTCGGCACAAGTGTTTTAAGAAAAACATTAAAAATGACAAATAGGCCATGAGGCCGTAGAGCAGACATTTTAATAGCTTGCACACGTACCATAAAATGGCCTGTTTGTCATCGTCAGAAACGAATTTTTTCACAGCCCCGGAAGGCCTCAAGGTCAGAGATGGGATTTTTTTTTTTCCAGTCAGTCGCAAGTAAATACCAGTTTGGAACGATCAAGGACACTTGCTGCCCTCGTTCGAGATGATTAGCTAACAAGTCAGAAATTGAAAGAGTCAACACAACGAGGTTGGTTGATAAACAGTGCGAAATTTCTCAAATAAAATCCAAAAGTACGCACAAACCAAGAACGCGTGGAAAACCCGAATGTTGTCGTCGTTATGCTAGCTTGAACCAAAGACTCACCAGTTGGTGAATGGTGAAGACTTTGCCAGGAAAAGATCACATGACGCATTTTGCGATGCTATCAAAATGGCTAATCCAACAGCGTAGGAGAAGACACAAATTTGTGAGTCAAAGTACACGGCTGTTCCAATGACAACGACATCAGCGTTCTGAAGGAAGTACGTCTTATCAAGATCGTACTCACCAAATTCATGAGACTGTCCGTAAGTCCCGCGTTCTCGATAATGAGAAACGCCGTCTGTGTCTGCTAGCTAGCAAGAATGTCTCTTCTGCGTTTGTTTTTAAAAGTACTCAAAATGAGAGCCCAGATCATGAGTTGGGCGTTGGTTACAATTACTTGAGGTCTCACTTTTTGTTTATTTGTTTTGTTTGAAATTCAAGAGGAGGCGCTGTCGCTCGTTTAGAGAGTGACCGGCACAATTGCTATGTCTGCTATCTTAAATTTGATTTTTTTAGTCCATTCGATTACAAATTCTGCCCAGCAACACGTGTTTTTTTTTTTGTCCGTCCAGATTTTGAGTAGAATCCTTCATTTTGTTGCACTGGCAAAATGATTTTGATTCATTTTATGATTTCTTGGGCTTTGGGTGACTGACTGTGATCTATGAATTCTGCCTAGCAACAAGAAGGGTGCGCACCGCGTGTGGCAATTCTGTCGATCCAAGTTGCCGGCGAGTAAAACGGTTGACGTTTGTTTAGTCACCAGTTCAAACTTGAAGCCGACTTCTGAGTTGGTCGTTCGCAAAAAGAACCCGATAAATACATCAATAAATCAATAAAATACGGAATGAGAGTCAACTGAAATGGAGAATCGTTTTCCCGCTGCCTCTCGCTGACCTTTTTTTTCTGCCGTGTGGCACGTCTGAATCAGTCCGCGGATTGTTTGGCCCGCACTCCCGCCCACACGCATGCATTAGTGTGACTCACACAGTATCAATTTGAACGAGTTGACATTAGTGGAAGGCACAAAAAAAATGTATTTGCTTTCAAATTTCACCTCCAACAGATGCATTACTTTTTCAATTGTGTTTTTTTACATGTTACAATAACGTTATTTCATCATCATCATTCAATTTCTTCTCAGTTATGTCCCAGAGGTGACGCGCGAATATTCTTCTTGCTAACAACGGGCTGTGTGTGTTCAATTACCATGCCCATGTTCGTATACGATGGCGATGCGCGCCGCAAAAAATAAATCAATCAATCAATAAAACGAAATGAAGTGAAATAAAACGCCGTGTGAACATGGCAGCCGACCGCTGCGGCGACATCACATCTCCAAATAAGAGCCGCTCATCGTTCCGGTGAATAATTGATGCGGGAGACAACCTGCTGCTTTTATTGAGGGCGAGGAGGCCCGAAGCGGCAAATACGAGAGAACAAATGAGTGCTTTCCCCACCGTAAAAAAAAATATAAATAAAAAAATTAAAAGCTCATGACAGGAAATCAGCAATTAAAGCAGCGTGATGATATTTCAGCCTGTTGCATGATTCTCTGACACAACAAAGCCCCCCCCCCCCCCACAACCCCCTCCCCATCCCCACCCCTCCCGAAATGCCTCATTAAAGAAATTTCATATTAAAGTCTCATCAAAGTGAGATCAGCGGTCTCGCGACCAGATTCCATCTCAAACTTTGACGCATTCTTTTGACCGCAAATGAAGTTTCCTTAGATCACAAACTCGACACGAAGCCGAGAATCCTCTGTCGTCTCGTTAGCGCCTTGAAAATTGAAGCAGACAGGGTGGATTTAGCTAAAGATAGCCTTTTAAAGCGCATCTAACGGGCGTGCACCCTGACAAGGGCCCGGTGATTAATCGGGGCATTAGCTTTGAGACTGATAGCAGCATTAGCATATAGCTGGAGGAGCTCAGACAGGAGTCAAAAGTTCTGTAAGTTAAAAAAAAAAAAGACTTTAGGACAAAAACATGGACTGAGTTGACTTGCTCGATATGATTAGCAAACTTTGATGCTAGGCTCCAGCCACCTCGTGGATTAGCCAAATAAGGTTGGAAAAAACTTAATCTAAAATGAATTAATCTTTTTTTGTTTGGTCATTTATTCTCCTTGCTTGTTAGTTTGACTCCTAAGATTTGTTAGAAACAAAAAAAAAATGTAGCTAAGTAATCAATGTTGTCTAATTGTTGGATTTGTAGTTAGCTTGTTGTGTTTTTCTCATTATTTGCTCTTGGTCATTCTTTCGTTGGTCTCATTTGTGAGGTAGTTAGCTATAGCACAGCTCGTTTTTTTTAGCTAGCTCATCCAATTCCATTGTAAATGGCTTTTCCTTTGTTTCATAGTTAGTCTGTCATTCGTTCCATTGGCGAGTCTTTATTTTTGTTTTGGGGAGGAGGGGGGGGGTTCTTTGTGATTTACTTCATTCGCGTTGTCCGTTAGCTTTGTTTGGTTTGTCATCTACTCTCATTATTTGGCCTCGTTTGTTTGTGAGGTCGACTTTGTTTACCCCCACTGTTAGCTGTTAGCGCACGTCGCTAACTGCGGCACAACGCGGTTGCGCAAGCCTCAAACCAAATTAAAAGTCACCGAGAGCCCACCGAGAAGTTGACTTTTTTTTATGACGAGCTTGCGGCGGAGGAGGCTGTCATCATCTCGCCCGGGATGAAATTGATTTTTGGGGGAGGGGGGGGGGGATCCCAGTTCAGGGACAGCATGAAAACGGAACAAGCCATTTGCGAACGACCAATGTGGGGGCAATGTGAGCTTTGCAAATGTCAACGTGATTTATATTTGACAAGACTGCCAGCCGATATGAAAACACCCCAAGTGCAGCTTCAGCTTTCACTCACCAATAAAAAGACTCGGAATATCGATTTGAGTGGAAATCGTTCCATTTTACACACTTCTGGAGTGGTCGCAGAAGATTTCCATCCGCCTTATTGGTTGAAAATGTAACGCGCGTGTGTTTTGGTGGGTCTTTGCCAATTTTGGTTACAACGAACACCTTTCGATAGAACGACCAGATTTCCCCCCCCCCAAAAAATAGTGAAAAGGCAGCGTTATTCAATGTGATTGGCTGCGAGGGAACGTCCGGCGGAATGAATGCAACGTAGTCGCGTTTTGAATGTGGCTAATGCTCATCGGACCGTGCCTATTTCATTCCCGGCGTATTGAGTCCAGTTCTGGACGTTTGGAACGACGTTTGACTCGTCATCTGAGCAGGATTTGCCATTTCATGCGAGAAGGGCTCGATGACTAGAGAGTGGTTGAAAGCTAAATGATGTTAAGTCAGTGGAAAAGGCAAATTTAATGGTTGCAAAAAAAATAAAAAATAACTCTGGGAAATGTGAGAAAACGGAAGAAAAGGGAAGACTTGTGATGGCGACAATCGAGTGACTCAGTGAGCCCACGCAACCGAGCCAAAGTGAGAGCCCGGTGCTTCGGTCCATATCCTGTATGAGCAAATCAGCCGATCTGATAGCAATGACATGGTCGTATCCTCAAATAAAAATACCGGCGGCTTCGATTTGGCAAAAAAAAAATAATAATAATAAATTCAAGGATATGGACTGGAGACCATGCGGATACACCAGCTGCGAGGGCAGGTGGTTTGCTTGAGGCAGAAGAAGACCACCGGGGCCAGTTCGGGATACGGGACCACCAGTACGCTTGTGGAACTGCTAGCATCGTCATCGTCATCATCGCGCTCCACTTCCTCTTCCTCGATAGCTTCCTTTTCCTCCTCCTCCTCCTCTTCTTCCTCCTCTTCCTCATCCAGGTGGTATGGGGAGGAGGGGTCAATGACCTCATCACCCCTGGTCACCCGGGTGATGCTCGCCCCCCCCGTCGAGGGGCCCTCCTCCCCCTCCACCTCGCTCGTCATGGCAACGCCAAGGTCTGCTCGAAAAAGAAAGAAAAGAAAAGCGAGATTTTTTTTTGGGTGGAAAATTGTACTACTATTGACCTGGTGCAGAAATCGATGCTGCGAGCGGCGGGGTCGCTCGTGCGCCATTATGGGTCGAAAATGGCAAAGGGCTAAAAATACTTGCGTGCGTGAGCTTTTGGCGAGTGCTTTCGGGTGCTCTGAGGGACATGAAATGAATGAGAGGATGAGTGAAGGGAAAGGTGGAAGCGGAGCCGGATGGTTCGTGCCAAGAGGCCCGATTGGTCCTCACTAGGGTCGCGGGGGTTGCTGGAGCCTATCCCAGCTGTCTTCGGGCAGTGGGCGGGGGACACCCTGAATCGGTTGCCAGCCAATCACAGGGCACACAGAGACGAACAACCATCCACGCTCACATTCACACCTAGGGACAATTTAGAGCGTCCAATCAGCCTGCCATGCATGTTTTTGGAATGTGGGAGGAAACCGGAGCAGCCGGAGAAAACCCACGCAGGCCCGGGGAGAACATGCAAACTCCACACAGGGAGGCCGGAGCTGGAATCGAACCCGGTACCTCTGCACTGTGAAGCCCACGTGCTAACCACTGGACTAACGGGCCGCACTTTTTTATCTATCTTATTTTCAGTCAAATTATTACTGTATATGTTTTATGTTCAATAAACAAACAAACAAACAAACATCTTCCACGATGGCCTCGACTTCAGCAGCCGCCGAAATCCGCTCCAAAAGTTTCCGCTCCAAATCTTAAAGCCAACGTTGAATGCAAGTCGGCCATTCGAGTCTCTGCTCGTCATCATTAGTTGCCTTATTAGGGCCTTGCGACAAGACGGCTTCCTCTTCCTCTTTATTTATTTTTTTTGTGGTGGGGTTGGGGGGGGCGGGGGGGTGACTTTGGCACCGATTTAATAGGCCCGTCGTGTTTTCAGCGGGACCGCAGTGCGAAACGGGCAGAAGCGATGCGGCCGCCTTTGAATTATGCATCGTGTGGAGAGCAAAAGGACGCGCAGAAAAAAAGTTGTGTTTAAAAAAAAATTTTTTTTTTACATTACAGTCTTGCTGCTCGCTGGCGGTCCGACGACGTGTCGGAATATGACACGGCGACCTGCGGACGCGCGCACACTTGCTTTCTTCCTTCGAAGTGCTTCACTTTTATGTTTTTTTTTTTTTGCACCAGACAACATTTGGTCTCGACTTTTTTTTTGTTTGGGTTTTCTTTCCCCCGCTCTTTTCGCATCGCTGCTCTGTCACTTGTTTCGGTGCAGATTACTCGCCGCACTCGCCGCAATCATCAGGGCGGCGGCACAATGTCGCTGGCTTTGTTAGGCGGCAGAGTTGCACTGCTAACGACTTTGCAAATGTCATGACATTTTGTGGGAGAATGCCAAATGTGACCTTTTTATTGAAAAACCGACGCACTTGTTTATGGAAAAGCGGCTTATTTGAAAAGATGACAAAAACGCAATAACAATAAAATCACATTTTAGTTGGTTTTCGCCTTTTTTTTTTTAAACTACAGGAGTCCACAAGTCAAAAAGTCAACGTGAAAATGTGACTATAAAAAAAATGCAAAGAAATTTTAAAATGAAGTAAAAAATAAATGTGAAAAAGTTACGCATAAAACACAAAGTTAAAATACACAAAGTAATATAGCAAGCGGAGGAAAAGTGCAATCACGGAAAAATGACACAAATGTAAACTAAATCAAAATCCGTTCGGTGAATAGAAAGTCAACATGAAAAAGTAAAAAAAAAAAATGAGGGAAAAATGGGGGGAAAAACAGCCTAGAAAAATACAAATTAAAAATTCAAAAATGTTTCATGAAATTAATGAATAATCAAACTCAGTGTGATTAAAAGTAAAAGTAAAGATCCCCCCAAAAAATCTAAATTAACGAGTACATTACAAAAATCAAAAATAAAGAAAAAATATGATTAAACTCAATATAAAAACACAATTAAAAGTAAAAATAAAGATCCCCAAAAAATCTAAATTAACAAGTACATTACAAAAATAAAAAAAAATAAAAAATATATGATTAACCTCAATATAAAAACACAATCAATTAAAAGTACAAATAAAGATCCCCCCAAAAAATCTAAATTAACCAGTACATTACAAAAATCAAAAATAACCAAAAAATATGATTAAACTCAATATAAAAACACAATCAATTAAAAGTAAAAATAAAGATCCCCAAAAAATCTAAATTAACAAGTACGTTACAAAAATCAAAAATTAACTAAAAATATGATTAAACTCAATATAAAAACACAATCAATTATCAATAAGTTTCAAAATGTAAACTAAAGTAAAAATCGACGTGATAAATGACAGCATTAAAAAGGCATGGGGGGGGCGACGAGTAGATTTCTATTTTCATTCAATGCTCCTTTTTTTTTTACTGGCATTTCCTTTTGCCGAGGAGCTCAACACCACACACGATGATGTGTCGATTCATTCGAGAAATGATATAAAAGTCGTAATAAATAACGCGTCCATTCCAAAAGAATTGATTTGATTCTCTGACGTCCTTTTCAGCTTCTCGGTGCGGGCGGGCGTCACTACCGCAGGCCATAAAAGCTTCAAGAGAGCGCAAGTGACGACACGTCGACTGCACTTTGACCTTTACTGATTACGAGTGTGCGTGGAGCATGTAGATCACTTGGCCGGGCAACGCGCGCTCGCTCGCTCACGTCATTATCGGAAATGTGCACGTATTGGATTTGCCGTCGTGCTCTCGTGATGAATTGAAGCCGAGGCAAAGAAGGTGCACACGTTTGCATGTTTTTTTAGCCTGCAAGCAAATTCACGTTGTGCCTTTTAGGGTCCCTCACAAATGCACTTACTCTACGTCACACTGGACAATATGCGTGGCGTATATGTAAAAATAAATAAATACATACATTTTAGAAAACATGTAAAGAGTAAAAATGAAACAAAATGGATAAAAAAGATATCGCCAAAAAAATTGCGATATTTATTTATATATAAATAATATATAATTATATTTATATAATTTATATTTATTTTTATATATAAAAATAAATAAATAAATACATTTTAAAAACATGTAAAGAGTAAAAATGAAACAATATGGATAAAAAAAATATCGCCAAAAAAATTGCGATATTTATTTATATATAAATAATATATAATTATATTTATATAATATAATTTATATTTATTTTTATATATAAAAATAAATAAATACATACATTTTAAAAACATGTAAAGAGTAAAAATGAAACAATATGGATAAAAAAGATAATATCGCCAAAAAAAAAACCTGACAATAAAATGACAACAACAACGTAAAATAAAATGCTGAAGTTGAACTGAAAAAAAAAACTAATCTTGAAATCCTGAAGACGTATGTATGAAAAAAAAAGTCATTGAACAGTTTCAATGATAAAAAAAAATCATTTTAAAAATTAAAGACAAATTTAAAAATAAACAATAGATAAAAACAACAACAACAACAATTTGAAAGCCCAATTTGAAATCTATCCTGAAAACCGAAGCATGCTGTGGAATGTTAGCTTTGGTTTGAATTTTAATTTCACATTTTTAATTTAAAAAATAAATAAATAAATATTTACCTGCCTTGAAACGCGAAAGTGTTTCAAAAATTAAAACCAGATTTTCAACCAAATTCTGTCTTCAAACCTCATTTCTGGGGGGAAAAAAGTCTCTCTCTCTTCATATACTGTATATATATAGTATATATACATAATAAAAGCATACTTTCCAATTTTGTATTCAAATTCAACCACTGAAGTCAGTTTCACTTAGCAGCTGAAAATTTGGTGGGCACCTCTATCAGGAGTAGACTCAAAAATAAACGCAAAAGCTTTACTCGGAACTGTAAAATAAGTATGTCATTGCGATTGAAATTCCCCAGCCGCATTTGAGAGATTTTGTCCGATTATGAGCAAATATGAAATTTGAAAACTTGCACAAAACCCAAGCTACACCCACAAAAAAATCAAGGATTGAGCTTGACTAAGGAAACTCTTCGGCGCTACCTATTGGCCGCCGCAGAGTTCCACTAACCCTACACGGTTTAATTCATGTGAGACTTGACTGTCCTCAAATGGCCGCCATGAAAAAAAAAACCCACAAAAAAAACCCCGCAGCACACTTTCGCCAGCGTATGACAAAGACGCATCGTGTATACGCTTGTCTTAAATAGGTTGCGTATATTTATACTCTGCCTGTGGAAGTTTCAAGCCGGGGAGTCAACGAGGTGATTTGTCGCCACACACAGCCGGAGCGAGGCTACTTTGACAAATGGCGCTAATGCTAATGCCGCTACGGCCGCTCCGTGCGTCTATTTTTACCAGGCATCCATCCATCCGTCCTCCCGCTCTGCTACTGCCATGCAGAGAGTCATGCTAACGATATGATGTCTCTCAGCTAATGTGCTAACCTGAGCTAACACGTTAGCACGCTGTAGGCAACGCGATTAGTTTGTTAGTATCAAAATGATGCTTGGGCCATCACAGCGGACAGCTTTTTAAAAGGTCGCCAAGCGCCGTGACAATCAGCGATTGTCAGTGATGAGAAGAAAGGCTGTCACATCATGTTCACGCCCACAACTGCGCATACCATCATTTGTAATTTTCCAACACTCGTCTCACCCGCCTCAATGCGGCTTCGGACGAAAGTCGAGCCCCGTCACGTGGTGTAAATCATGTCTTGTTCTTTGCTTTTATTTTGTGGGCATGTGTTTTTTACTTTTTCGCGTGTGACAAAATGTTTCTTGTCGCAGAAGTTAGCAGGGTGACATTGAGCGCAAGAAAAGGTCTCGGAAGCAGAAGTAGTTCTTGGCGGCGGTGGACGGCAGCCGTGGGTGGACGCGGCAGCAGCTCGGATTAAAAATAGAGCTCGCCGCAACTTGGTACGACCTGATTATTGAACGTCAGTGCTCTTCAATCCTGCTTTTTATGCCTACAGAGAGCGCCGGCGCGAGGTTCGTGTTCTATTGTACATTTTTGACCTTGACAATTGATGTCTTTTTATGAGATGACAAATTTATTCGAGATCAGTCACTACCGTGGAGGCTGGTATGTCTTTCCAATCTCTGCCCCCCCCCCCCCCCCACCGTTCAGCCATTTTCCTGATAAGTGACAAGCGCTTGTTATCGGTTGGATGCCGTGCACGCACAATAGAAAAACAGAACACACGCGAACGGCCTGATTCTCGTGGAATAGTAATAATTTGACAAATATGCTGATGCGTCTTATTCCATAGGATCCAATTAAAAATTAAAAAAAAATTATTTTTATTTTTAATTTTTTTTTTTTTAATTTTAATTTAAATTTAAAAAATAATATATGCGGATGTGCATAATCGGTGACGGCACTGGGGACAAACCTCAACGGGGATTACAATTATTTGAAGGAAGTGAATCTTGGAGTGAGGACTTTATTTTTTTTTTTTAACTAATATTGACGCCAGTGTGTCGATATTTGATGTCAAGTGCAACTGGAAACTCGAGAGCCATGTTGCTCCCTCGAAGGTCATCGGGCAAAGGCGTCTATTTGAGGGAGGCGTTGACTTCGATGCTATCGATTTTAGGAACATTATTCATCATATGATTACAATTCTCGTCAACTCAAATTGAAGGTGAATCACTTGCGGAGCTCCCGGAGACATAAACGGGGAGCGCAGCTATTTGCCGGAGGCCTTGTAAATTTCCCCAGTGTGGGACAAATGAAGGATATCTTATCTTATCTTGTTTCATTTCACGCAACCAGAGGGACCATTTGCTAACGTGCTAGCGTGCGTGTGCGTGTTGTTGCGGAGGATGCGAGTCAAATTCTATTTCCGTATCGTATCGTTGGCCTCGCTCCATCGACGTGTCTAAATTTAAACTGGTGGGTCAAGCCAATCGACCCTTCCAGTGCTTGCGGTCACGTGCTACTCGGGAACATTTCCAGTAACAATTATTAGCGCACGTTAGCATTGTTGTTCCAAAACCTTTTTGTTTCCCCCTCATGGTAACTCGCAAGGAACATAAAAAAAAAATCTTAATTAGGGTTCCGCCCCATTAAGCTTTAGGAGAGTCGGCCATGGCGAAATACGTTCAGCTGACCGTACACCAGCTGATTTTTTTTCCCGATACTTTTTCTGTTTTGAGCAAAACTCTCGGACCCTCATCTGGGAAATCAAAACAATAAATATAGTGCGCTAATTTTTTTTTTCGTGCTTCAGATGTTTGAAAACAGTGCAGGTTGGATTTTCAGATTTTAAGGACTCCACAAATCACTGCTCCAAAAGGGAAGCCTTCGCGCACCGAGCGCCAAATGCTAACGCTAACCCTTAACCTAAACGAATGCTAACGCTAACCCTTAACCTAAACGGTGCTATCATCGCTGTCCAACAACAACCGTGTGTGCCACATTGACGAACCTCCAGCTCATTTGTGGGGCGCTATGAAAATATCCCCCCCGCCCCCCCCCCCCCCCCGGCCCCCATTTCGTCCCAGTGTCCACCGAGAGTTCACAAATTCGCTAGCAAACCTAAACTGAGCCCAGCTCCTGACCGAATTTTCATAGCCCAACCCCCCTACAAAGTCAAAGGGAAATTGTTCTCTTCGTTCTTCATCCAGCGACGTGCACGCGACCCGCTATTAACGGCTTTACGGGTGTCCATAAACCAAAATGAGCCCACGCGTGCACAGTCGATACGGCGCGCACGCGTGTGCGGCGCGCAAGTGTTTAGTGTTCATTTTGCCGAAAGGGATTAGAGGACGCGTCAGTCATTCCGGAGGGCGTGTCCTTGACTTGCATCCATTTCACGACAATAGAATTAATCAACAGAATCGACTCGGGCCTCCGCATGTACCTGTGGGGCACGCACACACACACACACAAACACACACACACAAACACACACACACACACACACATTGTTGACTCATAATTTACAGTTTTATGACATCTTCCGTGCATGATTTCTATTTGCCATTTTTTTTCCCATCACGCCACGACCTTTTGACCTCCACTTGCCCTTATCCTGTGGCATTCGAACAAAACCCAAACTTAAATATTTTTTTTAATTGCAAAATTACTTTTTGGAATTAAGTCAGTAAACAGTGTTTATTCTTCATTGCATGGCTGCAGCGTACGATGTCCATTCGGGTTATTCGGCGCAATAATGCCAGCTCAAGTATTATGGGCAAATGCTAAGTTTGTAGCATTTAGCTCGCGAGTTCACTCCAATATATTTTGCGAGTACTTTCAAACGTATTTAACGACTATTTGCCAGTCAAACCATTCCTCTCCCACATCGGCAGTCACATGCTTCCCTACGTTCTGATTACACCGCCCTTTTATGAAAATTTCTTCGAGTCGTGCGCCGCCGGTCCATCCGAGTCCTCGTCTTTGAAACAATCGTCGTGGTTTGTCTGCATCTTTATTTCCCACTACGCTGGCCCACTTCCCCGTCGCTCTCCTTCCAGTTCTTACCTAATTAATCCTGGGTCGCCCGCTTCTCATTTCCAACCCGCCTGGCAATTCCGCCGGCATTGTTTGTGGTCCCCACTTGTGCGCGAGAACGTGCGCGCGTGTGCTTATTTTATTTTATTTTTTTGCTATACGAGTCCTATTGTCCATATCGGCTGCTGTTTCCCATTGTTTGTGTTTGTGGAGGCGTGTGATTGCGCATTGCTAAGATATGAATGCGTGATCCAGTCCGTGTGTGTGTGTGTGTGTGTATGTGTGTGTGTGTGTGTGTGTGTGCGGAAGCGAGGAGCCATGAAGTTGAGCGTCACGTGTCAATTCCTGTCTACAAATAACGTTTATCCTCCTGCATCTTTTTTCTTACCCCCCCCCCCCCCCCCACCCCCATATCTTCCTTCCATTGTGGTGCAAAGTCTTCCCGCCAGCACGGCCAAAAGCGAATCCCGCCCACTTGCGCTGGAAGGGATCGGGGATGCTATTTTCTGCCTCGGCGTTTTTCGTCGTTACTTCAACAAGTCGGCGTGCTCGGCCGCGCTAATGTTCCAAATCAATCGGGTTCTTGTTCTGACGGTAATTCCGGGAACGCTCGGAGAAGGCTTGGGTGCTACTTTGGACGTGACGCGCCGATCTTGGCCAGCCACCTCCGGGACGCGGAATTCAAAATCAATCCGAGCCATTGTGACGTGAAGCCATGAAAAGTTGGGAGACGACCAAAACATTCATGAACAAATTCTGCTCCACCAAAAAAGAATTTCGGTACGCTCGAAGAACTGTTTCGGCATAAATAACCCAAATTGGGACCGACCCGCTCGTTGGATGAAAGTGACCCAACTTTCTGGGTTGTGTTCACCCACCAAATTTTGAACCATCAGAAAGTTGTGTCAAAGTACAGGTTAGTCAATTTTTGTTCAAATTTATTTATTATTTGGGGGGGGGGGGCGCAACTGCTTTCAGAATGTGTTTATCTGATGATTCACACTAAAATCAAAATAGACCCGATAGGGTTACAAAGTGTCTGATCAAACCTTTTGGGTACAATCAAACTTATTTTTTCTGTTTTGCTTCATTGGGATTTTCAGGACATTGGTTGTGTTTTAGATTTAGTTTTTTTGTTTGTTTGTTTTCCACTGAGCCCTTCTCAGTGTTTTCATTCATATATTTGGGTCAGTACACTCGGCTTCTCCTGCCTCCCTGCTTTTTGGGGGTTTTCAATTGATACTTTGGCTGAACGCAGGGCTCACACGATGCCCCCCCCCCCTCCCACCCCCCCACACACACTCATTTAAAAAGTCCAAATAAAATCCAGCTGTAGACAACTAGATCATTTTTTGGGGAGTCTGTGCTGTGGCAAATGTACTTGCGCTTCAGAGAAATCTACAATGAACTCGCACACCTTATTGCGCTCGGGAGCAATTCATCAAAGGTTTGCCTTCATTTTATTTCCACCAACGGCGCCCGACTCATCCGATTCTCAGAATGGCGATTGAGCGATCACGATTGAATGGTCGCGCGGCCTTAAAACGCACCGCCGGAAAATGTCTACCGGCAAGCAAAGCGCCGAATTGAGAGCGGCGGCGGATATTGGAGACATTCGTCTTGGGAGTCCATCAAGATGCGCTCGAGATGGAAATGAGGCGAAGAAAAACGAGCGAGGTCTCGGATGACGTGGCAAGCTGGCACAGCAGGCTGCCTGCGCGGTGAAGCAGCATGTGGCTCGTCGCCCAAAGTTACTCGCGAAGTGGCTCGGCAAATGCTGAAAATTGTACGTTTCTCCTCGGGAAGCGGCTCGGTAACAGAATACGATTGCGCGTCATCGTGAAGCAACACACGTCCTGATGAATCGGCTCGGTAGCTGTAAATTAATGTCTGTCTGTTATGATGTAGTAACTCGGTAACTGCTAAAAGGTGTCTCTCATCACAAAACATTTGTTTCTTTGTCATTTCGAAGTGGCTTGGGCAGCTGTCCGGTTTGAAGACTGCATTCCATGGAGCCTTCTGTACAATTTCCCCACATTCTTGACGGCACCCGTCAAGGATTTGGCGCTTGCCACTTAAGAGATCTCAAACGTTGGTGCTTCTTTTGTCGTTAGCATCGGCGCTAACGCTAATGTTCAGAGCTACACGTGGCGCTTGTGGGAAAAAAAGATGAGAAGAATCCATTTTGGCTTATTTTACCATTTAAATTCCGCGGGGCTTCCCCAAATTGTTTATTGATTCTTTAAGAAGAATGAGGCGGTGTATTAGCAGTCGTCGCGTTAATTCAATTTCGTCATGGAGAACAGACGAGATAAAGTGAAGCATTTAGGGGAGAAAATAAAAAGTGTGGAGCAATTACGACAGAGCGGCGGAGGTCAGCGGGAACCAATCGGACGGCAAATTGGAAGGAAAGTGCAATGAAGGGAGCAGGTGTGTCATTGACGCTGTGCTTGATGCCTCACAAAACGATTTCGTGTCACATATTCATGATTCTCCGATTCATGACGTCCTTTTTCCAGTGACATTCTGCGGTGCCGTCGCATCTTTTTCCTCACTTTTCCAAATCCGCAAAAAGCGTCATTGAGAAAAAAAAACCCAAAAAGGCAGAGCTCGTGCTTTGAGGCCGACTGAACTGAAGTTATCCTTCAAGGAAACGGGATGAATGAATGAATGAACGCGCGAGCAATCCGTCGTGCGTTTGCCAGCAAGCGGGTCGTCGCTTCAGCTTCCATCTGCTCGCCGCCTTTGCCGCCATCTATCAGCCCGGATTCTCATTTGGCTGTTTGCTGGAGCCGCGCCGCTAAGACGTGGCGAGGTGACGCCACACATGTGTCAACAACTACCAGAAGTTTCGCTCGCTTCTCAGATGCACTGATTAGCGGGTGTTCAAATTGGCTTTAAAATTTTTTTTTTGCAGGCAATACAAGTACTGGCCCAGCCTGCAAAATAGCAAAATGGAGGGGGTCGATGTCATGATTTTAAAATGTAACAGTTTGATCTCGGCCGCACTTTACTGGGGAGTCGGCCAATCCTCCATCCAAAATTGTAAATTTACCCAATGTGGGACAAATAAATGATATCTTAATCAAACGTCTCCAGTTGCTCCATAATGCCGCTGCCCACCTCGTGACTGGTGCTGGTAAGAGGGAAGCACATCACGCCTTCCAAAGTCCAAAGTATGCAAGTTCATTCATTCATTCATTCATTCATCTTCCGAACCGCTTGATCCTCACTAGGGTCGCGGGGGGTGCTGGAGCCTATCCCAGCTGTCTCTGGGCAGTAGGCGGGGGACACCCTGAATCGGTTGCCAGCCAATCACAGGGCACACAGAAACGAACAACCATTCGCACTCACACTCGCACCTAGGGACAATTTAGAGTGTTCAATCAGCCTGCCACGCATGTTTTTGGAATGTGGGAGGAAACCGGAGCACCCGGAGAAAACCCACGCAGGCCCGGGGAGAACATGCAAACTCCACACAGGGAGGCCGGAGCTGGAATCGAACCCGGTACCTCTGCACTGCGAAGCCCACGTGCTAACCACTGGACTACCGGGCCGCCCGCAAGTTCATTCAATTCAAAGAAAAAAAACCGACCACAACAAAACCGATTTTATATCTGATGTACGTCTCTCATGAAAGACCATTCAGGGCATCGAGAGCTGAGCGCCGTCGCTAACCAAAGCAGCAGCACCTACCACAGCACATCACCGGCCCAATTTGCAACTGAACAAATAAACGTCTGCCCCTCCACGACAAACGCACCATCCGCCGTCGCTCCCTGGAGTCGACGCCCACACCCCGCCCGACCGCCCGCCCCCATCTGCAGTTAAGTAAATCAAATGCCCCTGAATGCTATTTGAGGAAATATGCTAGCTTTTGACATTTATAAAAATAGATGGCGCGCGCGTGTGTGTGTGTGTGTGTGTGTCAGAAGAGAAACGCCTGGAGTTATGGGGTGGTATCGATCGAGGCGAGGTGTGCAGTGATTGGGGCTTGCTCGGGGGCAGGAGGCAGCAGGAGAACGATGGGTCACTCGATCGGTCGCAACAGGGAATAACATCAGGACGAAGGGTGAGGAGGGGCGGTACTGCGGGTTGGCACTTGATGATGTCATATATAAATATAGATATAAGCGAGTGTATGGAACCATATGGAATCCAATCGCTCCACACGAGCTCTCGATAAAAGATAACGAAACCCCCCCCACCCTTGCACTTGGGGCTTCATATGGTATGCGCGACTTCATTTGCATTTATATCAATTTGATGCATCCAAGCTCATTCGTGAAATCTCTGAAATCTCAACTCGGCCTTTTATAGTCTCTGATGGATGTTCGAAATGGATCGACTTGCTCCAACATGAGCAGCGACGCGAAAGCGGACACTTGTTACGCACGATCAATGGAACGTGTTGGATTTGGCGCCGCCCGGTGGCAGCTTCAGGCATGACTTTCACACTTGTCGGGCTTTGGTGGAAAAAAAATAAAATATTTGTGATCATTCATATTGTTTCGAGTTTGGGAAAAAGAGAAAAGCATCATTTTGGGGTTGGGGGGGGTTATGGAAAAAAAATGTCCAAAAATTCAGTCGAACAAGAATACATTCCGATTTTTCTAAATGAAGCCATATTTGACAAAACAGCCAAATGGGGGCAAAACTGTTACAATTGTAATTTTTTCACACAAAAAATTCAGACGTCAGTTTTGCACTGTTTGAACACACACACCACACACGCCACTCAACCTCTCAAGACCACCACTTGGCTCATGGCCAAATGGGGTCTGACCTTTGACCTCGTGGGAATATAAATTCTCATTTCCGTGCCAAAACGGGAAAATCATGATGACATCATCGTCTTAGCAAACGAATGAGTGATCTGGAACGTTGTTGCTTATCGCTTTTGATCGGAAGCGCGACATGATAGAATCGACTACTGGGAAACTCGATGGCTCGAAGATCGCGTTGATATCGAAAGCGATCGCCGGCAACAAAAATAAAAATGCAAACAATTTGAGTGACTTCACACTGACGAGTCGCCACAGAAATTTGGACAGTCGCAGAAAATATTTTGCATTTTTTTAATCTTCTTGTGACGTTGCACTATGAACTGGCCTTTGATGTGCTGTCTTGTGGCGACCTCTGACCCCACCCCCTCACCCTTAAAAAAAAAAACAATTTGGACACCTAAAATCTCATTCGGCTTCCAATATTTTTTTTTTTAAACAGCACTGTGCACATCCATTCCCAACTCCAAATTAAGATTTTATTTTGTTTCCTTCGCTCTCGGATGCGCTTGCAGCCGTTCCTAATCAAGTGGCCACGAGCGAGAGCGCCTTGATCCGAAAGCGCTCCCCCCCCCCCCCCTGTCGTACTCACCAAGTCAGTCCGCGCTTTTGCGAGGCACACACATCCAATCAAGTCACGTGACCGAAAACCAGAAAAGAACGCGTGAATTTTGATGATGCAAAAAAAAAAAAAAAAAAAAAGAATATGGTTACTTACCCTCTCCTTCGACATGAAACCTCCACGGCCGTGCTCCGACAAATAAAACAATGATCAGAATCAATCCTGGTAATCCAGAATGGGAGGAAGATCCGGATCCACTCTGAAAGTCCGCCTGGGATTCTGAAGGCAATCCAAACCGGGTTCCCCTGTCAGGTATTCCACGTGCACGAGTGTCCAAACATTCCCGCTTGCTTGGAAATCCTGTTGCACGTGTCACATACTTTTTTGCGAAGCGCACGTCCGGTTGCGCGTCCACGCAGGGATGCCGCCGCCACCGCGCCGCGCGGTTCTTCTTGAGCGCAGAGTCGACGCGATGTCACCGTGGCCGTGGAGAACCTGAGCAGGCGCAGGGAGTGTCTCTTCTTCCTCCTCCTCCTCCTCCTCCTCCCCCTCTCTCCCCCTGCGATCCGCATGCGCTCGGCTGCGTCATCGGCGGAGCCGCGGGTTCGAGTCCACCGCCGCCGCAGATTCGTGCGTTCGTCCTCGTGCCCGGTTCGCCTCCTCCTGCTCCTTCTCGCTTCCAAACTCTGGGAATTCCTGAAGTGAGGCGCCAAAAGGGATTCATCCTCCTCCGCCTCCTACACACACAAACACACACACACACACACGCACACACACACACACACAAAATCATGTGGTTTGCTTCCCATTCATCCAATTTTTGTACAAACAACAACAAAAAAAACACATTTGGGCCGCACCGAAAGGAAAAACTGAATTTCTAAGCCCTTGAAACACAAAAGTTGGTTTGAAGCCCGAATCTGAAACTGAAACTTCTGCTTGAAACCCGAACCCGACCTTCGAACACGAACTTGAAATCCTAGCCCTGGTTTGAAAACTTAACCTGGGCTTGAAAGCAAAATTTCAAAGTTCCGCCTCGGTTTCCGACCCCAATTTTTGAAATTTTGGTTGAAACTAGAATCTTACCTTGAAACCATAACCTTGACTTCAAACTCAGATTCCAAAGCTACAGTTGCCGTCGGTACATTTGAAAATCAGCGAGCGCCTCTCTACGTTTTTTGTCCGGGTCTGCCCTTTGAAGCGTCACACCTTGACAGTTAGCGCTGTGACGCTAATTAAATGTGACGCTCTCCGCTCGTCAGCTCGAGTGGCCGGCGCTCGGCCCGTTTTGCCATCTGCCCGTCTGGTCTGGACGTCCTTCTGAAAGCCACCCGCCGAGCGGGCAGCCAAGATGTTCGCAGTCCCCCCGCAAACCTCACCATACTAAAGAGCGTTTACCGGAAACGTCGGTCGAGAGTTACCCGTCAGCTCTCTACCAGTCACACTTAGCAGTTGACAGGGGACCTGTCAGGGGTGATAAGGAAAAATCAGAGCTAGAGCCCTGGCCATCCGGATCGCTCCGGATGCATGCGGTCGCTGTGATCCAAGTCGTGTCCGTAGGTACTGGAAAGTAGATGAGAGAGACGGAAGAGAGGTGGCTTGGTAGCTAGCTTTGAGAGGAGCTAAAAACAGTGGGCAGAAGGAAGGCGGGCAGATAGTTCACAAAAAGTGAAGAAAGACGGTGGGGAAAAGGCGTGATGGAGAACTGGGAGGGAAACGACGTCCAGTTAAATGTTAAGGAAGTGGCCAGGGCAGAAGGGAGGTAGTTAGGGTCGGTAGCTCGGCAGGATGAAAATGTGGAGGGAGAGTAGGTAGGTACGTGTGATTAAGTAGAATCAAAGAATGTCGCGGGGGCAGCAGCTTTAGCGGGGAAGCCCAGACTTCCCTCTCCCCAGCCACTTCTTCTAGCTCTTTCCCGGGGGATCCCGAGGCGTTCCCAGGCCAGGTGGGTGACATAGTCTCTCCAGCGTGACCTGGGTGGTCCCCCAGGGGACTCTCGCCGGTGGGACATGCCCAGAACACCTCACCGTTGAGGCATTCTAATCAGATGCCCGAGCCACTTCATCTGGCCTCCTCTCGATATGGAGGACAAACGGCTCGACTTTTTGAATGAAAGAATATCTTAATATTCCTGCCAGGGCTGGCTCATCAAGACCTTCATACTTGGCATACGTGACGCACGCCTGCACACGCATGGTTCAATGGAGCTTTGCAGCCGAGACTTCAGTCCGAGGGTTGTGCCTTTCCCTGACGCGTGGCCACCAACTCCGCACTGGCGTGTGGTCGTGCACGTGTGGGCTTGTATGTTTCACTGAACATCTGTCACGCCGCCGTTATCCGGCTGCGCTCACATACATTATTCATGACTGCGCATGTACAGCAAGAAAGAGGCCCGCCTCGGGCCAGCTGCTCTCACATCACGGCTCCTTTCTCGGATGCGAAGCCCAGATTTGACACCCCCTACCTGGGCAGCCGCGGCGGACGTAGCTGCCTCATCCTCAAGGAGCTCCAGGGAAGCAACGCACAAACACAAAAACACACAATTTTGTCACAGATGAGGTGGCTCGGGAATCACATTTTGGATGCCTCCTGGGCGAGGCTGAGGTGTTCCGGGCATGGCCCACCGGCAGGAGGCCCCTGGGACAACCCAGGACATGCCTGAGAGGCTTCGTCTCCTGGCTGGCCCTCGGGATTCCCTGGGACGAGCTGGAAGAAGTGGCTGGGGAGATACTTGAGAGGGGAAAAGATGCGAAAGCTGTTCTTTAAAAATCTTTTTTTTTAAGTTCCTGTCATTCCGCATCGTCCAGTTGCTGAAAGGAGGCCGATCAGCGGGCATCTGTCATTTCCCGAGCCAAATGTCAGCCAGTGGAGCTGGCTCCTCCCCCTCCTCCTCCTCGACGGGTCCCTTTTGTCTTATCTACTCGGTGCGCCACGTCCCTCTTCGTCTTCCCGACGTTCCCCCGTTTTTTTTTCCCCTCACGCCTCCTATCACCGCCCCCTGCTGACATTTAACGCCGTACGCCGTAATTTATTGCCGAAAGCGCCGCCGGTCGGGCCGTCTAACAGTGGGTTAAGCGCGACAGCTAAACGAGACGGATCGGCGTCTGGCAGCTCCTGGGAGAGTTTATCGCAAAAGTTGCTGTGTTCTGATCCCAGCTACAAATGCTTTTATATAGCAGATGAGTGAAAGGGGGAGAGGAAGAAAGTTTTGTTCCCGGGTGAGCTCGTTCGGGACATTTGGAGATCAAAAATGGTGCGGTAGAAGAATATACATCCGTTATCCGAACCTCCGACGTAAGGATAAATCTTACAAGAAAATCTTATGAGACTTTGACAAGATTTTTGCCGTTACGTGACGCTAGCTCGAGTGTCCCGGCGTGCGGGTATGCAAGCTAGGTAGCTATGATTCATTTTTAAGGTGAACGTTGCGTCGCTCAGGTTAAAATAAAGTCCTGGTGCATCAGAGTGTTGGTGGCGGTGGGGGTTGGGTAGGTTGGGATGGCTCCCGCGGACCCACCATCTGGTTTCCCTGGCAACAACATGCCACCGCATGACCTGGACGGTGTCGGACCCGCTCTGCAACAAGGCAGCAGCAGTGAAGCTCATTAATGGACAAGATGTTCTAATGACGTTCAATGAGCAGTCCAAAAACAAAAGCTTCTTTTTATTTATTTTTTTTGTATTCTCCTCGTGGGTCAAAATCAGTTTTTCCACATCTGACTTCCTAACCTGGAGGAAACCGGCAGAAAGTGTCGCCACCGCAACTAAAGAAAAACTCCAAAAAGGCCAAACCATAACTTCGAACACAAGCGCACGCATCCGAAAATATGCCCAGTAGTGCGGAACAGAAAAAGTTTTTTTATTTTTATCCATCCATCCATCATCTACCGCTTATCCGGGGCCGGGTCGCGGGGGCAACAGCTTTAGCAGGGAAGCCCAGACCTCCCTCTCCCTAGCTACTTCGTCCAGCTCTCCCCGGGGGATCCCGAGTCGTTCCCAGACAAGCTGGGTGACATAGTCTCTCCGGCGTGTCCTGGGTCTTCCTCGGGGTCTCCTCCCGGTGGGGCATGACCGGAACACCTCACCGGGGAGGCGCTCAGGAGGCATCCGAATAAGATGCCCAAGCCACCTCATCTGGCTCCTCTCGATGTGGAGGAGAAGCGGCTCGACTCGGAGCCCCTCCCGGATGACCGAGCTTCTCACCTTATCTCTAAGGGAGAGCCCGGACACCCTGTGGAGAAAACTCATTTCGGCCGCTTGTATCCGGGATCTCGTTCTTTCGGTCACGACCCATAGCTCGTGACCATAGATGAGGGTTGGGACGTAGATCGACCGGTAAATTGAGAGCTTCGCCCTTTGGCTCAGCTCCTTCTTCACCACGACAGACCGATACAACGTCCGCATCACAGCAGACGCTGCACCGATCCGCCTGTCGATCTCCCGCTCCCTCCTACCCCCACTCGTGAACAAGACCCCAAGATACTTGAACTCCTCCACTTGGGGCAAGATCTCCTCCCCGACCCGCAGGGGGCACTCCACCCTTTTTCGACTGAGGACCATGGTTTCAGATTTGGAGGATTTTTTATTTTTATTTTAGCAAAATTAGTCGACCAGAGAGACAATCGCGTCCTTGTCTCTCGCACGAGTGATCGTGAGCTTATGTGGCTCAGTGAAAGTCGCAGAGAAACTAATTTGGCGGCTGGCCATTTCGTATCAACTGGACTGCGGCTGCTGTGTCAATCTACTGCATTGTGCGCACCTCGTCATGCAATTTCTCATTTTTCTTGCTCATTTCTTTCTCATTTAACCATCAGAATATGGAAGCATTCCTATATTTAGCCATGACAGCTAACTAATTGTTCAACACATGAGCTAATGCATCATATGAGCGATACACGCACGCGCACACACACACACACACACACAGACTTAAAAAAAATCTTCTGCCCCGGTGAATTATTCAACACTCCTGCTGCTACTGTGCACGTGTGTGTGTGAGTGTGTGTGTGTGTCCAGCATTTCTTCATCCTGCCATCCTTGGCCCATGCTGACCTGGTCTTTACCCATGATGAATCGCCTTTGTATTCAAATGAGGGTCATTGTGCTGCATTAATGCGGGTGTCGCGCGTATGAAACGCACCGCCATGGTGACACCATGTGTCTCAAAATACACCCCCCCAAAAAAAAAAGATCAATAAATCAAATCATCATCGTAGGTTAAATCAGGAAATGTTGTGAGACTGCAGCTCAGTGAACTCGACAAGAGTATAAGGTTAGCGGTTGGGGTCGGGGTGATGGCTTCTCACAAGAATGAGGCTTTTCAAGTCGGGGTTCAAGTCAGGATTAGTGTTTTAAAATGTGGGTTTCAAGTCTGGATTAAGGTTTTGAAGTCACATTTTGCAGTCGTTTTTAACTATAAATCAGCATGTATTGTATTATATAAAGATGTCTATTGTTGAACATTTGTGTTGAGTTTAGTGCCATCTGCTGGCGAGAAGATGGAATGCAACAACCTAAACTCGAAGCGGGCCTCAGAAAGACGGTATTTTGAAAGCCTCTCACCTTTTTTTTTTTTCCCAACGGAGGTGCAAGCAAAACGTCGTCCCAAACAACTTGTAGTGACAACGTAAAGGTGTGGACTTTGAGACACATCATGCGGAATAACTGCGTTCCTTAAGTTTGTCTGCTTTGGGTATCGTTAGCATAAAATGGCGGTGAAAATAGGAGTATGAAATAGAAACGGCAATTAATTCACCTATAATCGCATTTCAAAAAAGACGATGTGATAGAACGTATTTGTTTTTTTTCCCATAGTACCAAAAGTAGGGGTTGAAACTTTCGTGATGGTTTCAAAGTAAGGTTTTGAGCCTGGGTTAGGGTTTTGAGTAGAAGTAGTGATGTTTCCTCACCTGTCTAACGGCGTCCCCAAAATATGCGCGTTTCTTTAGGCTTTGCAATGGCACTGACAAAATGGACTTGAGGCCAAAATGTGCATCCCAGGTTATGTGATAACTTGCAAGCAATCAATCCAAGTCTTTCACCTGCTGCACACCTTTTCTTGTTTTCATCAAACATGGGAGCTTTATGGCCACATCGGTCCTCGTTTCCGTTTAGATTGCCGGCTGTCGCATTAAAAGTGATGCTTTTGTTTTAATGGCAGTGCTCAATGAGAGCTCAGTCAAGCAGGCGGGTGCTTGGGAAGGGGGTGGGGGGGGCCGCGTCTGTGAACGATGATGGCTGGCAGTTGAATGCCAACGAGAGCTAACACGCCGTTGGCTGAAGGCAAACATGTCAGCTTTGGATGGGAAGAAGGCGGCGACAGGTTGGAAACTCGAGCCAAAGGGAAAAGGCGATTAAATTACAGGGGGGGTGAGGGGGGGGTTGAAAATCTTACTGGTAAAGGTGTCAATCCATAGTAGGGTTTTGAGATAGGGTATTTTAAAGAAAGGTTGCTAAGGGTTAAAAAGATTGATGGTCTAGAGTAGTGGTCCCCAACCCAAGTAGTCGTTTTTGTAAACATTCAACAATTTCGAGTCTTCAATCTACATTTTTGTAAACACAAAAGAGCATATAAGGGCTGTCCATTTCATCTCCAATGATGAGATTTTGTAAAACGTCCAAGGCACTTAAGCCTTCAGTTAGCCTGAAGTTTGTCCTTGTGTTGTTGTGCTCTTTAAGGGGCGAAATCAATTACCTTCGCTTGCTTACAGAACCTCATCTAGGTCTCGGACGCGAATAATTACATCCTACCAATTGAGTAAACGCGACCCCCGCTTTTTAATTTGCTGTTTGGCACCAGATGACAATGCCACCAAATTAAAATAATGGCTGCAGTTGTTGTGTTTGGGCTGCGAGAGAGCGAGGTGAGGGTAATGACACGCTCTTGAATAAATACTGGCCACGCGTCTGAGGGCGTAATGAGATTGTTGCTGCTCTCCGTCACCAATCCAAGTCAATTAATGAACGTTTGCTCTCGTCACCTCTACATGGCGAGACCAAACAAAACCACTTTTGTGTAGATACGCTCATTGGACACTTCATTAGGTATTATTTTAGCAAAAGATTCAGATTTCGCCGCTCAATTTATTTAGCGCTCCACAAATCAATACAACGTATCAAAAATGCAAGTACTGTATTCAGTTTTAAGGTCCGCACATAGCAAGATAAGCGGTTTCGCCAGTTAAAATGGGCTCTTTTGCAATACGATAGTCATAATACGGAACCATGGTTTATACTTCTCCGGACAAATCAACGCTGTGGTCCATCAGACACCGTAAAAGGATGAGAGCGACAAAGTGTTGCAGCTCCGAAACAAAGAGAGCTGTCGTGTTGGTTCTTTTTCAAACGTACACTTTGTTAATTTGTTGAACTCAAGCAACAACGGACACATCCTTCTCCGTCTGAGTGCCTGCCTTCTGCTCGAGAGCTGTTCAACGACCGCCCCTGAAAACGTAAATCAACAATGACACCCCGAAAAGCAAACATAATGCACCTAGCAGAAAATCAAGAGAGGAAATCACAAAATGGGGAATTCTATGGGGGTGAACACACAACAAAGGAACAAACTACACAAACAACTCCGAGACAGTCCAGTCTCCTCCACTCAACTCAACTCAACTATTTTCCCGAACCCCAAAGAGTGGCCCAAAAGCATCGCGGTGTTGGACTTGGACTGGACTTATGGAAAGCACTCACGTCATCTCACGGGAGTTTCAATTTCAAGACCAGTTTAGCGCCAGGCCAGCTAGCGAGCAACAGTCTTTGTACTAGTACAACCAAACATGTTAAGGAGTCGCTCCCAAGCTGAGAATCATCGCCAACATCGCGGCCAAAAAGATCCACCTCTGACAAGCATTGTTCTCACGAAGGGACGACGAGGAAAGACGGGAAGCCATGCTAACTGCGAAGCTAACCTAAGGTTCACACGTAACCATGAAACAAAAGAATTAATTGCTTGGGTGATTGTGTTCGCTTTTCACCGAAGTCTGGCCGGAACCGGGTTACAGCTGGGCGTATGCAACGCTGAACGACAAAATGGCAGACAATTCATACGTGGTATCTTTAAAAATGTTTTGCTTTGTTACAGGGCCATAAAACGTATTCAGAAATATTCAAATTGTTTTATGGTCGTGTAAAATTTAGTAGTTTAAAGAAGCCATTCTTTAATTTTGATATGCTGTAAAATAATGTTATTTTCCCGCCGAGTACCCCTGAATCGTTACGTTCTCTTTTCTTGTGTTCTGCTACCATCTTGTGGCGGCTGAAGTAATTACATCACTGGTAGATTTTTCTTTTTAACGGCGACATTGAACGGAGGATGGTAAACGTATATTTTGGACAACTACAGGGAGAAAAAAATGTGTAACACGCTTATATTGTGCTGTTGACGAATGAGAAGGCGATAAATCGGGTCCACAAAGTCCGTAAGCAGATCGAGTAGCTAAAACCGTGCAGGTAGAGATGATTATTTACACAGTCATAAATAATGTTACTATTGCAAATTTAACAACAGAAATGCCCTCCAATTTTGGAATGACCCAAAGAGTGACAACCTTCCACAATCGCATTCATAACGATACGAAACACGTGGTCACCGTGCTGACCATTTTAAATATGTTCCATTGAAATATTTGAGCCTGACAAAATATTGTTTTACTGTAATATTATGACAAATTAGACTAGGTTTGGAACACGCTTAAAAAAAGGAAAGCTTCTGAATAAACATAATGGGATCCATATGGCAATATTGGCACGACTACGGAATAAGATAAATGACTTCTAGCCACGTGCTCTAAGGTAAAAATAGAGTTATCGTCACAAACCTGAAGTAAATTGACACCAACATCAGCTGAAGCATAAACCACAAATTGTCAACGAACAATGAAGCCTAACTCGACACTAACCTAACACACAATGTCAACTCTCATACAAACGCAGTCGCACATAGAGAGATAGATTGATAGCCATCAATTATAATCATTTCAACCGTATCCATGAAAGCATGTGACATCTGTCAGGGCGTTCCCATATAAACGCGAACTTTGCTCAGTTTTAATAACGCGCTGTATATATACACAACAGCGTGTAAAAAAAAAAAAGTCCAGCGTGTCAACAGAAACAAAACTCCCCATCGGAAGTGGTGCGTTTGAGTATTATTTGAAAAACTGTAAAATCGGTTTTTAAAACTAAGGAGTAAAGTGGGTGTGTTGAATGCTAGTAAAAAAATAATTATATAGTAATAAAAGTATTGAAGAGCCATATCCACGTGTTAAAGGGTGTTTAAATGGTTCGCGTGTACAAATAATGACCTTGGCGGCGAGTGAAGCTACCTGAATTCCGTTTGTCTTTGAAGGCAGCAAGCGTCGGCCGCGCCCCTCCTCCACTCCCCGGCTTCAGGTAACTTTGTCCCGGGTTTCTGAGTTCCGTACGTTGTCGGCCGCCACTCTCCTTCCAGCCAGGTTAGGCCAACGGGGCAGACAGCAAGCCATGGCCGACTCCCAGCTCGTGTGCATGGAGGACGGCCGAATCGGCGTCCAGGTGCCGGAGACGCGGCCGGAGTTCTACTACAGCGAGGAGCAGCGCGCCGCCATCGAGGAGCTCCTCAAGAACGGCGACGGTGCCTTCAAAATGCGTCTCAAGGACGACAACATGAAAGACTTTTTATCCGCCAGAGAGGTGAAAATGTTGAACAACAACTTCAGACACTACGACGGAGCCGGGGAGGGGGACGGACATGCGGCCGCGGGGTCGTCTCCGTCCTCGGACTCGGGGGTCCACTCCACCTACTGGCCGCAGATGTCCGACACCGAGGTGCCGCCGCTGGACATCGGCTGGCCCAGCTGGGGCTTCTTCAAGGGGGTGACCCGAGTGGCGGTCCACACGCACCCGCCCAAGGACAACGGACCCCATATCAAGGAGGTGGTGCGCAGGCTCATCCAGGGGGCCAGCAAGGTGAGCATAACACAATAATATTAATAATAATAATAGCGGTCTCCCTTTAGCCTTCAGCGTCACGTCAGTGCTAAGTGTGAGTACATGTACGTCAATGTGTACTTCAAATTAGATCAACCGAGACTGCAACCGTGGTCAGGGAATGGTGTGGTGTCCTGTTTTTTGATTAAACATCCAATTTGTCTCAGGAATCTTAATTAAGAGGCAGCACAGTGGTCGACTGGTTAGCACGTCCGGGTCCTGGCCTTTTTGTGTGGAGTTTCCCCCCGCCCCCGTGCCAATGTGGCTTTTCTCCGGGTAACGCACCTGATTCAGATGATCAGCTCATCAGCCAGCTCTGAAGCAGCGTTAGAACATTCCTGATGATTTGAATCACCTGGGTTAGCCCTTTGTAAATGTCAAGTTCTTGGATACTTATTATTTAATCATTTTATTTTTTAACGTTTTGTTTCGCACCGAAAGCAGCTGTTTGTTGAAAAGTATTGAATTATCGCGATTGAAATTTCGTCCGTGCATCCCTTCGTTTCATTCTTTCTTCTGCCAAGGAGCTGCCATATGTTTGCAAAGGGTGTTTTTGCAAATGGCTAGTATTCGGTAAAGAAAACATGTCAGACTCACGGAGGAGCAAGTAGGAGCTTGTTAAACCATGACTCGGAAGTGCATCCTGGAAAGTTTTTGTGACACACATTTGGTCTTTGTCACCTGTTACTAAGGCTAATTGATTTTAATTAATTCTTGTTAATGACTCAGGATGAATACAAATATGGAAGAATTGTTTATTGTTTTTTGCTTTAGGGGTGAATGAAGTTTTTGTAAACGCATCTTATTTTCTGAAATCTTGTTTTTTGAAAACAGTCCCAAAAATGTTTTTTGCAGGTTACATAATTCAAAGATTTTTTATTTCAGTCCGATGCTGATTTTAATGCTGGGCCGAAACAAATTTTTGCTCAAAATCTTTTTTACAGTCATGAGAATCCCAGAAGGGGTGTGGGGACGTCACTGTCGTTAAGCTTTTTCTACAGAAATGGTTTGAAAAGAGAGATTTTATTTTCTGAACACAGTAGCTTCCTTGGCAGAGGTAGTCCTCATCCTGGCAACACACTGGAGGGGAAAACCCCGTTATTTACACAAACCTGATTCGTTTGGGGACATATGCGACATGCTGGCTTGATCTTGTGCCAACGACATGACTTCCGAGAAAGGCGTTGATTTCCTTAATCGGACCGATGAGGTCACAGTGTTGCTATCCTGGTGGTGCCTTTTCAAAGTTCTAATTTTGTACCTCAACAACTGACTCGGAAAGTGGCCCAAATAGTGACTTGAAATGTGAAATCACATTTCCGCCAACCTGGACAATTTGGATCACTTGACACGTAAACGTGCAAGGATGGGTAAAAGCGTCAAAGGGAAAGAGTATCATCGAGTTCATAATTCTAGAGAATTAACAAGAAACAAGAAAAGGCTGAGCTGTGCTAACAGGAAATAGACACGGCTGTTTAATCACCCAACTTTCAAAATCAAAAGTATGATCTGAAGGCTTGTTTTTGTTTTCCTTTCGATTCATTTGTCATCAAAGGTAGGAGACAATGTTTTGTTTGCCCCCCCCCCCCCCCCTTCGCCGGGTTCATCAACAGACATCAGGCCGAACTATTAATCAAACCCCATTTTCAAATTGTAAAGTTTTCAACTTGAAAAGTAAGCTTCATATATGATATGTATTCAATTTATATTCAGAGGAGCCAGATGAGGTGGTTCGGGCATCTGTTCAGAATGCCTCCTGGACAGGTGTCCGAAATGAGTTTCCTCCGCAGGGTTTCCGGGCCCTCCCTTAAAGATAATGTGAGAAGCTGGCTCTTTTTTTTTTTTGGTGGGGGTGGGGGGGCTTGTAGAAGTGGCTGGGGAGAGGGAAGTCTGGGCTTCCCGGCTAAAGCTACTGCCTCCGCGACCCGACCCCAGAAGATAAGCGCTAGAGAATGAATGGACGGATGGATCATTTTGTGACGTTGGCGTCTTGGATGTTTCCGACATCTGATATTTGCGCACTGTCACACAAATTGATTTTTTGCTTGCGTTTGTTCAAAACCAAAAATGAATTGGACGAAAAAAATAATCGGGTATTGAATTGCAACTTTGAAAGGGAAAGAAATTGCATGAAATAATTCAACGGCTGCTCTCTCCAGGTTTTTCCGCAAGAACTGCTGCCCCGTTGCGCAAGAATAATTAAAAAAATAAAAAACACCCCCGCGAGAAGTAACCGTCACGGGCGAGTCCCACTTCCAATTCAATCACTGAATCGTGTAATCGATAATGGTCTAATTTTCGTGCAGCGGGCAGCCCGAAACGCGTCGTGACGCGCAGACCAAATATTTGTTCGAGTCAGGCAGGCATCAACTTGGGAAGTGCACGCCGGCTCAAACTTGTCAACTCGGCGTCTCGGTAAAAAAAGACCCCAAAGATGCCGGCGATGGGTCGCGTAAAAGTAAATCTGCACGGATAGCGTGCGGCGTCCAATTGCTGTTCGACTGGTTGATCGACATGTGGCGTCTGTTGTTTCATTCGAGCGCGGCTTTGTTGAACGACAAGACGGAAAACACGTCTTTATTATTCCGTGTGTGCCACTACTGTATCGGATTGTTTGTCGTCCAGCGGAAAGGTCCGTGATGTCATGAAATGCGGAAGCCGGCCACAATTTCTCTCAAATTTAGAGGAAAAAAAAATTAGGGGTAGTCGGAGTTTATTTGTTGTTTTTTTTAAATCTCAGAATTCATTTTTTTAAAAATGCTGAAAAACGGCTCGTTTTCCGAAATGTCTGACAGCGGAGGCTCTCTGAAGTAGCTTTTTCTCCCCCCCCCCCCCCCCCACACCCCCCCAATTGTGCGGCCCGTATCGAATGCGGTGGCGGGTTTTGAACCTTCTTTTCTGAGGAAAGCCAGAAGCTGTCAGCAACGAGTTCAATGGAAGAGCAAACGTTTGCAGTCGTAACTCTTCTGTGGGGGGGCGGGGGGGCTGGCAGGACACAGGCGGATAAAAGCCAGTCGCGCCTTTTGCCCACTTAAAATTCAAGTGCCTGGTGAGGGGAAGTCAAAGAAGTTTCCGACAGTTAATTAAGTTGCGCAATAACGGCGGTCAGCGAAACAAGACTGCGGGCTGACCAATTTCTCGGCCGAGTGTGTCAGCCCCAGGAAGGAATGACTCGCTCAGCTTGGTCCAAAAAAAACCCAAAAACAATTATTTATATATAATAACTATATAACTATATAATAATAACAATATAACTATTTTTAAAAGGAGGCTAAAAAAAAATGGTGAAAAGTGGGGACCTCCACAGAGATGTGTGTGTGTCTTAAGCCACGCCCACCCTTCACCTGTCACTCAAATACACTCGTACGGACAGAATGTACGCAAATGGCTGTCGATGTCATCTGCAAGCCAATTCACGTGAACGGCTGCACCCTTCTTCACGAAATGGCGCGGACTCACCCCCCCCCCCCCACCCCCCACCCCCACGGCGACACAACACGAAGCGGTTGGTTTGTTGCCGGCCGCGTGAGCTAGCAAAGCGCAGTTAATTTCCCCCCCGTTGTGTTCTATAGCGGTAGAAACGGGTCCAATTCTAATGATGACGTAACTTGCAATTGCATGAGATGGCCACTGGTGTCAGCGCTGTGGCAAAAATTGGTATCGAACGTACCTAATCCGCAACGCGCGTCCTCGGCCATTTTTCACGTGCCGTCTTGACGGACAAAGTGAATTCACCTGATGGGGTCTTCGGTTGTTACTATCGTTTGTAACGTCTTTTGACGGGAGTGTGGTTTCTGTGCTCCTAATAAGGTGATCGCCATCGTGATGGACCTGCTCACCGACCTCCAGATCCTGCAGGACCTGATGGACGCCGCCTGGCGCCGCTCGGTGCCCATCTACATCCTGCTGGACAACCACGGCGTGCCGCACTTCCTGGACATGTGCTCCCGGCTGCACATCGGCGCCCAGCACCTGCGGGTGAGACACTTTTTTTACCCACACAAAAATTGAGTGACGGCTTTTGAATCTCATACCGAGAAGCCTCGTTGACTTGACCGAACCGGGACGTTGATTTGCATATTTGATTTGCATATTTGTTGGTTGTTTACCGTGAAGAACTGCCGCTCTTGTTTATTTTTAATTTCCCGGTCTCTCGAAAGCAAAAGGTGCGCTGCCTTGGCTCACCGCAGAAATGCGGGAGGCCGAGCCAACCGCAAGGCTGACATTTGAAACTATTTGAACTTGTGACACGTGTAGCTCTCAGGAAGGAACTTTGTCCTTCAAAACACCTTCATTGTTTCCGCGTTGTCTTCACGATGTTCTTTCCGATCCCCAAACTCTTGATTTGCAGAACATCCGTGCCAGAACCCTCACGGGGGTGGGCTTCAACTTGTCCTTCGGCAGACTCCCCGGCTCCATGTGCTCCAAGTATATGCTGGTGGATGGAGAGAAGGTGGTCTTTGGATCCTACAGGTGAGAAGAGAAATTAAGCGCCCCAACCCCCCCCCAAAAAAAACTATTTCCCGATGGGTCAGTTATGTGTTCTACCCGGCAACAAGTGAGAAGCACATTTTCCCTCTCACCATTTTTTTTCCCGCTTGTCAATATGAAATTTGGCACGCTTGTCTGTCATGATGAGACCCACCAAAAATTCTCCCCAAAAAAAATCATGCTTGAAAATCCACACACAGTCTGCCATTTTGTTTTGAAGCTGACAACGAAGGCTCCATTTGCAGCAATTGTCACAACACAGTCAAAGTGACAATTTGACAATTTGGGGGCGGGGGGGCAATTTGACTTAGAAACGTGAAATTTGGTTGGCAAATCTATCAGAAGGAGACACAAAAAAGCCTGATGTGTCCATGTGTGAAAATACTCAACAAGTCTGCCATGTAAGTGGTTGGTGGGAAATTTTCACTCCTCCATCTGAAATTTAGCAAGAGCCAACGACCCCCCTAGCCCCCCTCGTCCCCTCCAAAAAAGGGGAAAAAAAGCCTTGCTAGAAAATACACTTGCAAGTCTGCCGTTTTGTTTTCAAGCCAACACAATTTTAGGAATCAAAAAAAGTGCCACGCCCACTTGAAATTCCACAGCCGTAATAACAACAACAAAAACATCCCTGAAATCGTGCCGCCAATAAACGGCAAAGCTTCACATAAACAATCAAGCCGATTCAACCCAAACTACATAAAAGACTTCAAGTTGGAGCAGTCCTTTTCATTTTTCATTTCACTGCGCTGCCACGCCCAGCAACCCGCCCCAAGACTGGATGTTCCAGTTTTTGTTGTTTTGGGGTTGTTTTTTTTTTTTTTTTTTTAATGCTAACGCGCTCCGCTTGAGCGCGTCATTAGCGCCCCAGTGATTGACGCGAGTGATTAGAGCAGGGATCAGTTGCACCTGCGCTGCCAAAGTGACAGCTGGGGCCAAACTCATTAAGCTCAAGGAAGAAAGTCGAGGCCACGTGCAAAAGTCGCTCATGAAGTGGCGCTTCGGCGCAATCATCCCACCGATCTGACCTGCTCCGACGACTTAGTCCTCGCCACGGGAGCGATTTTGCCGATTTTCACCGCTAACGCGCCTTTTGTCAGCGAAAAATGACAACTCAATGGACCGCTAATGATGCGACTGTCAAAACGTGCCTTGTAACTTAATTTCTAAGCATTTAAAGTGTGTGTAATTTAATATGATATTGTTTATTGTGCGGCATCTTAATTTATTGCTTATTTTTGTTTAAAACCCTTGTGTGCTCCAAATTAAAAAGGCCTTAAGTTACGCATTTTACAATTTTTGTAATGATGTATTTTGTGTTATAAAAACACTTTTTTTTTTCAAACACTCAAAATGTTCAGAGGCATCTGTGCTATCCATACATAGTTTTTATTAGTTCTTTGGGATTTTTTATTCTTTATTTTTTGCAAAAGGGAAAAAAAATGCATTGGTTTGAAGCCTCCTGCAAAAAGGCAAACTCATTTGCGATCCTCTGACGCCACCTAAAGTTGCAAAATTGGAATGACCTCATCCCAACAATGTGGCATGCTTACGTCTGTCCAAGCGAAAACAAAGCGATTGACGTAAAAATCGCGTGAAATGCATGTATACACATTAGGTTTACGATGCATTCAAAAATATGAATTATAATGGGTCTCTATGGTGCAAAATATGTAAATTGTGAAGATTAAGGTATCAAAACTTTTTTTATTATTGCTGCAATGCCTGAGAATTATCAGCCGGTGACGTCATGAAATTTAGGCCATTTTAGACCTATTGCGATGTCCCGACGAGGTGACGGCAAACTTACCCGTTCTTTCCCGCGCGGCAGCTTCTCGTGGTCCACGTCGCGCATGGACCGCAACACCATCACGGTGATGACGGGCCAAGTGGTGGAGTTCTTCGACCAGGACTTCCGCGAGCTCTACGCCGTGTCGGAGAAGCTGGACCTCTTCCGCGAGTTCCACGTCAGCCCGCCGGCCAACGTCAGCGCCGCCGCGCGCGCCAAGGCGGGCCCCAAGCGGCCCCCGCTTCCCGCCACCACGTCCCGCTTCCAAGTCAGCCTGGGCGACGCCCGCAAAGTCAACAACATCGAGGTCCCCGCTCACAAGTACTACAACCCCAAGTACTTCCTGCTGTTCCCGGACGTGCCGCATCCGGCCAGGTCCCTCCAAGGGCCCACCAAACCGTCGGAGCTCTTGCGGCTCACCGTGCCCCAGGACCCGGTCACCAGTAGCGAGAAGCTGGACCGGCTCAGCCCGCTCCCGTCGGAAGCCCCCGTGGAGTTCTTCAAGAAACCCAACGGGGTCCCGCAGGAGAAGAAGAGACTGACGCTGAAGCAGAAGATCACCAAGAGGTTGTCGTCCAGCAAGCTGTCCATCAACAGCGGCAGGTCCAGCCCCGCCCCCGCCGGATCCGCGGAATACCTGGGGAGCCAGGACCCCCTGGAGGTCAAGGTCAAGTCGCCCGCCAACAGGCTCAGGCTCCTCAAGAGGCCGTCCACGCTCGGGCCCAGGAGCGACTCGGTGCAGACGGTCGACACCACGCAAGACAACTTGAGTGAGTGACGTGAAGTCGGATGGCGGAAGGAAAGTCGAGCTCTTGCTCGAAAAAGTGAGCACACGCCTGTTCAAGTGCCCCGCTTGTTATGTTATGGGGTTTTTTCTCCCCCCCCCAAAAAAAAAAATGAAGATCAGCCATCTTGGGGCATGACAACTCAATTGAAGAAGGAAAAACCAAATCCTTTTGAGAGCCCAAGTTTTAAAAAAAACAAAACGGTAAGCTAATGAGCCTGCACAAATTAACTTAGTTGGTCGGTCAGCTGGAACAGCTGAACTTTATTTGGGTTCCTCAAAATGGTGGCAGGCGTTTGCTGACTCCCTTTCAGCATGTTGGGATTCTTGTTCATGTTCCACGTTTCGATAATTCTGCGACCGTATTTCAGTCGTGATTTTTTTTTTTCCTTTTCTTTCCCCCCACCCACACAGGCATGAAGAGTCACCATCGATCTAAGCAAGTCTGCAAAGTGTCCTGAGCTCTCGTCTTGGACAAAGATTTTTTTTTTCTCCCCTCAAGTATATTTGAAACGGTTTACAAGCACTAAATTCACTTTTGTTCGCATGCGTCTTGGACATCCTGCGGCTAACAGGAAGTAGCGCGCTCGCGGAACAGCTGACCAATAGTGGCCATAAAAACAAGAGTGCCTTCTTCATTGTTGTAGAAAAATAAAATAACTTGGACAGTATTGATTTCATGTTTGTTCGTCATGAGGATCTTGGAGGTGTTTTGTCCACGTTTGTTTGGTGAATGAAGTGCAATTTCCAGGAAGGTCGTAGTCCCTTTTATGTTGCGGGGTTTAAATGAATTAAAATGTCATTTTGCTATTGGAGAATTGCAAAATATTGCCGTATTTTTGCCTTTTGTTAGTACTTTCAGAAAAAAAAATGAAAAAACAAAGTAGTTATATATTTTTCCTATTTTTTTCTCTTGCATGAAAATACATATTTGTTTTTATATATTTTTTTCTCAAATGTTGAATAAAAATACTGGTAATTTTTTATTATAGGAAGAAACGCAAGCAAAAAAATATAATAATAAATTTAATTGTGAATCAATTGTTTAAAAAATTAAAATATATTTTACGATTTTTACTCGGGCCACTTGAGGGCAGCAGAAACACTTAAAACATTTGCATTCCCCTGACAGGACCTTTTATGCTCAGTTGTGATTGACACCGTCTCTGGCCACTTGAGGGCAGCAAAAACACTTTAAACATTTGCATTCCCCTGACAGGATCTTTTATGCTCAGTTGTGATTGACGCTGTCAGAGATACCGTTGTGTAAACACAACACACAAGACATAACATAAAACACGGACAGTCGTGCAGTCCTAACCACTTTTTCGTCACACGCTTTGTTGTTTGTGAGTGATGAATAGTTCAAACACCTCAAAGAGGGCCCTTATAGATGCACTTTCATTTGTCACAAAAAACACTAAACCTTTATATTGATAAATACATACACATATAAACACACACACACACAATCACCTGGTACACAAGCGCAAGCGGTTCGATCCAAAATGTCCGCCAGTGCGCACGTTCCATTGACTCGAGTCCAGTTCAGTCCTGCGGTTCCTGGTTCTGTTTGATGAGCTTCTTCTTGCGCTGGGAGACCAGGTCGTAGAAGGGGTCCTTGGTGATGCTCGCCCTTTCAAAATCCACAGCGATATCACTCGTTTGAAAACGATCGCGGCCGTTTCCGTTCCACAATTCAACATTTTAAAGGGAGTTGGTTGACACGCTGGATGGATGGCATGTGAGTTAAATGGCAAAATCCACTCTGGTTTTTCGCCGTTTTGTCACTTTATGCGGACTGAAAATGACATCAAAGTTGCTGCGTAATAATAAAAAGTCCGGCGTTTAGCTCAAAAGGTTTGTGGGGTACCTGATGGCGTCGATCCAGGAGTCTCTCTCGCCGGCGCTGGCGGCGCAGATGGCGTACGACTGATGCTTGCCCTGCACCACGCGGCCGTCCGTCTCCGTCTTGCACGCTTTGATCTTCTGACCCCGACTGTTGGGGTTGTACAGCTCCAGGCAGTACTAGTGCCACACGGCACATAAAGAAGAAAAAATTTTGATTTGAGGATTTTGATTTTGAGGAGCCAACCCCGTGTTTTTTTTTGTGGAAAATGCTTATTGGCAATTCATTCTAGTTTTTCTCGAGAGTTTTTATTATTATTATTGTTTTTAATGCGTTTTGTAATGTCCATCATGATTGGCAGATTTTTGCAATTGTAATTTTAAAACGTTCCGAATTCATGAACCGCTCTTTTGTAAATATGTGAAAAAACACAATTTAAAAATAGGTATAAAATAGACAAACAAAAATAAGTGACATTAATTATTAAAAAATATGAAAGTAATATTTAGATAAATAAATAAGGGAGTATATATTATGCGAGACAGTACAAAAAAAAAAAAAAGAGCTCAAATAAAAAGCTCCATTCGGACAGTCGTGCGTGTTTCATGTGACGTGTGCTGGATGCTCACAGGCTTGCGGGGGAAAGGGACGTCTCGGACGCACAAGTTCTCCAGCGGGATGATGCCTCTGGGCTCCTTGTCCTGCCGGGAAATGCCAAGGATCAGGAGCGTGCCAAACAGATACCCTGGGTGGAGAAAGTCTACACACCCCTCCTGAACCACTTCGCAGTGGACGACTCGCCTTCAAACTCACATAAACTAAATTGCAGGATTTAGTGGGACCACAGGGACCACCCATCCATTTTCTGATCCTCACAAGGGTCACAGGGCGTGCCGGAGCCTATCCCAGCCGTCTGCGGGCAGTGGGCGGGGGACACCCTGAACCGGTTGCCAGCCAATCACACGGCACATAGAGACGAACGACCATCCGCGCTCACACTCGCATCTAGGGAGAATTTCGGGTGCCCAATCAGCCTGCCATGCATGTTTTCGGAATGTGGGAGGAATCCGGAGTACCCGGAAAAAACCCACGCAGGCCCGGGAAGAATAAAAACAGTTTGTTTCACCACCTAATTTGTTTCCGTTTCGACAGCCTGTTGTACAAATAATCAAATAACATCTTAGTTGACTCAAAAATGAGCTTACATTATTATACACGGCCCCCCCCCCCACATTTTTTGTAGGTTGATTTTGGGGAGGCATATTGTCCACAGGATACTGGGGGATCTTAGTAAAAAAGGAGGTGTGCGACGACTCCCGTTTAATACAAGTTTGAACGCAGCCACGCCCCAGAGGGTGTGTACACTTATGCTCTTTTTTTGTATTCGAGAGTCGCTTGCTCGCCGACAGGAAGTGTCTGAAGAGAGGCCTTACGGTGGTGTACTCAAAGTAGTAGAGACAGTTGTCGGTCAGAATGAACCATCGCCTCTTCCACGTCTTCACTCGGCCGCCTTCAAAACGAAAGACAAAAATACAAAAAAAAAAAAAAAGGGATTCTCGTTAGAAACGAAGCGAAGGAAGCGCACGTTTGGGGGCGTACGTATACCCAGCTTAAGGAGCCATCCTTCCCGGTCGGGGTTGAAGAACGTGTGCGTCAGGTCGTTGCCGTCGTCCTCGGGAATCTTGAACGGCTCCTTGCGGATGCTCTCGTACAGTTTCTAAGGAAAGAAAAAAAAATTTAAAAAGACCATCATTGAAATCACAAACGGAACTATGACAAAACAAGTCACAACAAGTTACAGCACCGCAAGTTAAATAAAACAGCCAAATGGTGAGGAAAGACAAGCAAAATACAAATAATGATCAAGTAATAATTTTACCAAATCATCAAGAGGATGCCATGTAAAATTGTGATCCAAAGAGTAAATAAAATTATAATTCATGCAAAGAACACTGCTCCCCCCCAAAAAATACAGAATCATTTCCAATGTGTGTGTGTATATATGAGGTAAATTTTTTTAAATGACTGAAAGGATTTTCAAAATAAAGCTGAGTTATTTGGAGGACCAATATCAAAAGTATTTAAAATATCCTCTTCACATGAATACAGTAATATAAAAATGGAAATATGAACGCAATATAATCAACTTCTAAAACCAATCGAAATCGATCACAAAGTAAAGGAAATAATCCATACTACAAAAAACAATATTCTAAAATAAATACAATTAAATGTCAATGTTCAAATTTAAAAAAAAAATATTTAAAAATGATCAATAATAATAAAAAAAATACTGAAAAAAAATATTTTTTCAGACAGTAGTGATTTAAAATGGAAGAAAATGTTCACGTAATCTTAGGCAGTCCTCCATTGCATGAATATTTTTTTTTACCCTGGGGTTCCTAATGATGTGGCCCACCAGTCCTAACAAAGCCACGGGTCACTCCATTAGGTACACACTGTGACGAGACGCGAGGTTTTCACGAATATTTCTGCTGGGTGACCGGCGCATTTACCGAAAGCAGCTCCGCGGGGAGGTCGCGCCCGTTGTTGATGCCTCTGTTCATGCACACAAATCGCTCCAGCGTGGTCTTGTCCTTCACGTTGGGGTTGTGCAGGCTGGTGTTCAGCATGATGATGGCGAACGACAGGATGTAGCACGTGTCTGTGCAGCCGCAGAGGAAGAGACCCAGACGGGCAGAAGTGAAAATCCCAAAGAAAAACGCTTTCGTGCACAAAAAAAGACCGTCGGTCGTCACTGACAGCTGATCACTCCGATGGGCTGTTAACGAGTCAGTCGCGACATGACCTAAATTCATGTGACATCATGGCACAAAAGCAAAGAAATTGACTACAATCTGGTATGACCTTTTGACATTTTAAATCTGATCAAATGGGGTCCCTCAGGGGTCAATCTTCGGACCCCTTTTTTTTCTTTCTTTCTTCTTTCTACCTACATTCTTGCTGCTGGAGGCTGTAAATTTCCCCAGTGTGGGACAAATAAAGGATATCTTATCTTATCTTATCTTATCTTATCTTATCTTATCTTATCAGCCTGTATAAGCAACCCTTGAGTCAAATTCTTCAAAAGGTTAATGTAGGCTGTCATAGCTATGCCGATGATGTGCGGCTACTGCATGTTTCTCACTGTCCCAAAGTGAACAAACTTCACTGACTAAAAGGAATGGACAAGTGGATGAACTAAAACTTGCTTCAACTAAAACCAAACCAAAACCGAGGTAGCTGCTTTTTTGTTATGAATAAAAGAGGATTGCTGTTTGTAAACACTTGAAGGCGCCATCTTAAAAAGCTAAAATATGAAACTTTGGTGTGCAGACTGATTCAGATCTGACCAATTTTGAGCGATCGCATCCGATCGATCGATCGATCTCACAGCCAACTCAACAACATCTGCCCTTGGTGAGTCAATGTGTCACCTTGGCCGCACACTCAAGTAGTAGACCCGCCCCTGAACACAACAACTTGAAATAATAAAGTTGAAAAAAAAATGTGAGTTTACCAGTTGACTGGAAGACATTTACGTTGCATTCGCAGTATCTCGCGGCGAATGCCTCCATCATGCGGTCAATCTTCTGGGCCTCGCCGGGCAGCCGGAAACTCCACAGAAACTGCCTGCCAGGTTTGCAAGAGGGGGCAGTTAAAGATGATGTCATAGTGCGATGTCATGCGCAGACGTGATGTCATAGCCTGATGTCAAAACCCAACATCAACGACGGCCACATCGGAGCTTGTCGAAACGGACCTGAGCGCCTGGACTAAGTTGAGGTCGGAGAACTCGTGAAGTTCCACAAAGGCCTTCAAGGTCTGCAGGTGCAGCTCGTCTCTGATTTTCAAAGAAAGATGACAATGGAACACTGCTAAGCTAACTGCTAAGCCAAACCTGTGTGGAATGTGCATGTTCGCCACCCCAATTTTCAGGGTTCGGCATCAAAAGTTGGCAGGCAAGTTGGAGCCACGCGACTTGACCAAACGCTTTGGCACCAACAATTTGGTGTTGTCCATCTGTCCAGTAGACACGGTTCAAGTTTTTCACCTTTCTCCCAGGAACTCCCCGATGGCTGTCTTGTTGAGGCCCTCCTCCTTGAAGAGGAAGTCGGCAATGCATCCGGCGCTTCTCTCCAGTAGCTTGTTCTCCACCAGGTAATTGATGCCCTGAACCACACACGCAGGAATAAAATGACAAATCAAGCTCAATCCAGATCTGATCCAGATTGCGCATTTAGCCGCAATGTGAACGCAATAATCATTGATTTTACAAATGCTGAAGAATCGGCGCAGGCCCTGGAGGACTACACGTGCGCACGGGCATGTAATAACAAAATCAAGTTGAATCCAGATCTAATCCAGATTGCACCTTCGGCCCCAGTGTAAACACAACGAGTTCATACGATGAAATCTGGGAATGTCAATTGTGTTGACGTCGCATCGCGGTCCATTAAGCGTTGATTTGACAAATCTTGGGGCCTTGGTGGAGATCTCTGAATCTTTTTTGTTTGGCCATGATCTCATCTCCGGCTCATTTGTGCGCAGGGATCAAGTTCTGTTATTCTGATTCCCTAAAATGGCATCCTGTTCTGCTTTCACATGTTCACGAAGCGCAACCGAAGCTACTTTGCGATGCTAAAAAAGGGACGCGGTGTGGACAAAAACACTGAGACGCATGCGGGGGATTGAAAAATGACCCCAAAATGGGCCATTCTTCTCATCCCTCGACATGTTCGAGTGGCCTACTTGAGTCCAAGTAACTGGTATGCAAAGAGCGCCGTGATGCGTTCAGCGTGGAGGAAATCACACGCGCGGCATCGTTGTACTAAACAGGAAGTCCCCGCTTTGCCGAGACGGAGGCAAAAACGCGCAGACGAGCACTCGCTGCACCACAAGTGACATTTCGATGCTCACCTTCTTGGGGTCCATGTTGAATTTCTTCTTGCCATTGGAAAACTGTCTCCTTCCCATGTTTCTGCTGCAAGAAAGAAAAGGAAATGAGTTTGTCGTTGAAGCACCCCGAGAAAATGGCTCGAGAATGTTTGCGTCGAACCAAAGTGACTGGCAAACAAACAACACAAAATTCAGCTCAATGTATCTGAACCCAACTGTCTTCCATATGAGGTTAAAATTTGGTAGCTAGCTAAAAAAAATAAAATCTGTCTGACAAACTCTTGCAGACAATTGTGGACCTCTAATAAAATTGCCGAATCAAGCTTAAAATGGCCGCTTTTAAGCAAAACGGCAGACTTACTTTCTGTTTTCATGCATGGCTTCTTGAGATTTTGATTTCATTTTTTTTGTCGACTCGTGATAAACGTGTCTACCAAATTTTGCTAAAGTCAACAAGCTTAAGGAGCTGAATTGTGGGGCAGGGAGGACTGCGGGTTATGCAGCCGAACAAATTTAGGGGAAGTACATGATGAAGACCTTTAGTGTTTTCAGGCATGGCTTGTGAATTTTTTTTTTTTTGTGGGTCTTCTAATGACAGGCGTGTTTTGGGAGCCTAATTTAAAATAAATTGCAGTGTATGCATATGGACTCATTTCGGGCAATTAAAATGATGTGGCTTCCTGTCTGTTTTTAGGCATGCCATCGGGAGGGTTTTTTGGGGGGGGGCTGAATCACCGCTCCAAGCCACCAAAAAAGGGATTTTTTTTTTTTTGTCGCTCTCTTTGTGACAGACTGGCCTACCTTTCCTCCGTCTCAGCCAACTCAAAGTCGAGAATCTCGGCCATGACGCTGTCAATCTCCTCCTTCAGCTTCTGCGCACACGAAAAGTCGTGACGAAATGGATTTTGTCATGCCAAACGTGTGACGTTTTTACCTGTATGTCCTCCAGAAGTCCTTCCTTGTGCATCTTGATGTTCTCCAGCTCCAACTTCTCGGCCGCCGTGAAGTCTGACAGAACTGCAACACAACACGTCACGTCACTTGTTCGTTCCGTTGACGTCATGAAGTCATCCGTGACTTCATGGCGATGCTTACTGATGCAGTGGCAGTAATTTTTTAGATAGAGGAGAAGAAGAAGAAAAAAGTCACCACAGTGCATCTTTCAAAAAGTAGGGGATCGTTATTGTTTAGATTACTATTTGGTGATTGAATATGATATTTATATAAGATATGATATGATACAAGATATTTTTATGGCTTTGTGTAATAAAAAAAAACATTTTCTACAAGACAAAGGCAACAAAAATGTGATCACAATTCAAACAAACGAAGGATCTTTCTTTAGCATTACACACCAAAAAAAAAAAATTGAAAAAAAAAAACAGCAATCGGGGTCATTGTCATGATTGAAAAGCTCCCCGAGAACAAAAAATGCATTTCAAAAACATTTATTGAGGGACCACGCCACATCTTGCCAATAGTCGTGCAACTTTCTGCATCAGGAACTTTCCTTCTGATCATAACCTAAGCCAAACATCTCCCTCAGTCGGTCTGGGACTGGTTTGGATGAACCAAAACCTCTTCACGTGGAGTTGCGTGTGCGTGTGTGTGTGTGTGTGTGTGTGTGTGTGTGTGTGTGTGTGTGTGTGTGTGTGTGTGTGTGTGTGTGTGTGTGTGTGTGTGAGAGATCATGGGATCATCACTGTACTTCCTCTTGACAGATGCTCGCTTCTTGTGAACAAGACAACGAGTCAAAACGCCCTTCCTGTGTGCTGCTTGTGCAACACACACACACACAAGTCACCGAAGATGTTGCTCACATCAGGTGAAAAAAATAAAAAGCAATTTTCAAATGGTGGCCATATGGAGGAAATGACAGCACACTTTACTTCGTTCCACTTTAGCCAATAGTTTTGAGACACTTTCTCATTTAGCAGCATTAGAAAGTGTCTCTAAACCTTTCACTGGTTTTGTACCGAGCGTAGAAGGTATGCCAATTTTAGATTCGATTTACACCAGAGACAGCTGGGTATTTTTTTTAAATTAATTTCAATTTTTCAAAAATAATTTTTGTTTTTTACTGCCTCCGTCTGTTTTTAAAGAATTATCCCCAAAATGATGCATGCCCCTTTTAATTGGTATTACATTTATGTCATTATAATTTATACTTTATTATAATTTTTCATTCTAAATATTAGGGTGTAAAAAATATAACAAAAAACAAATATTGAGACAAAGCAGTACAAATAAATCTATTAAATCCCGGCAAATATCCATTATAAATGTATTCTTTTAAATAAATTTCAAAGAAAACCAAATTTTCACACAAAAACAATAAAACCTTTCATTGAAAAGTTTCAACAAAATAACCATCGCGAATGTTCAATATCAAATGTAAAAAATAAATTTTAAACAAAACCTGGAATGGTAATGTAAACGATTCTGATATTTTCAAAAAATGTCATTACTTAACAATGGCAGCAACAAACAAAATTTTAAAAAATGATATTTCATAATTTTCAAGCCAGCAAAAGCACTACAAATCTATGATAACATTCATCATTTCGATCCCCCCCAAAAAAAATTTTAAAAAGCGAAAAGAAAAATAGAAAACATCTCATGATAAAGTTAGGAAAAATTAGCAACAACAAAAAAAACAAGCGCATTCTTTTTGAAATGCTGAATTATTATTTTTTTTACCCATTTGGCCGTCAGTCATGAGCTCCGGCAAAATAAAAACGCAACGTGACCAAATCCAAAAGCAAAGCCAGCTGATGTAGATGCTGCATTAGCACCAAGCGTCCAAAGTGACACTTGAAAGACTGACACGCTCGGCGAGGCCGCCACTTCCTCTCCCCCTAGCAGGAAGTCCCCCTTTCAAAATAAAACCACCGATCCGACGTCAGAGTCAAACATGACGTGCTACCACTATTGTGAAAGGTTTGTAGCTTTTTCTTTTTCTTTTTAAAACCATTTGACATCATGTACCAGCGGCGGTCAGCTACTTCCTCTCGTCTGCGTACCGTTGACAAAGTCATACAGTGGCGATAAATGTCGACACACGTCTCTCCAAATGCCTCTTTTTTGTGTGTGATTTGAAGCCATAAAAAAACAATTACAAACTTTTTACACCTTTCACGTGACCGATAACCTAAACAACATTTGCGGTTGCGAAAGTGTGCACACCCTCGTCATAATTTGGATGCGGCCGTGTTGAAGTGGCGGGCGGAAGTGTCAAGATGTCACCACACGGTGGTGCGTGTGCTCCGGTGGCGGCAGAAGATGCCGGTCCGACCTGGCAGACCCCAAACGTTGCACGTCAGCCAAAGGGGGAAGTAGAACAAAAGCAACTCCAACAGCTCAGCTCCACCACACACACACGCACACACACGCACACACACGCACACAGTCGAAGTGCGCTCGTGTGTGTGTGTTCTAACTTCCTGTGGTGTCACACGTTAGCTCGTCTTTTAGTGTGAGGGTGTGTGGGTGTGCGTGTGTGTGAACGTGCGTGCGTTCGTGCGCGTTGAACGTCAAGTGGAGTCAAGTGGAGCAGCATGCAGGCCATCAAGTGCGTGGTGGTGGGAGACGGGTACGAATTTCATTTTTATTCCGCTTGATCAATTCGGATCAATTTGAATGACAGTATAATTGCGTGATCATCTTTCAATTTGTCGAAAGTGTGCACTACGCGCGTGCGCGCGGGCGCAGCCGTTACGCGTCGATTGACGAGTCGATTGGCGAGAACTGACCTTGACTTGGGACACGCCGGTCAAAAGTATTGGGGCGCTCCATCTCGGGATCAACTCAGAATGGTGACTTTTTTTTTTACAATCCTGCGCTGGTAGTAGCGGAAAAATTTGAGCGACTTCCTTTTCTCCACACCCAAGTCGTCTTTTGGGCAAAAAAAAAAAAAACCGCGCTCGGATGAGGTCGGTGCGGAAGAACCGTCAGTAGAAGGCGCATCCGTGAGCATCGATGTGATTTTAAAAAAATGGAGCAAAAAGTCTCCTGAGACGTAAGGCTTCCCGGTCTCAAAGCTAACCGGTCACTTCCCGTGGGCGTCCGTCCCAATACTTTTGTCCACATGGTTGAATTCTTCCATCACGTTATCTTGTCAAATGTATGCGTAACTTGGGCGGCATTTCTTTACAAATGTGTTGAACTGGTTAACGAACTAACTCCAAAGTCAATGAGGGACTTGCCGAGTGAGCGAGCGAGAGGGTCGTTTCGCCCGACTAACTGCCTCGCTACCTGCCTAACCAGCTAACTGGCTCATTAACGGTCAAATTGACTAGCTAAGCAACTAATTGGGAATGTCTCCATTGCGAGACTAATAAAGGTTAATTTGTTCAATAAATAAGCGACTGACTAAAGATCTGACTGACCAACCAAATCCAGAACTAGCTAGCTAGCTACTTTGCTAACTAACTAACAGACTGCCAAACTAACCTGTCGATTGGCTGACCGGGGGTCCTGCGCCCCCCCCCCCCCAATCAGTGACTAGTTAAGGATCGAAAAGACTAACTAGTAGGCCACACTTGTTGTACATCGACGTCACTCTGACATCCTGTGTGGTTGTGGACATTTTTTTTTTAAACAAACCAAAAAAAAAAAAACGTTGATATGAGCATGTGTGTCAGGTGTGACGGCCTCGCGTCAATCTCACCACTTCCTGTTTTCACACAATTCCGCTTCCTCTTTGCGCTGACATGCACGCACACTTTACTTTTTTTCTGTCAAAAAAGCGTGTGTGTGTGTGTGTGTTCCAGGGCTGTGGGGAAAACATGTCTGCTCATCAGCTACACAACCAACGCCTTCCCAGGGGAATACATCCCCACTGTGTGAGTACACCCCCCCCCCCCCCCCCGCCACACACACACACACGAAGGCAAGCAGGCATCAAAAGTGGGCACGGCTCCACTCCTTTCAGAATAAATGTTCGAATCTAAAACTCCAAGGCCGGAGGGATTTTTCTGATGGGCGGGGCCATTAAAAAGCCCCCGTCGGGTATTCTTGCCTCGAGCGTCGTCCGCTTTACTTGTGTGTGTGTGTGTGTGTGTGTGTGTGTGTTCTTGAGCTTCGACAACTACTCGGCCAACGTGATGGTGGACAGCAAGCCGGTCAACTTGGGCCTGTGGGACACGGCCGGCCAGGAGGACTACGACCGACTGCGCCCGCTGTCCTACCCGCAGACGGTACGCGCGCACGCGAGCGCACGTGAGCACGCGCACACTCATCGTCGTCGCGCGCGCGTGTGTGTGTGTGTGTGTGTGTGTGTGTCCAGGACGTGTTTCTGATTTGCTTCTCCCTGGTGAGTCCCGCGTCGCACGAGAACGTCAGAGCGAAGGTAAGGCTCGCTCGCGCGCTGCATGATTGCTACAATATTGACCGAGCGCCCCGAACGTGCCTCGAAAGCCAATCTTGAGACTCTGATCCAGGCGCCTTGAAACCTTCATTCGAAAAACCCTCTTCCGAGCTTGAAACCGCAAATTCTAAAACCGCAAATTCTAATTCCCCTAAAACCTGCCCTGTAACTCCAAATTGAAGGCCTACTTTGAAATACTAGTCAGGTATTAAGTCCTCACCTTATCTTGATACCCTACTTCTCAATCACAACCCTTGGTTGAAACCCGACAGCAAAAGCCTCATCCTGTCTTGAAACCCTCAATTAAAAACCCCAACCCTTCCTTGAAACCTTACTTTAAAACCCCAACCCTGCCTTGAAACCTTACTTTAAAACCCCAATCCTGGCTTGGAAACCCAAATTGAGATTCTAACCCTGGTATGATTTTTTTCTTCTAAAACCCTAATTCTGCCTTGAAGGCCTAATTTGATACCCTACCCCTTTTTTGAAAAAAAACCTAATCCTGCCTTTGAAACCCCACCTGTAACACTGGCTTGGAACCCTAAATTTGAAACCTTAGTCTGAGCTTGAAACCTGCATCCTCGTTTGAAAACTTTGAGCCCTCTTATTTTTATTTATTTATTTATATTCTTTTTTGCGAGCCACCAAAATCCTCATTCATTTTTTTGCGGCAGTGGTACCCTGAGGTGCGCCACCACTGCCCGTCCACGCCCATCATCCTGGTGGGCACCAAGCTGGACCTGCGGGACGAGAAGGACACGGTGGACAAGCTCAAGGACAAGAAACTGGCGCCCATCACGTACCCGCAAGGACTGGCGCTGGCCAAGGAGATAGGTAGGGCAACTTCAAACCCTATTCCTCGGTTCACCCCTTCATCAGCCGCCCCTGACCATGGATTGAAACAACAATTTGAAACACTAACTGACATTTTTAACTTGTCATTTGAAACCCTACCACTGGCTCCAAACTGTCATTTGAAAGCCTTCCTCATAGTTGAAACCCTAATTCTGTCTTGAAACCGTAATTTGAATCTCTCACGCGGATTTGAAACCCTAATCTTGGCTTCAAACCCAAATTTGAACACGACTATGAGAACGCACCCCCATCTTGAAACCCCATCAATAACTCGACGCCCCAATTGGAAAGTCTACCCTTTGTGTTTCCCACCCTAACTTGGAACCCTATTCTTTGCTTGAAACCCCACCGCTGACTTAAATCCCTAGTTTGAAGCCCATCAATTGCAAGATGGAGTTTCTTCACTTGAAACACGAACCTCTGCTTGCAACCCCAACACGGACTCAAAACCCTAACTTAAACCACCGATGCCGCCCGAGACCCTCACGTGGAAACCCGCGTTTGAAACTCAAATTAGGGACCCCAACTTGAAGGCCCCAACCCGCCTGAATTGACTTCAGTCGGACTTGAAACCCTACCCCTAGAAACCCAAAATCTCAAGCCGGTCCCAATGTTTTGCTGCAGACGCCATCAAGTACTTGGAGTGCTCGGCGCTGAGTCAGCGAGGTCTGAAGACCGTATTCGACGAAGCGATCCGAGCCGTTCTTTGTCCTCAGCCCACCAAAGTCAAGAAAAAGACCTGCGTGCTCATCTGACCTCAGGTGACCTTTCACAAGTTCTTTGTTCACCGTTTTGTGTTCATTGAAATTGGATGTTTCAAACATACGAATGGTATCGGTACTTGGTATCGGCCCTAATTCAAGAGTGAATCCTCATCCTGGCCGCCCTGAGAAAAAAAAATGCTCATTTTTGTTTTTTTCCCAGGATTAGGCCACAAAACAAAGTGACGTACGCCTTCTTCAAGAACTCGACGGACACGCGACGGAATTCTTGAATGCCCGCCAAAAAAGAAAAAAAAAATCAACGTCAGCAAACCGGAAAAGGAGCCGTGTCAAACCCTTGTGTGGATGCTCTGTCAAAAATAAATAAATGCCAGTTGTGATTAAAAATAAAAAAAGAAGAAGAAAGAAAACAAATGAAAGCCTGAAGTTATTCAAAATTATTTGTCATCATCATTTTATGATGAGGAGTGAGATGAATGGTCGCCGTGCCGCCTCTCGTTCATCTCACTTTGGCTTTGCCATCTGCCGCCAGCGCGAGTCACCCGCAAAGAGATTTATAGCGTCGTTAGCGCTAGAAAGTCAATTAGCGGAGCTTAATTGGAAGTTGCAGTCAAAAATTAGGATTGTTTTTGAGATTTTTTTTAAAAATCAAAATGTTAACATTTTTGTACGTTTTCAACAAGAGGCTCCCGAGGTGCAATGCAAGGCGCAATCAGCGATGCCGTTTTTCTCAAATTTGTTGAACTTTTTTTTTTCATATTTTCCCACAAAATAGTAAAAGAAAAATTTTCTCCCAAAAAAATATCGATTTTTTTTTTTTTGCTTGGGATGTCGAATTTTATTCAGATGAAACCTTTTTACTCGAAAACATGCAACTGTTTATCTTAACATAAAAACCGAAAGCAACTTTTTACTTGAAAATGTGTTTTTCCTTCAAATATTTTATTCAGAAAAATCTTTGAAAATGTGACTTTTTCATCTTGAAAATGTACATGATTTCTTTTTCCTCAAGAAAATCAACATTTTTTTGTCTAAAAAATGTGTAACTGATTATTTGGTTCAACTTTTTTGTTACTTTTCCTCCAAAGATTGCAAAAAAAAATATTTGAATTTTGTTTTGAAACCATGACATCTAAATCTCGAAAAATTCACATCATTTTTTTTCTTACGCTCCAAAAAACATTGGATTTTTTTTTTTGGTCCCATTTTTTTCCTTCCTCACCTCCCCCCCACCCGATCCTTCCTCAACAAGATGCAACTTTGTAAGATTTGCGATCAAGCCCTTTCCACGCTGCCACGATTGATTTGGGGCGCGCCATTGTCATTTGTACACCACCAGCGGCGGCTTGGTGGACACGCCACAAGCACGTCACAAGTGCGTGTTTGTGTAAAGGGAGGTTGGGAGGTGGCACGGGAGCGAAAGGAATATTGGCGGAGGCTCGCCGCATCTTCACACCGAACGTGACGCTCGGCCCCACGAGTCATCTTTCCTGACAGGGACTCGCATTAAGAATCCCAGGTAGGTCTTCATCTCCATTTCTTTGGTCTTGCCGCCCCAATTTACTAATTTTTCTCTCATTGTTATGATTTTAGAAAAAAATGTAGACATTTTTTTTGTTAAATTGTTTGTTTATTGAACATAAAACATATACAGTAATAATTTGACAGAAAATAAGGTAGATAAAAAAGTAAAAAGAAAGAAATCAGTCTTCATTCAACACAGTTATTAAAAAATAAATTGTTGTTTTATAGTATTTGTGTTTTCATTTTACGCTTGATGTCTCGTTCATTTTTGTGCTTGGAAGAGAGATTTTTTTTATTCAGTGACGTTGGAGTTATGATCCATACGCCTAAAAGATCATTCGGGGTTTTGGTTTCTTGAAACATTTATTTCTAATGTCGTGGCTCTTGATAATTTAATAACTAATGATGTACATTGTAGTGAGATATATATATATATATATATATATATATGTACATACTTGATGTAATATTTTATTCTTATCTTTCAAACAGACACGTATCAGTCCATTTCGATTTGTAAAATCATTTCTGACGTATTTTTTGGGATATGCGTTTCTATGTTGCAATATTATTACGATGATGATTATGATTGACACTGTCCGGCACGCGCTGGCGTTTTTATTGAATGAAGACAAACACCCGATGAATGATCCGTCCGGGCGGGACAGAAATTGATCGTTTGTAGATTTATGGCCTTTCAGCTATTGGCTGTCGTCATTCCTGCCCTGAGGGACGCCGCCCGGTTCAGGCCGGATGGACAATTGGTTGATTGCGTATGTGAGCTCCACTTGTCACGTCTGCGGCAGGTGACCTAGCCGTTCGGGCGGGCGGGCCGTTGGCCGTCAATATCAAAAAGGGCTGGTCAATTTCAGAAATGTCAATTTGACAGCGCGCTTGAGGTCGCGCACACGAGGGACTGGAACAAAATCGACATCGTACATCTTGTGTTTATACAACTAACTCAAAACTATAATTAGAGTGAAAATGACTTTTTGAATGAATAATATCCAAAGAGCTTTGGAGATTATTGATTTCATTACGGCTGTACGGTCATGAATACACAATACGAAGTGACTCAAGCTAATACTCAAGCTAATACGCAAACAAATCAAGTGCGAGAGAATGAACTAGCTAAAATCCCAAATTCATTCTGAGCGCGGTTGCACGTCCAACTTGCGCCAGCCTCCTTTGGGTCAGGTTTTACCAAGGTTGTTTTTCTTCCGTACGTCGGTACATTTTGTGCCGAGCGACCAATTATCGGCCATTACGAGCAAAGGCCGCGGGTGTGCCTGCGCGTAGCGTAGCCGCCATTAGCGAGCCTTGTTTGGGTTGCGATGGCGGCGGTGCGGGAAGGTAATTAACATTCACATACATAATGGACGCCAAAGCCCTATTCATAAACTGCTTTGGGGGGGGGGGGGGGGTAGGGGGGGTTGTTTGGTGGGTGATTCATCCAACCCACCTTCTTGAGTCATAGGAAGAACTCAAGCAGTTGGGCGGGTCCCCATTTGGGTTGCTTTTGACAAAAGTGTTTTCAGAGGGGAACGTCGGCTTTTGAAAAGCGAAGTTCGGGTTGTCCGATGCCGGCCGACGGTCGCCATGGAGCTCCTTCCGATTAGCCGGGACGCCGTCCCCTCGTCCGGCCGCTACCTCCGCCCCACCTCCGCCGCGTCCCCGTTCAACAGCAGCCAGAACTACACCGGGGAGGAAGGCGAAGAAGAGCCGTCGGAGTCCGGGGGACCCCTCGGCGGCCCGGTGGGGGTCCTGATCCCGCTCATCTACGCGGCGGTGTGCGCCGTAGGCCTGGCGGGCAACACCCTGGTGATCCACGTGGCGGTCAACCACAGCCGAGGACCGTCGGCCACCAACATCTACATCCTCAACCTGGCCGTGGCCGACGAGCTGTTCATGCTGGGCCTCCCGTTCCTGGCGGCCCAGAACGCGCTCCTCTCCTGGCCCTTCGGCTCGCTCCTCTGCCGGGTGGTGATGACGGTGGACGCCATCAACCAGTTCACCAGCATCTTCTGCCTGGCCGTCATGTCGGCGGACCGCTACCTGGCCGTGGCGCAGCCGGCGCGGGCCGGGCGCTGGCGGCGCCCCCCGGTGGCCAAGGCCGTGAGCGCCGCCCTGTGGCTGGGTTCCTTCGTGGTGGTGCTTCCGGTGGTTGCGTTCGCCGACGTGAGGCCGGGCGACGGGGACTGCGGCATCGTGTGGCCGGAGCCGGCCGACCTGTGGAAGACGGTCTTCATCGTGTACACCTTCGCGGTGGGATTCTGCGGACCCTTGACGGTCATCTGCATGTGCTACCTGCTCATCGTCATCAAGGTAGGAAAAACCGGTCGCCGCGGCCGCAAACTTCTCTCGCGTCCTCCTCGTCTCGCTCGTCAGGTCCGCAGCGTCGGCAAACGGGCCCGAGCCACGTCATCACGCCGCCGCCGTCGTTCCGAGCGCAAGGTGACCCGCATGGTGGTGGTGGTGGTGGCCGTGTTCGTCCTGTGCTGGCTCCCCTTCTACGCCCTCAACATCGTCAACCTCCTGGTGGTTCTGCCCGGCGACCTGCGCGGCCTCTACTTCTTCGTGGTGGCGCTTTCCTACGCCAACAGCTGCGCCAACCCCATCCTCTACGCCTTCCTGTCCGACAACTTCAAGCGGGGGTTCCGCAGGGCTCTGTGCCGGGCCTCCCGCCGTGTGCGCGGCCATCAGAGGGGTGACTCCGACGAACGCCGCGCCACCGAGGAGTGGGGCGGCGTGGCCGTGCGCGGCCGCGGGGAAGCCGGCCCGCCAAACGAGAGAGAAGGTGCGGAAGGTTCCGCTAGGGAGAGGACTCCGCAAGAGGAGGAGCGAGGAGGAGGACGAGACGAGGAAGAGCCAAAGTCTCAAGATGGAAAGTCAGCGCTGGAAATCAGCTGCTTGTGACTGGCGTGTCCTGAGCATGTTTTCAACGTGATCTTAACATGTCCAACCTCCTCCATGACGTCTTATTTTTGGAGCCTTCACAACATTGGAAACTCTGCCGTCAAGCCCAAAGTCCAGGCTACTTTCAAAGCCGTACTCCCAAAAGCCCAAAGCTGTTGTCCCCCCTCCCAAATTGTAGCCTTTGCCATTTGAAACCTGCGTTGTGCATCATCGCAATTTGAACTGCATCCATTTTCCCGTCCTCAAATTCAATTTTGTCATTGGTATTCTGATTTGAAACCCTAATTCGAAGCCTTCTGTTGAAAACCAAACCGTCTCAAAACCCGATTTCAATACCCTATTCCCATCTTGAAACCGTGTCGCCCTGTCTTTAAATCCTACTTCGCCACCATTTAAATCCCGTCACCTTTCAACACAACGAACTGCACGTTGGTGCTCAAGTGCTCAAGCCGAGCGGGTCGTAATGTGGCTCTTGTCAATATTTTGAATCTAAATGTATATGCATGTTTCATGTGTTAAAAAAAAAATGCACGGGTGTTTTAAGGAATGAACGACAAGAAAACAGGGATTGAAGATGAAAAGTAGTGTATTGTGCTCGTTTCTGTGTTTTTATGGCTGTGATGTGATTGCCAGAACCGCGCCAAGCATTCATCAATCAGCCTGCCACGCATGTTTTTGGAACGTGGGAGGAAACCGGAGCACCCGGAGAAAACCCACGCAGGCCCGGGGAGAACGTGCAAACTCCACACAGGGAGGCCGGAGCTGGAATCGAACCCGGTACCTCTACACTGGACTACCGGGCCACAGGACTGTATGTCATGTTGGTCAAATGTGTTTCAGTTTATTTGTTTGTTTATGTAAAAATCATATCCGGCCGCCATTTTATAAGACCGTTTTTGATTTGTACAAAATAAAATCAGGATGGCCCTTCAGTGGCTCCAGGAACTCAATTGAAAACGAAGGAGCGACAACGCCCCCTACAGACCAACATGTAAACTCCACACACAATGCCAGTTCATTATGGCTGTTATGTCGATTTTTTTTTTCTTTTTTTCAACGACGAGTAACCGGCATGCTAATCACCCGTCCGTGATGAAAGCAATCCTCATTCCGGCACGACGTCGGCGATCCACTTGAGGTAGGGCGGGTTGCCTTGGTGGATGGGCAGGCTGATGACTTCGGCCACCTCGTAGGGGTGGTTGGCACTGCAAAGGCCGTCAAATCACTCAAACGTTTCAATGTGGAGAGCCTGATGGACGCCGGCGTACAAATTGCGGACTTACCGCACGTAATCGGTGAGGGCGGAGACCTTGGAGCTTCTGGTCTTGATCATCTAAATGAGGGGCAAAGCAGGCGTCAAAATGCCTCAAGGTCCATTTTCCTCCCACCATCCCCCCGATTCCGCCATTTTGAAAGCGACACTCACCAGCAGAACCTCGTTGTCCTCCTGGATGGCCCCCTGCCATTCGTACCTGAGCATAAAAACGTCAGCAAAATGATGGCCTCGGATAAGAGCATCCTTACAATAATTGTGAGAGAGACACCTACACCGATGTGATGGCGGGTACAATGTTGACACAGGCAGCCAGCTTCCGCTGCACGATGCCTCTGTGGGACGTACACAAAAAAACAAAAACAAATGAACACCGTCGCAAAAGTTGAGAGCATTATAGTTACTCGAATTCTGAATAGAATACTCGACTATACTATTAGAATACTCGAATGTTTTGTATACAATGAGCTTGATATCTAATCAACTTGACATAGGAGTATATCCATTATATATCTAGTGTATATTTGGTCCTTGTTGGAAATGTAAAAAACAAATTATTTTATTCTCGCATTTATATAGCGCTGTCAGCACCAATTATTTTTTTTAACACTCAGACTTACAACGAAAAAAAAAACAAAATAATAATAATAATAATAAATTGTAATGGAAAAACTCTCCTACGCTGCTGAAATATTTTAATTGTAAGTTGTATCTAAAAAATAATAATAAAAGCAAATGTTTTTTAAAAATCTAGCAAAACACTTTTTTTGTAACTTAAAATTTATAACTATGAAAAATATTTGACAATTTTTTTTAATGCGTCTAACATCCAAAAAGTCAAATGCACAAAGGTTTTTAATAAACCAGTCTAAAAATATATTTTTGGGGTAAATTCAAATAAATCTACAGCACAGAACATCAACAAAAAAAAAGTTATTTTTTGGGGGGGGCGGTGGGTGTGAAAATCAATTTGTGTAGATTTTTTTTTTTTTTGACCGTTTGAAAGTGACAGCAAGCGTCCCTGCTGCTCCCCCCACATACTCAGACGATAATAAGACAACCTGGCCAAGTCTTTGGCCACCGTGTCGTTGGGGCAGGTGACGAAGGCGGCCGAGTGCGCGCCCGACGTGTACGTCTCGGAAGCCATGGAGAACACCCTGGATCCTGCGCTCCTCAGCAGCTGGAACATAAACGCACTCAGCAGGAGCGTCTAACCGGGAAGAGGAGGAAATGAGGTCACAGGATCCAACAGTTTTTCCAGACAGACATTGGGGAAAGGAACAAAGAGCACGGCCTTCTAGTCCTAACTAAATTCAAGTGGAAGATGCTGGATTTCTCCAATTACACACAATGATAGAGGTGGCATGCATGATAAAGCTAGTGCGTACTAACCAGAAGCCAACCTCGGCAAGATCCAGCTAGCAGTGACTCGAGGCGGGGAAGCCCAATACGCATGCCACAAATATATCTAGTTGGGAAAGGACACAAGCACATTCGTTCCCATGACAACTTGAAATTAAAATGCTACGCCAACAACAACAAAAAAATGTTTGCTTGTTCCCCCCCCCCCCCCCCCCCCCCCGCCACCCCACAAACACAACATTCAATTCCTGCGAGGTCATTTAATTAATCGTCGCTTTGAATTTAAGTTCGACACAATCACTATCCGGATGGCGACGAATCTGCGGGTGAGAAGCTGGCAAGGATTTACCCAACTTTTATTTCATATTGGGCAGTCGCGATCCCAAATGCGGCGAATCTGCCTATGCGAAATACGAGGTGATTTACTGAAACGGCAAAAAACACAACCAGGAACGTAATGTTATTTTATCGGGACTTGTCGCGGTTACGTTGATCTTGCACATTCGTTTTCATAATTTAAATTCACAACGGAAATAAACAGTTCAATACTTTCCAAAATGTGGCGCACTAAATTTAGCTTGAACGTCTGTCACTCCCCCGCCGTCTTTGTCTAAATGACAGCTGAGCAAATATTAACCGCGAGGACTACTTACGAGCTTCAATAAAGCGTAATTTAACAATATATACATATCATAACCCAAGATGAAATGTTTATAATTGATGTGTGGAGGTTTTTTTTCCCCAATATGCGTGTCCACTTACTTGCTGTGGACAACTACCTGCGAGCGTCGCCGCTACCGTAAAGTGTGGCAACTGTCGTCGATCGGACGGAAATCGCCAGCGTCAGACTTTTAAAAAGTAACTGCGTCCTCATAGACGTGGTTTTTATTTGAAGTATTTGTGAAGTAAAGGACATCGGCCAATAAAACTTGATTTCGAATGACAAACCGCTCCCACCTGCACATAATGGTTAGAAAACAAATATAAATGAATCATTCGAGACTGCATAGTTTATGACAGCGGGTTTACATTGACGACACTTTCGCCATCCTTTAGCTGGATGAAATAAAATTTATTTAATGTGGACAACGTGCCACAAATTTACAACATTTAGCTTAATTGATAACTACGTGTGAAAATACATCAAATTATGATATCTGACGAGTTTTTCTGTCATAAAAATGGCAATACATCTATGACAGCACTGTAATTCTAAATGAACATTTTTTTTAAATGATCCAAGAAAATACTGTCTTGTTTTTTTTTTTGCTTTTGTTTTTTGTTTGTTTTTTGCTTTGTTTTGGTTGGTTTTGTTTTGTTTTGTTTTTAAACGAACTAAGAGTTTTAACATGCAACGACATTAATGACCACTAGATGACGCTTTTCGGGAACTTAGTGACCGTTTGACACACACACATACACACACTGCACACTGATTTACGGCACGTGTGCAGCCACTCTGTTTGATCACATTGGCTTTACCTCCTTCACACTCCTCCTCCCCATTCCCTCCATGTTGAATTAAGCAGCATGAGTGTGCCACGCACATGCAAAAAGAATGCACAGTACTTCGCATAAAGCGGCTGCTTTTTGCAATGATGGCCGCGGTGGTGAGTGGAGCAGGCGGGCGTGGGGTCCATGTGGGGGGGTGGGATGCTTGTTCCCATGGAAACTGTGCAGTCAGCACATCTGTACGTCGTCCCTGGTCGGCATCCCGCGGCCTCTCACCACCACAGCTGGACGTGACACGCGGCACAGGCACTGACCGCGTTGCCATGGTGACCACAAGGCACTCCACCCATTGCGTTGTGTGTGCAAACTCTTGATTGTTTTATGAGCAGATTTCTCTTCCCTCCCTCTGCCTGTCCATCAGCTCTTCCTCCTCCCTCCGAGCATGAGTAGAATCGGTATGTTTTCAATTTGCAGCAGAGCCGTCCTCCTCTGCATTTTAATCAGCCCGTGCCGCCGGCCCTTTAAGTGCAGGCGGCGTGGCATAGGACATTGAATCCGACTGCGGCGTCCCCACTTTCGCCCCCCCCCGCCCCCCCTCCCTTCCTCAATTGTAGAATGTGGCGCTCGGCAGTGTGGTTTCATCCTGAAGCGTTGGAGGGTTCTGCCGGGGAACTTGTTGCTTTTGCATCTCATTCGCAGCCAAATTTATTCCTTGGTCTCATTCATAAAATGTTTTTTTTTTAATGGGTGTGATGGGTGTATTTGTTTATGTAGGCAAAACCTGGGAGTGAGAATTCAGTGGACCAATATTCCAAAAGCTGATCATCAGTCATTAGAGTGGACCTGACTATTTTTTTTAAAAAAAACTCTTGGATGTCATATTTTCACATCAGTTACTACAGTGGGCATCAACACAGTCACTACAGTTGACGGTGATTGTTTTCTTCTCATGTGTCTTTAGTGTCAAAGTCAGCATCAGTCACTACAGTGGCCAAGGTTTTCACTGTTGAAGTCGTGTTATCAGTTACTACAGTTACCAAGTCTTGAATGTAAAAGTTCAATCGTTCCTCAGTCACTACAGGGGCCACATTTTTCACGTCACAAGGTGAAACGTGACTACAGCCCACTCATTCGTGCAAATCATGTCATTGTATTTTTGACGATTCATCCGTCATCATCCATCGATTTCATGTTATTTGCGTGCGCTACTTCCTGTTTTTGACCTTCGGAAGCGAATGCGACCGTGAGGCGTTTTGACGCAGCGGCGGCTGCCATGATGGAAGGTTTTTTCCGAGGCCCCTGTGTCCACGGGAGGAAAAAAATGGCGGGATGCGCAGGAGGAGGATCAGGAGGAGAATGTTAAACATGTCCTTTAGACCCCGCAGGAGGAAGAGGAGGGAGCCGTTTCTTCGTGGCCGCTTGGACCGCCACCTTCCATGTTCATCATCCTATCAAACGTCAGCTCAGCGGACGGCAGAGAGAGCCGGCGCCAATCGGGATCAACCGCACTGGAATTATTGATGTCGCAATATCATAACAAGTGGGCGTAACCTTTGCAGAGAGATCCCAAAGCGCGGCCGCCGCATACTGTAGGCCGTTGTCTTTACCCCGAATCCCTACGACGCAAGTCAATACGAACTCCGCGTTTGGACAAATCAAACCGGAGCCCATCTGCTAATGCTAATTAGCATTAATTAATCAATTAATTAATTAATCAACGAACTAATTAATTAATCCTAATTAATTAAGTCCTAATTAATCCTAATCCTAATCCCAGGTCGAATACTAAAACAAACTCTTAACACGAACCCAGCCCCCCCCACCCCCCATCCAAAACTTTAAGGGGGAGTTTGGAATTTGTGAAAAACTGCTCGCATGATTTCACTAACCCTTCCTTGCGGCTCTCTGACCAGAACGGCGCCCCCTTCTCAAACATGGCCGTTCTTCATGGTTTTCTCTAACTATAGCGTCATTTAATTGACATTTCCCCATTTTTCAAATATGAAACGTAAAACATTATTTCATCAAAATGCCAAATGACATTTGGGACACAGAGACGTTGCATTTCCAAATTCATAAATGCTTTTAGGACTTTTTAAGATCCTTTAAAGAACTCTGGTACGCACGTCCGGCTTCACAAAAACAACAGCGATTGCAATACCAGGCTAGCATCCACACTGTTCTGACGTTAGCCTCGGCTGCTATGTTTTGCTAGCATGATGTGTCCAGAGTGGAGTGTTACTATCCTCTGAAATCTGTCATTTTTTTGGAATGTACCGAAAAGAAAAAAAAAAGAAGTGGTACTCTTAACTGTTGAGCAAAAACCATGCTACTTTTTCCATCGCTTCTGAATCTTCTCACTTCCTTCAGCTGCCTTCCCTCTGCTTTTGTTGCGCGTGATGAGGCTACATTCGAACGGCCTGGGCGGGCGTGTGGGACGTCAACTGCTGGAGTTTAAACGCTGCCTCTCCAGGCTAAAAGTGGAGAGTGGAGCTATTGAAGCACAAAAAGCTTTCAAATGCTGTGTAGGATGCGCGTTGGTCTTTGTAGCGCGCCGCGTAGCCCACAGCTAACGGCTATGGCTAACGCTGCATGTGTGTGTGTGTGTGTGTGTGTGCGTGAGTGTGTGTGGGAGGTCAACTCGCAGCCTCGTCACAGTGCATCCAGTCAGAGAATTCACTCTCACTGGAGTGCAGATAACAGAGTAGCTTCAAAGACACTCATGCTAAAATACTTTATTTTCTCATTCATTTGAATAGTCAGCCAATGTTCAATAAAGACCTTGAATTCAATATGATGTTAATAAAAATGTGCACAGCACAAAACACTAAGACAGTCATCTAAAATGAGTGACGAATGAATAAGTTCCCATTGATGTTACAAAAGCACAAGGTTGGATCTTTGATGTTTACTTTGATGTTTTAATTTTTAAAAACTCTCTTAACGTATTTTTTAAAATTTTATATATATATATATATATATATATATATATATATATATACACACACACATTATATATATATATATATATATATATATATATATATATATATATATATATATATATATATATATATATATATATATATATATATATATAATTTGTTTATTTATATTATTTATTTTATTTTATTTTTAAATTATTCTTCGTTTACCGGGTAAGGCAATTGCAAAACAGTTTTTCATTTCCTTTTTTTCAGGCTCAAAGACTAAATTCTCGAGTATTAGCAACCATTTTTTCCCCGTTTATTGATGTTGACTTTTACTAAATCAACTTACCTTTACTTCATAATTAAGATTAAGATTAAGATATCCTTTATTTGTCCCACACTGGGGAAATTTACAGAAATTACATAATGAGAATCACTCACCATTGTCTTTGATGTTTGTAAAAACTTGTACCATAAAGACTTCAAATTGTCTTTGACGTTTGCCAAATCCGCCTTCACTGAAGACTAAAGCGTCTTGGCATGTTTGCAAAAGCATTTTTATTTGCAGGCTAAACGATCACGCACTCTAAAATCACATCTTATGCACGTGTGTTGAGTTTAACAATGGCTAAACCGTCTCGAACGTTTGCCTGAAGCTGTTGACGTGTTCATTTGAGGCTGTAAATTTTCTTTTGACTTCATGCTCGCTGACAGCGAAATGATTCCTTTTTGTTTTTGTACAATTTATCTTTGATTGTATAGTAGCTGGGCTAGCTATTAGCACATACGTTGGATGGATAGCTAGCTAGCTTCATTTTCTACTTGACACTATGTATCTAGCTAGCTAGCTAGCTTGACTAACTTGATACTATCTAGCTAGCTAGCTAGCTAGCTAGCTAGCTTGACTACCGGTAACTTGATACTATCTAGCTAGCTAGCTAGCTTGACTAACTTGACACTATCTATCTAGCTAGCTAGCTAGCTAGTGTCAAGTAGAAACTGAACCCTGAGTTGCATGCAGGCCTGTGAGATGACACAAAGCAACACAAAGATGAGGAAAACGACAACAAGCGCCCGCCAGCCACTAGCATGCGCCTTCATGTGTATCACAATGTGAGCAGAGAACATACAAAGTGTGTGCAGTTGTGCAGTGCGGTGTAATGGAGCGTCGCTGCGGGCCAGCCAGCCACAGTTCGCCACACTGCGCCGCGCTGCCCCGCTTGATGTGTGTGTGTGTGTGTGTGTGTGTGCATCTGTGTCATGCGACCACACGATCGCAACCAATCCCCAAGGCAAGACACGAAGGAAGCTGTCCCGTTTCAGCACCGCGAGGAGGCAGCAGGGAACACGCGACACACGACTTGGGCGAGTTGGGCTCCAAGAAGTGGCCACCGTGTCGATCTGGTTTCTGGGACTTGGAATTACAGCAGAGAAGCA